>NW_027397085.1:20820659-20940683 GCF_003265705.2 Callorhinus ursinus | reverse complement strand
CACTCCCCTTGCTTGTGCGTGCCCGCATTCTCTCTTTCTCTGATAAAAAAAAAATAAATAAAAACTTAAAAAAGAAAAGAAAAGAAAAGAAATGGCCTTCCTCTCCTCTGAGCCTCCTGAACATCTAAACCATATTCTCTTCCACAACTAGTTTGGCTTCTTCCGGGGTTACAGTCCCAAGCCTGCCACCTTCTAACCGTGAGACCCTGTAACCATATTCTCCCTCAGCCTCAATGTCCTCCTCTATGAAGCCAGGGTAGAAATCGCCTTTGCCTACTAAATGAAGATCTAAATGTATTATGTTTATAAAAACCTTAGCACATGACTGGCATGTAGACAGGTCTCTGTGAGTTCTAGCTCTTCTGTTATACCCAACCCCACAGCTGAACCTTTCTTATGAAAGCCTTTATAGCCCCAAATGTTTGCCCACAGATCTCAAATTTTAGAAAATGTTTCCTCCCACCTCCAACCCTCCCAAATTATCTTTTAGATACCTCAAACAGGACTTACTTTCATCTGGCGGGTATGCTAGGGGCAGAGGCACTGAAAAGAGAAAAGGGTTGTCTATAAGTGGAGTTTACAGACTGCCTGGTCTGTCTCATATTTATGAGCCAACTTTCTTTAAATATTTACATTTTATTACTATTCGATTTGTTTCTTACAGTTGATCTGAAGTGTGAAATTGGGAGCCTGGAGCTTGCTAACACTTCCATGTTAGAAAAATGCACAGTGAAGGAATTTGAGTTCTGTGGGTTCCCCGCACTCCCACACCGAGGACAACAAAACCTTGTGAGGAAATCTTCGAGATGTCTGTGTCTGCCCACTGCCTCCTCCTGAGGCACTCCTGCTTAACAGGCCCCTAGTTCTAGCCCCTGGTACAAGCTAAGGGGCCTTTCAAAGCTGAAGAGCCAGAGACTCCCATTATGGACCAAGTGGACTTGATTCTAGCATAGGGATGTTGGAGGGAGGCTAGGTCAAACCCAGAGAGGGAGAGCTCAATTTTGGGAAAGCCACTTTCCTACTTTTAACTCTTTTAAGCCTCTTTTCTTTTATCTTAATTCCAAATTCCTTCACTTTTCTCGGCATCTGTTTCTCCTTATAATAAACTTCTCAGTCTTTAACGAAACCCAAACCCTCTCTCAAATAAATCTGTAAATCTCTTAACTCTTGTTGATGTCTAGTTTTCAAAATGATAAAATTGGGACCCTCAGGCAAATGTAAAATGTACACATCAATGATTTTATTTTAATTAGCTAATTAATCAGAGGACCTATAAGATGCTAAAACTGGCCCAAAGAGCATTTGAAAAGCTAGATATTTATAGGGAGAACAGAAATGAGAAGACAAGAGTGGTTTTACTTATGCAGTCTCATGTGAACTTTAAGCCTTGAGATACAAATTTATGCACAGGATTAATCTTTATGACCCTGAATAAACTATGCTTCTGGTCGATCTTTTGTAGGTCATACTAGCCAGCCCTGTACCACCTGAATCAACAGATGAAATGAATATTAATCTCTTCTTTTGTCCCGGGCAGAAACTTCACACAGGATGTTAAGGGCACAGTGGTCTGATACTAAAGTCAAAGAAATGGAATGTCATACCCTTTCCCCTAACCTCTCTAGGTCTTATCAGATGATTTTTTAACTTCATCAACTGGGTCACAACATGCCAAGGACAACAAAACCTTTTAAGGAAATCTTCGAGATGTCTTGTGTCTGCCCACTGCCTCCTCCTGGCAAAGTTAAATTTCGGGGTTCTCATTTCATGCAATGTCTTCATCTCTCACAAAATCCTCCCATTTTATAACTATATTTATGGCAGAGAGATAAATAACAGAAAGTATAGGATAAAAAAGGAGAATGGGTGAAAACAATGTTTCCAGGTGGAACATAGCCCTGGGCCTTACATCAGCCTGGACCTCACCACACTGGGGGTTGGGGTGGGTTAGGGTTGGAGGGGGGTGGTGTCAGCTCTTCTGTATTTTGTGTGGAAACTGAAAGATCCATCCTACTCAACACTTCCGCACACTGGGGCCCAACTAGTCTTGCTTTGCCAACTCTCCTAAAGGAGGCAGAGAAAATTATTCTAACCTCACTGAAAGAACTTTACATGGAGAGAAAAAGAGCTTTCTCTTTCCCTAAAAGAGCATAAGGCAGAGGTGCGAGTGAACCCTCCCTACTTTGAAAGGAACTGTTAAGCATGTCTGCCTGACAAGGATGGTGGGCATCGGTGGGCAGGGTGAACTGGTACACTACCACTCCATGGAGGAGACATGGCCTCGTGCAAAGCGGTGGGAAGCATAGCAGACCACATGTTAGAAGCATCTAGAAGCAGCAGGGTCTGTGTGTTTAGTGACACCAAGGAAAACCTAGTTGTGAGAAGGGAAGACCAGAAGCTGCTACACTGATTCTTGAGCTCACATACTAATCCTTTTGGTGACTTAGAGAGAAATATTGAAACAGAAGATGTGGAGGGCTTAGGGAGTGTATTTGGCAGGAATGTGACCTACCTTTCAGTGTGAGTATGTCAGGGCTCATTCATTCACCCAGGCAAGTCAGGGTTCAGGATCTCTTGGTTATACAACAAGCAGCTATTTTTAGGTTTCATCTCCAACCCCTCATATCCTCCTTGCAGTCAGGTAAATTGAGAGTGACCTACAGACACAAAGTGCAGCATCATGCTATGTCCCCATCATTTGTCTGAGTTTTCATGCTTCCTCACCTCCATAACACAGTGTGGTAGGACAGGGGTAGAAAAACACAGATTTTTACTCAGAGAAGTTGCTCATGCCCAAACCACCTATTATTTTCACTGTTTGTCTTCATAAAAAAGAATTTCTTGAAGGCACAGGAAGAAAAGAAGGATTTTTGCTTCATGAGTTTCCCTTGATTTGTCTAGTGTGGTCTGGCAGAGGCCTTCATAGCCCAGAGTCACTGTAAGAAACCAAGCCAGGAGAAAGAACATCATGCCTCTCCTGTTCCATAGAACTGTAAGTTCTGTGGCCCCTACTTCTCTAGCGCCCCTTCCAATGGAAGGTCCTCTTAAGAAGCCTGCCGCAAATGCAGCCCCAGTTTCCTATAGAGTTCTGATAGCCACACTTGTGGGCATTACAGACAGTCCATGGGTTTTACACCTCCGAGAACCCCTGAGGGGTCACTTACATCATCCCAATTCTAGGTAGATTTAGATTTTACATTAATATTATGGAAAGTTGGGCCAGACCCTTTCCCCAAGTTTTGGGTGTTTGGCCTTCAATATGAGAGCAGAGGATCAGTGGTAGAATCAAGACTGTATTACTGTTAGACCATCCTCATATCTTGTGAAAGGGTTATGCATTAGAATGCCACGAATAGTGAATTTCAGGCTACTGTATCATCTGAGATGAGACTCTAAAAGTCATTATAGTGGGAGAAAATTAAAACTGAGTGAGAAAAATGTCCCTTCTTTCTACATCTCCAAACAGCTCAATTTCCAAGCCTTCTTTATTTTATCCATAGTCACTGAGTAACTGGAGACCCAGACAAGAGGAATAGATCACACTGCTTCATGATTATTTTTGCTAGATTCCCAGCAAGCTGTAATTGGCCTTTGTAACATGGGACAATTTTTAAATACAAGAGCAAAAGGAGATGTGGCATATTGAACTTCATACAAATTCCTCTGTAACTTTTTTAAGATTTTATTTATTTATTTGAGAGAGAGAGGGCGCACAAGCAGGGGGTGCAGCAGAGGGAGAGGGAGAAGGAGGCTCCCCACTGAGCAGGGAGCCCGATGTAGGACTCGATCCCAGGACCCCAGGATCATGACCTAAGCTGAAGGCAGTCGCTTAGCCAACTGAGCCACCCAGGAGTCCTCCTCTGTAATTCTTAAGATTTGTCTAGCCTTCATAATTGAGAGTAGAACTTTATTCTTTCTTTTGATACAGTGGAATGACTAGTGACTATCTGGTTTTAATACTTAATTACTTCGGATTAAAACACCTACTGTGAATCAGAGGTAATGAGGCTCCTAATATTTTCTCCATTTTCCAACCACTTTTAATTTGGCCCTTAGACATAATAGCATGAAGATGTCAAAGAGAAAGAGCAAAGTGTTTTATGTCATGTAATGCCCTAATTTCCCAGAATTTTCTGGAAAATGACCTGGGTCTGACTTTATGCAGAGATCTGTACAGAGATATTGTAGAACAAGTGTAGGTTTGTTTCCTATATCTTCCCTGAAGAAGTCTTCATTTCCCAGACCTCAGTATGGGATATAATGCCAGGAGAATATTTTATGTCTAACTGGCCCCTGTGACCTAAATTAGACTAAGTCAAAGGCCTGGCCTTTTGTAGGTCATCATGACAATCTTTGTTATCTCTTGACCAAAGGTTGGAATGAGTATTAGTTTCTGAGCCTCAGTTCCTCAGATCAACCTGGGTAAGTCTCTATAATCAGGATTTTAGGAGCAAGTGATATGAGACCAAGAAAAAAGAGCTTCATACTTGGCTACAAACATCTCCTGGGCTCCCCAGATTTCTTTAATCTAAGCTTTAGCTAATACAGCACCAAACAACTGTTTGTTTCATCCAATGTCCTCAATTCTCTTCCATCCCTTCCTCCATTCTGCTCCCTATTCTCAGATCAAGACAGATTCATGTATAAAATGGTGGATGAGAAGATGGTTGAGATTGAAAATTCCAAGTACATGATGACAATTTTTTAGTCCAGAGCTTGGTCTTGGAGAGGATTCCTGATGCTATTTCTCTTCTTTTCTTCCAAGACGTATTGGAGTGAAGAGCCACCAGCATTCCTAGTGTCCTGTAGTAGCGCATCTCCCCTCCACCTTCACTGCTCAATAGAGAAGTGACTCCATAGCTGTTATCAAGGTCCCTGGAAGACCCTTAGTCTTTCTGGCTGTGCATGGCAGCTGCAATTGGAAACCAGAAATGTACCTTTCCTTCTCCAGTGAAAAGACTTCTTCACTGAAACACATCTTGCTTAACTCTTCCTCCCGTCTTGCCTTGATTAGAAATTCATCAATAAAATATTGAATATCACCCTGCCCCAGGATGATCTCCAGAACTTGTTCAGTCTAACCATAAAGACCAAGATCTTTTCAGTCATGCCTTCTGGCAGGACCTCATATGAACCATGGAGCAGTCATGGATCTATCCTGTGTCCTACACCACTAAACAGTCTGGGATTGGTTTTCACACATACACTCTGGTGAACAAATTTGCCACGGCAGAATCAAGTGGAATATAGCTTCATGCTGTCTTTTTTAAAAGATTTTATTTTATTTAATTTATTTACTTGAGAGAGGTGGGGAAGGGAGAGAGCACAAGCAGGGGGAGTAGCTGAGGGAGAAGCAGGCTTCCCACTGAGCAGGGAGCCCAATGCTGGGCTCCATCCCGGGACCCTGGGATCATGACCTGAGCTGAAGGCAGACGCTTAACTGACTGAACCACCCAGGCGCCCCTCGTGCTAACTGTCTTATTCTATTTCTCCTTTCAGTCACTGTACTCTGGCCAAAATCTTAGCACTGAGGGCAAAAAGGGGTAATACAACCCTTTGCTTTATGTCATGTACTCACCTTCCCAATATTTCTTTCTACTCTCAATTGTCTTTGTTTTTTATGTGTTGCCTTTAAAGCCAAAAGAGAGGATTTTTTTTTCACTGAGGTATTCCTGAGGACTCCAGAATCAGCAGGAGTCTTAATAATCCAAGTCTAATATCAGGGAAAGCCTTTCAGACAGGGCTTCATAAACCTCCTGTAATTTGTGCTCTGATTTACGTTGGCCCTTCTCATGTCTCCCATATACAAGGGGATAGGTAGACAGAGATTACTGGGGAAGAGATTACCTAGCCTGTCTTGTACTGAAAGCTACAGGCAGAACTTCAGTCATAGACAGCTACAACGAGCGGAGTCCTTTGGTGACATGTAACCACCCTGTGCCTCCAGGCTGGGGCAGAGCATACACTTTTTTTTTTTTAAGATTTTTATTTTTAAGTAATCTCTACATCCAACGTGGGGCTCGAATTCATAACCCCAAGATCAAGAGGCACATGCTCCACAGACCTGGACAGCCAGGTGCCCCCAAGGCATACACTTTTAAGTGGCATAATGACCATTGCCCCTTCCTAGATCTTTGGGAGTCTGGCCTTTATGACCAGAACACACCATTGGAAACTATCTTATGAAATCAGATTATTATAAAAACAACTTCTGTTGATGAGGTTGTGGTGAAACAGACACTCTCATAGATTGCTTGTGTGAATGCAATTGATAATGAGATGTGGGGGGTGGAGGGGTGGAGAGGGCCTAGCAGCAATAACACACCAGTATCCAAATCATGATTTCTAAATATCATTAAAAGAAAAAAAGCCAGGGATCCTTGGGGAAGTGGCTGATTCTGGGGCTGGGGCAGTAAAGTACAAAATGAGCTGGAACATCTTGCCATCCCAGAAAATAAAGAAGTACTCAAAGAATGATGGGACACTTCAAAAGTCAAAGGAGACAATTTGAAAGGGCTGCCATTAGCACAATATGGGAAAGTTGGAGCATAAAAGTGAACAATAATAGTAGTAATGGAATATAATCCATGCAATAAAATTAGAATCCATGACTCCGTACTATTATAAACAAATAAATAAAGTGGAATA
Organism: Callorhinus ursinus; assembly: GCF_003265705.2. Lineage (NCBI taxonomy): Eukaryota > Metazoa > Chordata > Mammalia > Carnivora > Otariidae > Callorhinus > Callorhinus ursinus. The sequence goes on along the minus strand of NW_027397085.1, from coordinate 20,934,035 downwards.
ATAGGGAAGTAAGGGAAAGCTCTTTCTTGTAGTAGAATGCCAACTGATAACTATACAGAGAATGATTGATCCATCATTTGGCAAATTGCCATTTAGCAAACATCATAACAATATGTTTAGGCATGAACCATCAATGGATCCTAAAACTAATAAGTGCAAGTTTGATGAGGAAGAGGATATTTACAGAGTCTCCAACTATCTCCCCACAAGATCCCTATTAATTACAAAAGGCAAAATAGTAACTTTGCAGTGAAGAAAGCTAAGCTGGTTCGCATCTCTTTAATCAAGTGATTACAGTTAAAAGTCCCAAGAGGGGGACAAATAGAAATCATGTGCCTCTTTAACATGACTCACTGAAAAGAATGCAGCATCACTTTTGATGGTATTTCTGCTCAAATACATTACGTAGCAATTCTAATCCATGAAGAAACAGCAGACAAACCCAAACTGAGAGATATTCTACAAAATAACTGACTTGCACTCTTCAAAAATGTCAAGGTAATAGACAAGGTAACAGAACTGAGAAAACCTTCTAGATTAAAGAAGACCGGAGACATGATAATTACTAAATGCTGTGGAATCTTGGACTGGGTCCTGGGGAACCAAAACAAAATAAAACAATTGCCATAAAAGACATTAATGGAATAACTGGCAATATCTGAATGAGGTATATAGATTAGAAATAATTATATTAATGTTAATTCCCTGATTTTGATAATTGAACTCTTGTTATGAAAGAAATTGTCCTTATTTTTAGAAAATATGCACAGGAGGATTTAGGGGAAAGAACATGATGTCTGGAATTTATCTCTGTAAGTTTTCTTTTTCCTCCCCCTCTTTCTCCTCTGATTCTTTCTACCCTCTCCTTCCCCCTTCCTCTTCTCTTCCTCCCAGGGTTGCTGGAGTGATGCTCACAAGAACCTCAAGTACACAGGATGCAAATGGAAAAGAACAAGTCCCTTCTCTCTCCTACAATCTCCTAGTCTCCCTCTAGCACTCCCCAGTTGGCAGAATTGGCAGAATTGGCTGATTGGTCAAGCAGCAATGGGATTTGCATAGTCCCAGCCCTAATATCACAAATCAAAGTATTGAAGGGTGAAGACAAGGTGTGAGAGACAGTGCTTCCTTGTCTCTTACGCTTTCAGAGCTTTGTGGGAGGTGTCTTCATGATTTATACTTCAGTATGAGAGATAGCCTTGGACGGGGAGCTTCATGTTGCTGCCTAAGTAGGCAGAACTCTCACTTATAAGTGCTCAAAATTCCTAGTGTCCTTTCTTGGAAGGGACACTTTCATCCCATAGGAAATGAGCTATATGCTTTATTCTTGTGGTGAGAAGTTTCTATAAAATTCTCAAGTTTTTCACAGCACTAGTGTTGGGACTCTACTTGAGAATCAAGTATCATAACATCCTTCTCCAGGGAAGACTGTTTAGAAATCATCTACTTCTTTTCTCCAGACTTTATTAGATGTAAGATCCTTCCATTGCATATTGAGTGTCTCTCCCTCCCAATAGCATAACCAAGTCTCTCCAAACTTGACCTTCAAGGCTGAGATGTTTATTATTTTTTTAATAAATGATGCCTTCTGGAAGAATATCATCAAGTTATAAATCAGCAAACTGTGTGGTGTGCTCTGTTTAATACCAAAGAATCGAGGTGGGCTTTTATAGGTACAGTTTGACAGCAAATTCAGCAATGCAGAATTGAGAGGGATAAAGCTTCATGTTGCATCTTCTACTGTGCTCCATAATTTCCCAAGGATTTTTTCCCCATTGTCTCAAGCCCTGACGTGTAGAGAAGAGTGGCAAGAAAGAACAGGATTCTGTGCCTCAGGTAATGTCCTTGTTCCTTGAGATTCTCGCCTACTTTATAGCCATGCTTAATGGCAGAGAAATGCAGTCAGGAGACATCAGGGGAAGGGATTGCTTCTTGCAACCTCTGCTAAGTCTGTCAGATCTGTCTAGGAGGGGTCTTCCTGCCCCGGTTATTAGCATGAGAGACCCAGTCTGTGAATACTTTAAGAAGAATACTTTAACAATACTTAAGAATACTTTAAGAAGGTATACATGTCCAGGTTTTCTGTTGCTCAATTAAAAGAAAGCAAATTATCCTGTCCGAGTCTGAGCCTGATACCCCATTATTGTCATTGCCGTTGTCTGCCAGGTTTTCATTCAGGTTTCATCACTGCACCATGGGTAGCCATGACAAGTCGGAATCTCCAAAGTTAGACAGGGACATTTAGAGATTGTCTAATTCTACCCCTTCCTCCTGGGATGGGCTAAATTTAACTCCTTAGAATGAACACAGTCTTTTACAATGAAAACCTTGGAAATGCTTTAACAGTCAGAATGATGGGAAGGGATTAACTGAATGTCAGAGAAATGAAGATTCATACTCTATATCCTAAACTATTCTGCATTCGCCCAGACTACTTCACTCAGGCTATAGTGCTGCATCTTAGTGAACAAGAAGGGGCAAGGGAAGGATCATTTTCATTTCCCAGAATTTCCTGTACTTTGGCTTCATGGACTGAGAGGATGTCAAAAAAGGATGATTTCATGCAGCTTTTTCTTATTCCCCAATAGCTGTCTAAGAAGGGTCTTTATAGGCCAGTAAAAAAAAAAAAATTCTGGAAAGGGACTTTATCTTCTGTCACCCACAAAGAAGTGAACTCTCCAGGGTCTCTTCTCTATTGTCCCTTTGAAGGGCCTCAACTCCTGGACAGTTCCTGTAGGTCATAGCCTTGTGTGGGCAACAAATCAACTCACTTGAAAGCAGCAGGAATAAAGTTTTCTGTGTACTTCCAGTGCATACTCTCCCTTCTCCCTCGGCTCTTAGTTTCAGCATGGATGGAATCAGAGGAGGCTGGGTTTTATGTCAGACCCTTTGACTCTGTTATTTCTGCCCTTCCTTTGTGGTGGGGATCTGGTATAGGTAGGTCTAGGAGAACAAGGAAAGGAGAAGCCTCATAAAGCCATTTAGGAGCTCTCCAGCACTGTCGGGTGTTGTCTGTGGGGCCCAGAGCATATCTGAGAAACCAGGATGGAGGGTGAGACTTGAGTCCAATGGGACACTCATTTCTACACCCATCTCACTTATGTCCCTGGTATTCCTTCAAGGAATGAGTCTTCTAGTCCTTCCTCCCTCCCTCTCTCCTTCCTTCCCTCCTTTCTTTCTTAAGAAAGCTCTACACCCACTGTGGGGCTTGAATTCATGACCCCAACATCAAGAGTCACATGCTTCACCGATTGAGCCAGCCAGGTGCCCCCCTTCTAGTTATTTCTTCATTAATTTAGGGAGGGCTTACTATTTGTCAGGAAAGTGAGATGTAAAACAAAACAATCAATATACACCAAAAATTCAAGCTGAAGCCCTAAAATCAGTTGCTGTTATTGGTTATCTTTTTTCCTCTCAGCCTTCACAGCTGAACCACTTGAAGCATCACTTGCACTAGAGGCTGGAGTTAAGGGTTCTCCCCGGAGGTAATTTATAACAGTGCTCTGGGCCCCTCCCTCCCAGCAGTCCTTCTGGGCCAATCAAATGTCCCCTTCATAGAGCTGCCCTGAATAGGCTTCCGGCATCAAGGAGAAACCCTGAGAAGCTGACACTGAAAACATGTTTAAGCTTCATTTCCTTCTGTTCTTCCTCTCTTAGAGAAGTAACATTTCACAATATGTCTCTGAATCCAGACATTTATAATTCATTTAATTTCTATCATGACATAACCATGTATTCCTTGTCCTTTCTCTTCTCTTCTCTGGACCCTTGTAGTCTAGCTCATGTTTTCTTAAGCTTTGAGATGCATTGTAAACCCTATTCCCATGTCAATCCCTAGTGGAATATTTAGATTTAATGCTGTGCCCCGAGTTGAGTTCCTACTTCCCCAAGAATTTCTACCAGACCTCTTGGTTGCACTCAGGGATATACTCTAACTACACTGAAATCACAAAATGTTTAATCAGGAGGTGCCTTTATAGGCATCTATTATCCCCTCCTCTGCCCAAAGACTGGACTAATATTAAATATGGGGATGCTTGAAAGTTTTATATGTGACTATTTATCTTGCTTAAATCAGCCCAGGGTTTGGTATCATCAGGAGAAATTTCTTTAATTCGCTTTCTAAGGCTCTGGAATAAACAGGACCCTAAATATTAAGGAAAAGCCCCTTCTCCTTCAGAGTTCCTTTCCTCTTATGTGTTGACTCTCCCAAAATGATAAAGTCAGTCAGTAAAAGACTGAATAAAGAAAATGCACACTTAGTTTAGAGGAAATGAGTAAAGCAGGAGCTAGAAGAGGTAGGAAATGAAATACTGTCTCCTCCGCTGGACTCCTGAGGTCCTGCTCCATAGCTCTTGCATGACAGAAGGGGCTCAGTTGAGCTGAATGGCTGGGGGATTTTCTTTGCCCTGTACCGAGTCCAGTACCAATTTTCATTGTTGATCAATTTTATGATGTAGTTATTCTTCAAGGAAGTACATTTCAAATGCCCAATAGAGATTGCTTATGTAGGGGAGTTTCGAAACAGACAGACCAGACCCTGCCTTTGCCATCCCCGCCTCTCACAAATCTGACTGCTTGTGCACTGATGTGATTCTCTGCCCATCCTTGCTAAAAGGAAATACCTCAAGTATGGTACAGTAAAGAGCATCAGGAGTACATTCTCTGGAATGGGAGAGAGTTCCCTGAAATTAGTCATTTAGGAAAATAGCCTCCATAAAAAGGACAGTGAGAAGACTAATCAGACAGTCAAGGTAAGCAAATGTGGCAAAAACAAGTTTACCACTAGGATAGGTTTACTGCAGGATCCAGATAACCGTATAGAACATGCTACACCAATGTGTAGAAAGAAGTCTTTTAGTCGGAAACTCCTATTCATTTTTATAATAGTCTTTTAGGCCTGAGAGTCAGTATTTCTGATTTTTAAAATTCTCATATGCTTCAATATATGGATCATCCTTGGTGTAAGTGCTGAAAATTAGTGATTTCGTAAAAGTCATTTACCTAATGACTTTTTAAAATACCAGTTTTCATATTGAAAATTGATTCATTCGTGGTCTAGTATTAATACTAAAAGAGGCCACTTAAATAGCTCTTTTTTATTTCAACCAAATATATTTTCCAAAAGAAAAAGCTGGAAAAAATATTTTCTGTTGACTACATACTGAAAGGCACAGTACACACTGAGTATAGACTCCTTTGGTTACATATGGTGAAATGCAAACCTTGGCTCATCAATTATTCTCTCCCAGGGGCTTTGAGTAAAGAAATGCAGCACTCTATCTTAGGGGAAGTGACTCCATTCCCATTTTCCTGAAACATCAATAAAAAAACCCTCTTTTTCGCAGCAAAGATGATGTACCCACTTAAATTAAGTTGATCTGGGGAGACAGATGGACATGTCTAAAACCTGGCCTGCCTGGGGCAAAAGATACATGCAGCCAGAAATGTTGAGAAAACAGCAAGTTAAACGGTAAGATAAGATTTACAAGCTGGGTCAGGTGAGTGCCTAGGTTAACCAGAGACCTGGCAAAGAGAATTGGAGAGTTAGTTGGGATGGAGGAAGGGGAACACTAAAAAGTGGTCTGTCATGTGGGTATAATATTGGTATGATCTGAGCCCTGGGAAATCCTACCCTAGCCAGTCTCGTCCTCAACACCCCTTACACCTGCGGTTTTTCTTTTCTCACACTTAAAGTGTTCTTTCCCAGTTCAGGGGGACCAACTCATCCTAGCAAAACTTGCCCACTTGAAGCTAATTTCTTTTTTTTTTTAAAGATTTTATTTATTTATTTGAGAGAGAGAATGAGATAGAGAGCATGAGAGGGGGGAGGGTCAGAGGGAGAAGCAGACTCCCCACTGAGCAGGGATCCTGATGTGGGGCTCGATCCCGGGACTCCAGGATCATGACCTGAGCCGAAGGCAGTCACTTAACCAACTGAGCCACCCAGGCACCCTCGAAGCTAATTTCAAATGATTATCTTGAAGTATGCTTAACTGGTTTCTGGGGTGTAGAGGCAATCAGGGGGAGAAACTAAAGTATACACACTTCTCTACTCCTTCATTTCCAAGGGGGAATTAGGTGGTGATTTTGTGACTGTCAAAGGGGAGAAATCAGGGGCGCCTGGGTGGCTCAGTTGGTTGAGCGACTGCCTTTGGCTCAGGTCATGATCCTGGAGTCCCGGGATCGAGTCCCGCATCAGGCTCCCTGCTGTCAGCGGGGAGTCTGCTTCTCCCTCTGACCCTCCCCCCTCTCATGCTCCCTCTCTCTATCTCATTCTCTCTCTCAAATACATAAATAACATCTTTAAAAAAAGGGGGGGGGAGAAATCAGAAGTCCAGGAAGATACAGGCAGATATTTCTTTCTTTCTTTTTTTTTTTTAAAGATTTTATTTATTTATTTGACAGACAGAGACACAGCAAGAGAGGGAACACAAGCAGGGGAGTGGGGGAGGGAGAAGCAGGCTTCCCACTGAGCAGGGAGTCCGACACAGGACTGGATCCCAGGACCCTGGGATCGTGACATGAGCCAAAAGGAAGACGCTTCATGACTGAGCCACCCAGATGCCCCACAGGCAGATATTTCTGTCTGTCTCCCAACTCTTGGTTTTCCTTTCCAGGGAATGAAAAACAAGTGAGCTCTGAAATTTACCTTATTCTGAAAGGATGTGTGGATAATTACACGTAACCTCAGTGGCTAGTGTCAGGGCTGCACCAGGCATCATAAAGAGCATCAAGTCTTCCCATGTGGCTTTTCTGTCAGACAACATAGGACTCTCAAGGGTGCATAGGTCAGATTGCAGAGGTGTCTGCTCCTGCTTTCTCTTTCCATCCATTCTAGGGAAGTTCACAATTTCTTCTCCTAGGACCAAAACACAGACTTTCTCATTGCTAAAAGGATACTGTTATAGTGCTGAATTTTTCCTTACTTCCTTGCCTAGCACCTGCAAATGACCTCCAGACAGTGTTGTCATGAAAAAGCAGGTGCTGAGTGTTAGGGAACCTTGTTCTCTGTCCCAGCCTTGGTCTCTGCCTGCTCCAGTGACAGAGTATTTCACACAAATTCCTTAAAATAGGCCAAATTTTACCTCTTCTCTCTTTTAAAACTTACATCATTGATACCAGCCTCTCTGTTATGCTTGGTTGAAAGTATTTTGTATCAGGTAAGTAACCTCTGGCCATTAACTATTTGAATGTCCGAGAGGAACACTCTATCTAGATTTCTGAAATCATAAATAATAAGCCTCCTTCGTTGTTAGGTGGGCAAAATACCCCTTTTGGTTCTCATAGATACAACTGGTAGAGACGATATGCTTCACTGTCTTACAAGAGAACTCTAGCTAAACATGGTAAAAACAAAGGGAAGATCAGAGGAAGGTAGAAATGAGAGAAGTAAGGGCATCCGTTACACTGGGGTAGGATTTGGTAGTAGGGGCATGAAGCAGGTGAGAAATCTAGCACAGGGATATCTGAGAACAGTGATAATCTTTTCCTTGCAGACAACTTGCCCTGATGCCTAGGTATGTTTCTCAGGCCTTACATGTTTCTCTCCTCTGACCTCTAAGAAGCCTTGTTCTCACTGCTGTCTACACAGAAGGCAGGGGGCTAATTGGCATCAATCCTCCATCCCTAGACTTTGTCTCCTTTGATGGCTGTGCTTTCTTTTTCCACGGACAGTGACCTTTTCTCCTATCCTAGGGTGTTGAGAATTTCATCTATTGAACAGAAGGAGTAGCTCATCCAGGAATCCTCCCAGGCTCAGGACATTTTGCTTGATTATGCCTGTGATCAGCAGCAGTCTCATGGAGGAGCCTAGGGAGGTTGAGTGTCTGGGCACTTTCACCTTTGGACTCACAAGAGGTTTCCCATTAGCAGTAGCTGTCAGGGGAACAGGTAGGGGTAGGAGTAGGGGTAGGGGCTCTTTGGATGAGGAGAAGGGAGCATCTCCTGTATACTTCTTCCTTCCCCAGATTGACATCTTCTCTTTGTATTGGCTCACAGACCCAGCATATGACTTTTTACCCCTTTGCTCTTTCCTTCTTTCCATTAGCAGAGGAAAGAAGGGGAGTGAGTGGTAGTTCTATTCTAGGATCCATCAACATAGCAGTTTCATCTCTGGATAGGATCCTGATCCTTCACCCTCAGCAAGGACCAATATCTTGCTTAGCCATCCTCTTCAGCCACACCACACTTTTCCCCTGGCTGAGATGATCAGCCCAATTTCCCAAACAAGATTCCAACTTAGGATAGGAAATAATAGTGGCTAGAAAGAGCAGACACCTTTGGAAAATAGTTTTCTCACAAATTTTACAAACTGGAGGTTCATATCTGTATCAGTCAGTGTCATGCCCAGACGCCAGAGACTACTCTAAATATTTAAGAGAGGTATTTAATGCAGGGAATTGGTTGCAATGCTCTCAAAGGGGCTGAAGGAACAGAAGAGAGAAGAGGGTTACCTAGAAACTAGAAGTTGCTATTGAACCTGACCTGGAGCCTAGCTTGCTCTTACAGCACGAGCCAGAGGTGCTGCCCCTGATGCTGAAACTGGCCCCTGCAGTTGAGCAGTAATGCAAAAGCTTATAATCCTCCTGCTGCTGCTGAACGCACGGCTGCTCCTTCCATTTGCCTGCACACCTCCGAGCTAAGCAGGAACTCAGATTACACTCCTACTGATGTTGCAACCACTTCTTGATGTGCCATCAGTAACAGAAAATAAAATGGCTTTCCTCTTACCTCCTTTTGTGTCAAGGGAACCTGGGAAATACAGTTTGGGGGGCTGCCATTTTTTCCAGTTTTATAGAAAAGAGCACTGAAGAGTGGGGATAGAGCTGACAATTAGTAGACAAAGAATCACCATGGGCTACCCCTACCCCTTGGTTATTCAGTGTTCATTCACTTTTCTTCTACCCTCAAACTTCACTCAACAACAATGGCAACAATATGGTACTCTTACCTAACACAGTTAGCTACTTTGTATACAAACAGGAATGTTCTCACCCTGGATATCCTGTAATCTAAATACTAAACTATGTAGAAAGAAAGAATGTAAAAAAGAAACGATATGTAACTGCCACAAGTCATCATTTCTATAAATGGTTGATTCGCTGGTCTTGAGTCTATGGTAATCATTGTAATTCACTCTCCTCCTCACTCCAGGTTCCCTTTGACCTCAAGCAGCACCTCATCTGGTTAAGATTCTTTACCTGGTAGGGTAACTCAAACCTCCGTTCTTCAAGTTTTTAGTCATCCTTTTTGTTGGGTTGCTTTAGTTTTCCATTAGCTGTGTTACTGAACTTAGAAGAAATAAGAGGCACCCTGGAGAATCCACTGGGGTCTAGACATAATCCGCCCTGTGCCCAATGAGGGGTAGCATCCTGCTTTCCCTTAATAATAGAGATCAAGGCCCCTGCTTTGCTTGTTGTCTCAGTGGCATGAGGATCCTCAAATGGCCAAGTGATGGTGTAATCTTCCAGTTCAATGAAACCATTGTCATGTGGTGGAAACATTGTCCCTTGGGAATTAAAACCTTTTTAAAAAAATCACAGTTTAAACTCATAGGGACACAAAAACCAAAAAAAATTTTTTTTGAAGATGTTATTTATTTATCTGAGAGAGACAGAGAGAGAGAGAGAGCACACAAAAGTGGGGGGAAGGGCAAAGGGCAAGGGAAAAGCAGACTCCCTGCTGAGCAGGGAGCCCAAAGCAGGACTAGATCCCAGGGCCCTGAGATCATGACCTGAGCCAAAGGCAGACACTTAACCAACTGAGCCACGCAGGCGCCCCCAGAAAAAACAAAATTATTTAAGTTGGTCATTAACATACTTTTGTCCCTTGCTTTCCAAAGCACTCCTCCACCCATACAAGAATTAAAGTAGTGGGAGAGGAGTAGTGAATGAGCAGAAGAAAAATGTTTTCCAAGTAAACAGAAGTAGATTTAATGTGTGAGGGAGAAAGGGCAAGGTAACTGCAGTTTAAGCTAGCACCTAGGCAAAGGTTGAATCCCAGCAGGTATATGAGGAAGTAAAAGCTCTTACTCTACCCCGAAGGCCACGGCTTCCTATCATCTTTGCATTTAAGGGAATTCTTTTTAATGTCAAAAACTGGAATGTTTATTATCTGTTAACTGAGAAAACACTCAGAGACAAAAACTTTGTTTTTAAAGTTAAAAAATATAATAGTGCTTTTAAGTTGTTTTTTAAGAATCAAAACCTCAGATAAATACATACAAACACTTTTGCTACTACTTTGTGGGAGCTGTTTCCTTTGTCTACCAAATGCATGGTACATGTAGAGATTAACTGATCTCTTTTATTGTCATTCACATTGAGAGACAATATTTAACGTATGGAGGAAGCAGCATGGTGTCACGGGAGTCAAATAGGCATTCTCATCCTGCTCTTCTTCGGCAGTAGGCAATTATTGAACTTCTTCAAGTTCAATATCCTCACCTGGAAAATGGACTAAAAGGTCTTACCTAGATTGATTTTTAAAGGAGTAGATACAAATGACCTTGTGATATAAGGGGAGGGGAGAGATTAGGAAGAAAGAGTGTCCTTATAAGAGAGACATACTACAGGAGAAGGCAGCGTGAATCCCAGGTTATAGGATGATGACTAAGGGGATGGTTGAGTCACTGGGAGAGAATGAGAGAATGAAAGAAAGGTCTAGTCCCTGAGGGATCAGAAGGATTGGGTTGCTTATTTGATGATAGTGAATACCCACTCCCTATCGAAAGCGAACTTCACTTACTTAGCAAGTTAGAGCATAATAACAGTAGAGGTAGGAGTACGGGAGCCTATTTTCTAAATTCCAGAAGAGGAAGGATGAAGACAGACAATGTAAAAATAGTGCCTGAGCATTACTGTCTATATCATACACTTTATCAACAACAACAAAAAAACCCCTGACAAATTAGAGCATTTTGACAATATATTAAAATGTTGGTAGTTTTATTGGTATTACAGGTCACATGTCATAATATGAGGCAAATAAATGGGCTCCATTTTAAGTTCCAGTTTCTCATCAACAACTACCAGGTGTTATGGAGGTTAAGAAAGGTCCCTCTACAAAATACTCCAATCTCTCCAGCTACTAACTACCCTTTGCCTTTTTCCTCTCCTGTCTTTCTTCCACTGAGAACAGAGGCAAAAACACATACATTATTCACCTAAGGCTAATGAAGGTAAGAGGTGTTGGAAGGACAGTACCAGAGTCCCATTCAGTTTAAGGAAGTAGACTGGAGAAAATTTTACATTTTCCCCTAATCATAATATTATAGTGATTAATATCCTTTATTCCACATGTAACAATTCAGAAAAAATTTCTAATTGGTCTTCACTCCTGGAAATACCTAAGAAATAACTCCATGAACAGATAATTCCTGGCAAACTCAGCCCACCTCCTTCCCCCCAACCCCTGACAACCATCAGTCTGTTCTCTGTATCTGTGAGCTTGTGTTTTGTTTTGTTTTTTAGATTCCACATATAAGTGAGATCATATAGTATTTGTCTTTCTCTGTCTGACTTATTTCACTTAGCATAATGCCCTCAAAGTCCATACATGTTGTCACAAATGGCAAAATTTCATTTTTTATGGCTACATAATATTTGTGTGTGTGTGTGTTCCACATTTTCTTTATCCATTCATCCATCAGTGGACAGAGGTTATTTCCATACCATGACTATTGTAGATAATACTGCAATGGACATGGTGGTGTGGAGAGGGGTGCTAGGGGTTTTTTTTTAGGGTCCTTTGGATAATGGCAAGGAAAGATTCTGATGTCCTGCTAGTGGGAGTATCTTTTAATGAAAGCAAAACAAATAGTTCATTAATTATTGTAGCACAGTAAAACTGTAGTTGCAACTGCAGACTCAATGTTGGATATTATATATGTAATTTAAAACAAAACCTAAATTGGGTTTTGAAGGTCACAAAAATATAAACACACAATATTCAATCAAGTAGAAAATAAAAAGTTAACCACCTAATTAATGAAGGCATTATTTTTCCTATAAGGATGTCTTACTTCTTTTTAGGTTTTTGCTTTGATCCCCAACCAGCCTTATTTGCTTGTTGTTTGGAACTTTTCAGTGGATACTGATTTGTTGAAAAGCAGATTTATGTTATTCCTTTTTCCTGAACATCATTTTATTATCTATATATTCCAAAGTTTTAGCTCTAAGTTAGCTACCACTTAAACAATGAAAAAAAAAAGCAAAGGAAATTGTTGGCAGTGCTAACTAAGGCTTTGAAAGGTAAGAGCTTCGTATCTTTTTATGTAAGTACTTCCTGTATTATGCAAATCAATTGCATTTTTACTTAGTTGGATTAAACTAGGGCCTATAGGGGATAAATTGGGTTAAAGAAAGGGAAATAAAATTACAGTATCAGTCATGTCCCTATTTCTCAGATTTGTACAGTTTTTTTAAAATGTTTCATTTGAAACACATGTACTTCTCCAATGAGACAAAAATCTTTTTTTATATACTATTCCCCTCTGATAGCTTCACATTTCAAATACTCTGAAACTAGTAAAGGAAACTACAAAAAATCTATTGGCCCTGTGACCATGTCTTCTTGGAGTTTACCTGTAATTGTGTTTTTGCATTTAAAGAGGGCTACAGTTCTTAGGTTTACCCCAAGATGGAGACCTAACAGTAGGGACCACAAAACCCAGACATAAAACTCCATCCATAATACTTGTTGTCAGTCACGTTCCTATTTGGAGGGGTGTGGTTTATAATTCTAAAATTTTTTTTAGAGTTGAAAGCAGAGAGATTTTAGTGTGATCTTGTACCCAGCTGAGGAATCTCTTCCACAAAACCGCCGATAATTCAATAATGCAATGAACTAGTACCTGAAGAAGCAAAATTCCTCCTATCAGGGAAATGTTAATGCACCAGGAGACCTTTTTAGTGGGTTCAAATTGTTACAAGATGAATAATAATAGTAGTAACAATAATAAACAGCTGATAATTCTGAGCACTTACTGTATGGCAGACATGGTGCTAATTGTTGGGAAACTGTTATTATTCATCCCATATTAGAGATGAGGAAAAAAAAAAGAGATGAGAAAATTCTCTGGGTTCTCCAAGGTCATGTGGTTAGACGGCAGGAAAGCTGGATTCCGGCCCAAGCGCTAGAAACCAGAGCCTCTGATCTTAACCATCCTAGTGCATGCTTTCCTACTGAGCCCAAATCAGCTTTCTTTAATCTCCAGCCAGTTAGTCTACATTCTCCCTTTGTGGCCAACCAGAACATGTTCATACCTTTTCCCCATTCACTGAGGTAACAAAAAGAATTAATTGAGCACCTCCTAGATGTTACTATCCTCCAGTTTATAATACAGCAATCAAAAAAGGAAGGAAGTCTCTGCTTTCATGGTGTTAACACTCTCTCTTAAATGGTTTGAAAAGACCTACCAGATACTTAAGGGTTTTCCTTTCTTCAGACCAAATTCTCCTACTTCCTTCAACCATTTATCATAGGACAAAGTTTCAAATTCTTATTAATCCCAGCAGTCTCTCTCTTCTAAACACATTTCCGCTTGCAAACATGTCTTTTAAAATGTAACCATCAGACATGAACACAGTAATCCACATGCTTTCTGATGGGTCTGTTAAAAGTAAGGCAACAGGCCCAGAATGGAGTCTGTTAGGCTAAGCCCCATACCACCAAACCAAGACTTAAGTGCAGTTTCTGCTCTCCCAGAAATGGAATCTTAAATCAGTCAGGAATCCCCTGATCAGCACTAGTTAGGTCATCTGCCTGATAAACCTCTGCTCTGCCCTAAAGGAAAGCGACCCTGCAATAACCAACCTGCTTTTTTGCTTGTAAAGTAACGTCTTTGTGCCCCTCATAGCTCCTTTCTATCTGCTAGATTGGAGGTTGCTCCATTCGATTCAATTTTTGTTCACATAAACTCTTGAAACTGTAGTATGTCTCAGGTTTATCTCTTCATGGGTCTGGAGACAGAAGAGGGAACCCAAGGAGCCCAGGAGTGACGAGCAACCAGACACAGGTAACTGTGGAGCCCCTCGAGCTCGCGACTTCGGCTTCTCGCGGCTTCTCGCGGCTTCTCGCGGCTTCTCGCGGCTTCTCGTGGCTTCTCGCGGCCTCTGGAGGTCGGGGTATATCCCTGTGGGATCCCAGCCCTGCAGCTTTTACGTTAAAGCTCTCAGCTTTACTGGAGCTCTTCTTTCTCCCAACTCGATTAACTGGCCGCAGTCGGACTGGATACGACTTCAAAGCCGGACGAAGTTCGGGGTCACACTGGTTCCGGTTTGGAAACCTGAGTGGGTCCCACGTCAGACCCGGTCCGACTTGGAAACTGAACTGGGTCCAGGGAAGGACTGGGTCCAGCTTGGAAAGGGGACTCAGTTCGGCGTGGACTGGGTCCGACTTGGAAACCGGACTGAGTTCAGGGTTGGACTGTGTCTGCTTTCAAAACCCTCTGGCTCCAGGGCCGGAAGGGGTCCCGTGTGAGGCCTCCGGTGAGAATTTTTGTTTGAAGACTGAACGAGCAGGTGAACCTCGCAAAAGATAATCCTGAGTTACGGTGGCCACAGTAAACTTTCATCGTACATAAGCTTATCCATTTATGAGGCGCCCTACAGAAAAAGGCGTCTCAGCCAAGCACTCACCGTTGAGGGGGGAGGGAAAATCATTTTTTTCTCGTCTAAAGTATCTGGTGACCAGGACGAGAACGCTGGGGCATCGCGCTCACTCCGGAGCCTGCGGAAGGGATCCTGGGAAAACTGGCCAAAGCGGACAAAGGGTAAGAATTCTTACCAAAGAAGCTCTTCTATCTCTATCTGTGGCACCTGGTCCATAGAGGAAGGTAAAATTTCCCTTTGTCCCTTCCTTTCCAAATCCAGATTGGCGGGCAAAACAAAACAAACTCGCCCCAAAAACAAACAAAAAAAATCATTAGATCTTCCAATTGTGCCTCATGAATTTGCTTTTTAGATACCATTAGTTGTCGATCCTTTCCCTTCTTGTTTGTCTTTTGTGTCTTGAGAACTTGGCCTGGCATCTGTCAGGTTGGCAGCTCCAAAAATTATGGCCAGGCGGAAATGTGGGTTGCCTCTGTTTACCTTTTAACAGGTCAGAGAGAGAGGGAGCAGAACCATTGAAGGCAATGAAGGGTTAATATATTGCTTCTACTTACAACCTTCAAACCTCTTCTCTCCAGACCTGTAAAATGGTCCAATTAGACATGACAATTTCCAGCATTCAATTATTTAAATTCCGTTTACTGTGGCAAAGTTGTTTACTATTAAGGGTGCCCTTCAAATGTCCTCTAGCATCACAGACGAGATGCAGGAAGCCATCTTGCATCCATAACTTCTGTTAGCATGGTATCTGGCGAGCTTTAGGCTCTGGTTTGGCTGTCACTGGGGAGACCACAGCATCCTCTAGTGGTCAGATTTAAGCTTCAAGACGTGAATATTTTGAACATGACAAGAAATTATCCTAAACCTTAAGAGTGTCAGGCAACTGTGTTGGGAAAGATTTTGATGCACCTGATACATCTCAGGTTTTTTTAGGCCTCCATCTGCTTCTCCCTTCTCGGCTAGTTCTTCATAAGGGCTCAAGAATTCAAACTGCTTTTCCATCTCTTTTTTAGTGATTATAGATACTTTTTCTTTTGAGGTACTTCTTACTTCTACCTTATTTGCTGTCCCTACGCACATAGGTCTTTTAATATGAGGAAGCTACCTAAATTTCCTATAGAAGAAATAGGCAAGGAATAATCCACCTGAGATGATTGTGGTTTAGACGAAGCATTAGATTTTTGAGTCCACCCTGGATTAAAAACCTAACTCTGCTACCTTATTTGCCGGTGCTATTAGTCAGGTTACTTAACTTTTCTACGTTGACTCACAAGATAAGGATAACCTTACAGGGTTATTGTGGCTCACATATAAAGCCAAGTCAACTACACAGAGTCCTCGTACAATGGTTGCTCTATTAAATCCCAAGGAAACCTAAAGAAATTATTTCAGTCACGAAAGCTAACAGATAACATGTTTCTGGACTGAAAGTTTTCCAAGTATTCCTTCTGAAGCTAGTTTAATTCTCTGTGGGATTTTTGTCCTCAGCATCAACTGGGTCCTGTCAGTTAGTAACTGTAATCACATTTTCCTGAGACGATAGTATGTGAGGAAGGTAATGGAGAAGGAAAAAGCATCATGATGGAAACCTTGTCCAAGATTTCAGAATTGCTGTATTTTGTAAAATCTGGTCTATTCTGAGTTTGTCTCAGTCCCCTGACCCCAGTGTAATCAAACATGCCTTTGAGGAAAAAGCATACAGGAACAACAGGAAGTATTTAGATGCATTTTATTCAACAGTCAGGTCCGCTAGGCATTGTGGGAACCACAGGAGATTTTAGAACCTTGGTTCTCAGCAAGGTCCAGATTTTTGAATGAGGACAGGGATCTGGTGCTTCCTGTAGAAGAGAATGAAAAAAAAAATCAGCTTGAATTTTGCTGACAAAAAAAGTGACTATGGGAGAAAAACAATGAAAAAACATCAGCTTTATTTAAAATAGAAAGGTTTCAAATTTTTATTCCCATTTCCCTGCCTTTCATTCATGTATTCATTCACTTATTCATTAATTCATCAAATATTGACAGACACTCTTTCTTACATACACTAGGGATACAACAGAAAGGAAAAATGTCCTTACAGAGTTTACAGATCTACTGTGGCATTACAGTAAACCTCTGAAATCAATCTCTAATTCATCATTGCTTCTTTTTCTCCTAATATCATTGTTCTAGCCACAAGGCATCCAGCTTAGCTGGTGCCTGGGCTACTACAGGATGTTCTAATTGACTGATCCTTTGCCTTAGAACTCTGGGGTTTAATACCTGTGAAATCTCACATAAGGAAATCATATCTATATCCTATCTGACACCTGCCAGGTCTGAGCATCCTCCCCTCCAGATAAAACCACTCTGCTCCCCAGGACACTATCTTTCCCAAACCAGTTTTCTTATCTGTCAGCTGAGTACTCCTAAATCCTGTAATTGTGCCTTATGAGGTTGTTTTCAGAGCTCTCTCTCTCTCTCTCTCTCTCTTTTTTTAACCATCCTTTCCTTGAATATACTACTGGTTTATAAAAATTCTTCTATTTCTTTGTTACTTGAGGACATCTGACTTCTGTATATCTATGCATGTATTTATCTGGACCTTGATGATTCTTCATTTTAAGAGTTTTATTGTTTTCTTGTTCCATAAATATCATCCATGCATAATACTTGTCTGAGTTGTTTAGTATACATAGCACAAACATCTAAACACAGTACACAGGTTGACTTACCTTCTATGGCTGTGTTGTCCAATATAGAAGACACCATCCCTATTTAGCTCTTTAAATTCACATCAGTTAAAGTTATGTAATATTAAAAATTCACTTTCCCAGTTGTACGAGCCACATTTTAAGTACTGGTGGCAAGGCTAGTGGCTTCCATACTAGACAACACAGTTACAGAACATTTCCGTCTTTGCAGAAAGTTCTACTAGAGAGTGCCGGTCTACAGAACAGAATTTGCCAGTACAAATTCCCTGAGAAGACAGAGAAAAAAGTCCTTACTGACTATATCTGACAAGCACGTAATGATCATGGAGATGCAAGCCTTTGTCTACCCATCTCAAAACCCAACAACTAGGGTCAGAGCCTGGTTCTAGTTAACAAAGTATTTTTGGGGGGCTTTTAACGGGCAGTAGAGAGAAAGGTGGTATGGTACATTGTAAGTATTTTACACTAGGAAAAGCCACATTTTCTCTCTAGACCTGTTTTCTTTTTTTTTTTAAATCAATTAATTTATTTGAGAGAGAGTGAGAGAAGAGGCAGAGGGAGAGGATCTTCAAGCAGACCGACTTGGGCTCAGTCCCATGACTCATGAGATCGTCACCTGAGCCAAAACCAAGAGCTGGACACTCAACTCACTGAGGCACCCAAGCACCCCTAGACCTGTTTTCTTATCTGAGAAATACAGGAAGAGAAGTTACATTTTCTGGCATTCAAATGTTCTTCTCATATTTAAATGTTTTTGAAAAAATAGAATGAGTAAGCAGGACAGGTAGGTTTTAAAGGCTAAGGGAATGGGGTGTCTCAGCTGTATGTTAATATTTTTGCAATATTTCATTCTAAACGTTGGGCATTTTGGTCTTGGCACTTGGGAATTTTCTAAATCTCAAGGCTGTTATGTTGCTTTCTCCTCCCCTTGGATGGAAATATGATGTTTGACCTTTATGTCAACAGCCTAGGTCATGAGAAAATTAACAAGTGTTTTCCAGTTCCTTTTACAAATATTTAGTGTGGAAATAAATTCACCACAAAGCAGAACATCTAATATTTTGGTTCTAAAACTTGAGGATATTAGATCTCTCTCCCTGGGGCCCTATTTCAACAATTCTTGCTAACACTGAGGATTTTCTGAAGTGATTTAAAGCAGACCAAGAAGAGAGGTCATGTTATTGGGAATTTATACTACGGAATAATGGAAATGCGTGTAGTCATTTGAGTCTAAGTCAAAGTTGTTAATGCTAAATCGGTTCTAAGAATAACAGTTTTCTGGGCTACTTGTGGAATCTCTTTTATTTGTTTTGATCACTCTACACCTTTATTTAACCTGGAATGCCTTTGCGGTGCTGCAAAATTCAGAGCCCTGTTTAAATGACATCCTTTTCATGGATCCTTTCTTGACCCTTTTAGTACTAAGGAATCTGTGTCTCTCCTTCACTCCTGAGGTACTTTCCTCACACCTCATTTGATGGCACTTGTCCCAAGTTACCAGAAGCTTTCTTATTTGTACTTATGACCTATTTTCTTTTACTCATAAGCACAAGGAAAGCAGAGGAAACCGGCACAATGCTGGGCACATGTTAGGTGTTCAGGAGCTGAGTAAAATAGGAAATTTGTGGCAGATCTGCTTCTCTGAGGGCCTGAGTTTGATTCCCAGCACCTACCTATGATCACTTCAGAAAATGAGATTCACTGAAGCTGGCTCTCATCCCCATAAAAAAAGTTACAAAAGAATGTTTTTGGTCACCTGATCCATATAATTCATATTTGTATTTTTGAGGGCTTTTGTAAACACAATCATTACCATCACCAAGTATGATTTTTTTCAAGATTTTATTTTTAAGTAGTCTCTACACCCGACGTGGGGCTCAAACTCACAATGCAAGATCAAGAGTCATATGTTCTAGCAACTGAGCCAGCCAGACGCCCCTGTGATCTTTTAAACTTAAAAGGTATTTTGGGTGTATTAGCTTTTTAAAAATCTAGACTATCTGTTGATTTGCTGTAAAGCATGAGTTTTTGTTATACAAGTGATTTTTGAAAAATTAATTCAGAGAACCATTCAAACACTTTCCTCTATTCCACTATCCTTTCCTTAACACATTTATCTTGCACCATGTTATTAATACCTTTCTCCCTTTTGTTCAGATTTTTCTTCTTATTGGAGTGCCTGTCTCTCCTTTATGGCCTAAACAAAGCCTCCAAACTTTTCCGAATTGTAGCAGGCATAATTAGTTGTTTTTAATATTGTGCTCCCAGAGTACTTTGCTCTTTTTTCCACTGACTACACTGTATTAACATTGAGTATAACCAAACTGAGACTTGAAACATGTTGGACTTCCTTCTGTATCTCACAAATATTTAGTCTGATACCTGACTTTAAAGCATAGTTGAAAGAGCAAGGATTTGGACCCACGTCTGTCACTTACTGCTTGTTGATCTCGAGCAAGTTACTTAAGCTCAGGCTCAATTTCTTCATGTGTATAATGGGTTTAGTATTCTCTGCCTCATAGATTTGTGAGTATTCAGTGCCTTGCCCAATGCCTGACACAATAAGTATTGTTTTGTATAACAACGCACACACACACATAAACACATGCACATCTCTGTAGATAATCATACCAGATATGTAATGAGAAAAAGAGATTGGGAATTATTTTTGGAAAGTCGAGATGTTTTGTTTCTCTCATGGTAAGATTAATGTTATTGGTATATTGATTGGAACTTAGAGGGATAAGATATATGAAAATTTGAAGACGACTAGCTTAAAAATACATTTTAAAAGACATTCAAATTTGTACTCACTTATTTTGAACACATAACACACATTCATTAGAATAAGTTTCTCCATCAGTCCCGCAGACAGGATTATAGATCTTCGTACATGCAGTTGTTTCAGTGTTACATTTAGCCTAAAAATGGAATGAAACAGAATTATTTTCCATCATTTAGCGTTCTTTGAGTTTATAGCAAAATCTCTAAAAGGGTTTTCACTTCCTTGGAGTTGGTTAGCTTAAAGATGGAAGCCCGGCAGTGATGGGGGGGAGTGATACTGAGTATCTGAGAGGAAGAATCCAAGGTTTCGAAACAGAATGCCTGATTGCATGTAATACCTCTGCTGTTTACAAGCTATAATATGCGGGCAAATCTCCTGGTGGCTCCGAACCTCCGTCACTTCATCTGCACAATGGGAAGAATATTATCGCTTCCACACCTATCTCATGGTGGTGGTGTGAGGTTTAAATAAGGTGAGTGAGATCATGTTCCAGTTTGCAATGATGGCAGGTGCTGGTTCCTGTCAGGTCAGCCACACTGTGGGCATGTCTTCCTTGCCCACTGTGGTCCAGTCACACTGCCCTTCTCTTAGTCATGTGTTGACTTCAGGTGCTTTCTGCCCTGGGAGCCCTTGCATAGTCTGTTTCCTGGACATCAGTAAGAACTCGTAGTTATGGAATGGCTGTCATAGGCATGTGCTTTCATGTATTACTCTATTTAAATCTTACAACTATCCTATGACTTTTTTTATTATACTCTTCTTCCAGTGAAGACAGTGAAACACAAAGAGATTAAATCACCCAAGGCTACGCAGCTGGTAATTCCAGATCCAGGATTCAAACCCAGTTGGTCTAGGTCCTGAGCTTTGGCTCTTCGCCACTTCAGTCTACTACTTTTACCCACCAGTTATATTTCGCTAACATTCTCTTATCCTTCATGGCTCAAAATACATCTCACTTAGGGGCACATTCTGTGATCTAACCAGGCTAGGTTCCAGATGGTATCTGAATTTCTTTAAACCTTTATCATTAGTGTAATAATTTATTTACTCATACCCTTTTGGTTTGCCATCTATCTCCTCACTAGATATAAATGAAAAGGGACACTTCTCTTCCCTGGTCTTCAAATTTACCACAGTTAATAAATTTATAAACTCAGAACAAAAAAAGAAAAGTTAGGTATAGAATATTTTTCTAGAGGCAGAACCGAGTTTATTATTTTCTTTTGTTCATTATAAATTAGAGCTTCACCTTGGGGATTGGGAGAACTTTATGCCAACATGGTCAAACTGGCTGTAAGGAGGAAGGCTGCTGGGGGGAAGTTAAGAAGAATGCCCCCCCCAAATCCTTGCCATACCAGATAGCCTCAGAACGTTCCGAATGCCTTCACAGCAAGCATTATTTGACAACATGGAAATTGCCTGTGTGTTGGTGCATTTGTCCTTCAGCATAAGCCGCTGTGGGGGCACTGCTGTCACAATCCACACTTCGCAGGTTAAGCCTCGCTAGTACCACACACCCGTCCTGACTTCAGGTGGAACTGAAATGTCACAGCTTGACCGTGAGTTGAGTGGAGTAAATAGTTCTAGCCTGAGAGATAAAAAAGTACAAAATTGTCTTTACCTCTCTTCCCACCAAGCCAGCTCTAGTGTTACCTAGAAAACATAAATGAGACATGGGAGGTCAGGTACTAAATGGGAGAAGCCAGATCTGCCCTTATTTGCAATCTTCCACTTCCATTGAAGACTTCTCTGCTGGCCTCTTCTGCTCCCCACCCTTCTTCTTCTTCTTCTTCTTCTTTTTTTTTTTTTTTTAAGATTTATTTATTTATTTGAGAGAGAAGGAGAGGACACATGAACGCATGAACAGGGGAAAGGACAAAGGGAGATGGAGAGAATCCTCAGGTACACTCCTGCTGAGCACGGAGCCTGATGCAGGGCAAGATCATGACCTGAGCCAAAATCAAGAGTCGGACGCTCAACCCACTGAACCACCCAGGTGCCCCACCCAACCCCTTCTTATTTCTGCCTTCTCTCAAGGACATCTGACTGGTGCCCCATCACTCCCTGCCTGCTGAAGCCTTAAGAAAATGAAGCGGAAGTTTGATTATGACCAAAGTATCTCAGTTGGGCGTTTCATGAAAGTTGACCCATATCTTTTGAAAACAGAAGTGATTTACTTACTGCTCGAAATGTGTCAGGCACAGAGCAAATATCTTCTGAATGTTCACTGCCTTCTCACAACTGGTTACTAGACCTTTGATCTTATAATTAGTGATGTAAGAAGTGTCAGTGTATAAATGAAGATGTGGAGAGTTTATATGAAAATTTGTGAAACAGTTACCACTAGCACCAGCCAGATCTTGTGACACAAAACTAACTTGCAATTACATGTAAGTCTTCTTTAGTAAGTAATGTTAAGAATAGAACTCTTTTGACATCTCACCATCAGTCCCCAAAGAGCTCTTTCCCTCTACTACATTACACTGATTATTAGTCCAATTCACACTTCTTGAATTTACAGATAGATACTTAAAATTGCCATGCTGCATCCCCTAGAAAATAACAGGTTTGTTGACATTATGTAGGGGGTGGTGATCTTGGATGAGCTTATTGAAGGGAAGAGGAAGTAACTTGATAGTATCCAAAGGAAGAAATGTTGGTGAGATTTGATTTTGATATTGACAATTTCTGAGGTGATCTAGGTAAGGAGGTAGCTCCTCCTAGCTAAATTTTATGAGAAACAGCAAGACACCTCTGGGTTTGAAGAAGCCCTCTGGAATAGGTCCCTGACCTTATTTCATTTCATTGGGTGGGACCAAAAGATCTGTCCAAAACTAGACTCTAAGTTTAGAATGTAATGAGCTCAGTAATGCAACACGTCAAAAAGGTTTTACTTAAGTCAGAAAAATATACAAAGGCACCTACCAGATAAGCTCAACAGGGCCAAGGCACTGAGAAGAAAGATGCTTGTTACCTTCATGGCTGAAAGTTCGGTATCCAGACCTCAGTGGAAAACTGCATTGAACTTACCACTTCTCTTCAGAACCCTGGGACTGGAAGGGTTATATAGTTAGGTTGGCCGTCCAGGCACCACCTCCTGCCCTGTCACAGATCTTTGGCTATTCATTGACTCTGTAACATAGCCTGGCCCCAAGTTTTGGGAATGTCACTTGCGTAAGAAAGATGAAAGAAACAGCATAGGCCTGCCATATGCAAGGCCAAGACTCTGTCAGAAAAGTTCTGGTGGTCGGTTAGTTGGTTCTCCCCCTAACTTCCTCTGTGACTATGGGGAGCCCCAGTGGCCTCATCCATAAGATGAACTCAAAGGTCCCCTGTACTCTAGCTCTGGATATATAAACGGGTATGGATATCCAAAAATTGCTCTCTATTCTTCTTTTCTTCCAGCTTTTCCCTTTTTTTATTTTTTCTCTTTTCTTTTGTTCTATCACTCATCCACAAAGCCCAAGGTAGCTGACAGAGAGACAGGTTAGAGTTAGAGAGGGGTCAGGTCCCTAAGGTGTGTATGTATGCTCCAGGGCTAGATTGTGCTCACCGGACACTTACTAGCTCTGTGTTCTTAGACAGGTAGTTCATTCATGCTGTGCCTCACTTTATTCATCTGAGATCTGAAATAATAATAGCATTTAACTCAGAGTGTTTATCTTTCATTCAAGCATAAGTATTGTTCTACCACGTGTTATTGGGAGACAGTTCTCAATTCTATCTTGTGTTTCTGCCTGTTTTGTGAGGAGAGGCACTGATTGCCTGCCTGTGCCTCAATTGCTCTTTTCAAGAGTTTGTACAACAAATGGACTTGGAAAGTGGAATAGTGTTTCTCTCTGGAGCAAAGGGGAAGTTTTTTTCCTGTTCATTATAATAAAGATAATATCTCTCACCTGTGCAAAGAGTAGGTGGGTGTGGTGCCCCTTAAAAAAGATTAGGGATTTTTAAAAAGCATGGCATCCTTCTTATGGAGCACAATGCACTTTCTCTGTAGGTACCACTTGGTCCTCGTCATGTCACCTTGTAGAAACTGGGGCTTGGGAAACCGGATGACACTGGCACTCTGGTTATTGCTATTGAATAATTAAGTCCCTTGTCTCTGACTCAGCAGCCTTGTGTCTTCTGCCAGCATCCCTTTAACTGTGGCAAGCTTCCAATAGGGTAAAATCTCAGATCCTCCCTGATCTTGCACTGTGCTCATGTCTGGGGATACATCAGTGAGTAAAAAATGACAGTCCCTGCTCTCAAGGAGCCTCCATTGCATTTTAGTTGGGGGAGACAGGCAGTAAGAAAGTCATCTGATAATTATAAAGCATACAAGATTATGATAAATATTATGGAGAAAAAGGATAAAAAGGGTAAGGGTGCTGGAGGATCGGGAGATAGGCGTTATAAGATTGGTCATTAAGTGATGTCTGAACAGAAACACGAAGGAAGTGTAGAACTGAACCAAGCAGATATCCAAGAACAGGCACTCCAGACAGAGAGAACAGCGAGGGCCAAGGCTCTTAGGCAAAAACTTGCCTGACCCATTTGACAAACATCCAGGGTGATGGATAATCTGGCTGGAGCACAGTGATGGAAGGACACCTAGGCAGTGTAGTAAAGGAAGCAGGGAGGCCTGGACGGTGAAGGGCTGGGTAGGCTGGAGTAAGGACTTTGGTTTGGAACCTGAGGGAAAGCCCTTAGAGCTGTGGCGCAGGAATGACATGATATGGTGGTCATCCTAAAAGGTTATTTTACCTGCTTAAGACAATAAACTTGAAGACAAGGGCAGCAGCAGGAAAACCAGCTGCTGGGCTCCTGTCCTAGTCCAACCAAGAGCTGATGATGGAAGAGGAAGGAAGAGGTTGACTCTATAGTTCAGGTGAGCTTCATACATGTAAAACGTTTGCAACAGTTTCTGGCACATGGTAAACACTTAGAAACATTGCCCATCACTATAATTTCATTGTCGTTATTTTTTCAGGATTTATAATGCCATTCCATCTAACCGGAATGTTCTTCTTTACCCTTATGCATTGCTGAATTCCTCTGTCTTTAAGGTTCACTTCAAATGTTTCTTATTGGAAAACTTCTGCTCTCTCTGGGCTGCCATGGTGGTTGAATGCAACACATAGCACACTGTTGAAACTGTGTGTGATGGTTCCCCCATCTTCCATTTATGTGTCAACCTTCACCATCCTAGCTTCCTCCTGCCTCTCTACTGCCACTGAACTTGCTCTTGTTTTGGTCACTAATTCAAATCAATTAATTCCGTGGACAATTTTTCAGAACACATGGCCTCTAATTCTTTACACTTGATCACACTCGATATCGTTTCTTCTTTTTTTCTTTTTTCTTTTTTTAGATTTTTTTACTTATTTGTGAGAGAGAGAGAGAGGGAGGGAGAGAGAAGGAGGTTGTGGTCATGGAGAGGGAGAGGGACAAACAGACTCCCCGCTGAGCGCAGAGCTCAACGTGGGGCTTGATCCAGGCTGCCAAGATCATGACCTGAGCGGAAATCAAGAGTCAGATGCTTAACCTACTGCTCCACCCAGGCGCCCCAAGATATAATTTCTTTTCTTGTGTTTCATGACTGCACAGTCCTCTGCATTTCTTCATTCCTTCTCCATTCTCATATCATCTTCATCCTCCTTATTGACTCCTCTTCTTCTAATGAGTGAAGAGTTAGAGTTTCTCAAGTATTGGTCCTGTGCCCTATTCATGTCTCATTTTTCATTTTCCTTAGGTAAACTCATTCATTCACATCATTTAAATTATATCTTTATAAAATCCCCAGATACGTATCTCTTTCCTAGACCTGCCTTTGGATCTTCAGACCAGATACTAAGAGCCTTCTTGACTGTTTAGACATCCTATGGGCACTTCAAATGTGACATGTCCCATAATAACTTTGATCACTCACCACAAATACTTTTCTCTTCAGTCTCCCCTTTGCTTCTCTGCCTTCCAACAGGTTGGTTAAGCCAAAACCTAATCGTTCCCCTTACTGCCTCCTTTTGCCCTTACCTTGTACCACCTCCCAAGCTTAATTTGTTACCATGTTCTCTTCTTGAATCTGTATCTGAAATAACCTCAATGCTGAATGCTTCTCATCATTTTATACCAACGTAGCAAAGATAATGACATCATTGTCTGTGTCCCTCCCTGAGGGTAAATCTGGCCTTGAGAGATGTAGATTAACTTTTGAAGTCCCCTTTGGCTTTCTGAAATTTCCTTCAAGTCAGTATCTACTGTTATTTCTTCCTCAAAGCTACTCTCCACAGGGGAAAAAAAATAGTTTTTAGGTTTTAACCTCCAAGACTCAGGCTAAATATAATTTTCTCATGGAGCTGCCTTTCCAAGTAGTTCCTCACTCTGTTCTGCATGTACGCTAGGGCTTGTTGTTATATTATTTCCTGATACCCTGCATCACTTAAATTTTATTCTATGTCTGTTTATATGATTATTATGTAATATCCCTTT
Organism: Callorhinus ursinus; assembly: GCF_003265705.2. Lineage (NCBI taxonomy): Eukaryota > Metazoa > Chordata > Mammalia > Carnivora > Otariidae > Callorhinus > Callorhinus ursinus. Next base: position 20,907,474 of record NW_027397085.1, on the reverse strand, counting down.
CCCTTTAGGGAGCACATATGGTTGTTTTGTAACTGAAGTACCTCACCAAGTGCCTGGTAAATAGAAAGTTCTGAATAAATATTTGCTGAAAACATGAATAAAGTAATACATGCATATGCTTCTTTTCTTGGAAGACCCAGATCTATGCCTTGTTCATTTCGGTGTCTCTTGCCTGCCACAGATAGTCACTTACTGGCTCACTCAGTCTTTTATTTATTCAGCTGTCATTATAATTCAGATGGCCACTGAGTTCCTCATATTTAAAAATCCTGGCCTGACTGCTAGGGAAATAGATTTGGATTTCTGTGTTTATGGAGTTTAGGCTAAGCATTGATAGATACAGGTTGAGTGAGTAAATTTTTTTTCTTTTCATAATTATTTTTTGAAGATTATTTATTTATTTATTTGACAGAGAGAGGCACAGTGAGAGAGGGAACACAAGCAGGGGGAGTGGGAGAGGGAGAAGCAGGCTTCCTGCCGAGCAGGGAGCCCGATGCGGGGCTCGATCCCAGGACCCTGGGACCATGACCCGAGCCAAAGGCAGACGCCCAACAACTGAGCCACCCAGGAGCCCCTCTTTTCATAATTTAAATAGCAGTTTGGTTGACAGTAAGACGGTTCTAAGAGCCACTGTAATGGGAGTTAATATTTGAGAGAAGGTATTTTTCTTTGGTTTCATAAGCAGTCTGAGGAGAAGGGAATTGGCTGGGATCTCATTGCAGGAACTCTTTAGGTAATGATACCAGCAGAAATAACATTCAGATTTAGACCTGTCTCATGCCAAACACTGGGCTCTTTGCACCGAACCTTGATTTTTAAACATTTTGACTGTATCCAAAGCAAGAAATAAATTTTGTGTTGTAGCCTACATATGTGTAGACAAATAAAATTGTTAAGAAACAAAACATAGCCTTATTATATGGGATGACTCTTGGTGCCTTTTATTCTGTTCTGTCACATAATTCACCAGTTTTGACTTGCCTTTTGAAAAACACTTAAGTACAGTAATGTCCTGTGCCCTCGTACAGTCTTGTTTTCTTAATTGCTATAAAAGTAGGATAAAATTCTAGTTAGAGACTTGTCCTAAAACTGTGGTGGGAAGTGGCTCTTTGGAGGCAGCAAGTTGAAGAGCACATGAAGAGGCACACCGGGCAGCAGTTACAAGTCTGCCCTTACAACTGGGATGTGACTCTGAGTAAATCCTCAGCTACCAAAATGTGTGTCATGATATATTCATTTGGTGTGAAAAATAAACGTACAAAAGCAAATAAATACTGGGCAAAAATACTATCCCTCCATTTCCCCTGGAATGATCATTACTAGCGGGTAATAACATGAGCCTTCCACTGATTGGAAATAAATGGATAATATATTAAGGCTTTATATGATCACTATCTTGATAGAATAAATATTTTTTGCCTTAAGGGATGAGATGGGATAGGCATTGGCTGGAACAACTCTGCTACCCTGCTAGGCTGTTAGTCATATTTAGTGTGTCTACATGGCCTACCCTTGTGTAAATCTCTCCATCTGTCTTCTTTTCTTCTCTGTGTACATATTTATGTGTGCATGTCTTCAGGAACTCAGCAAACATACTATGACCTACTCCCCTCTGTTTCAAGGACTAATTATTCACCTGAATAAAGAGTGATGACAAAACTTAAGAGAACTGTTCTAGTGGTTGCTGATAAAACTTGCTGGAATGCGGATGTTGCTTGAGCACCTGTTGATTTTCACATCCTCTGCCCAAGGTTTGACTGGTAAGAAAAGTGACAGAAACTAGTGACATGGAGCCTAATATATTTTGCCTGATATGTGAAGACCTCTGACTTAGCTGTATCTTAACTCTTAATAATATCTTTTGGTGGAAAATGTCCTTAATTTTAATTGAGTCCAATTTAGCAATCTTTTCCTTTATTGTTAGTCTTTCTTGTATCATATTTAAGAAAATTTTTCCCACCCCAAGATTGTGAGGATATTTTATGTAATCCTGGAAGCTCTACAATCCATTGTAATTAATTTTTGTGGCTGATGTAAGTAGGTTGCAAAATTCAGTTTTTTTAACATGGATTTGTGGATGGTCAGCCCAATTTTATTTATTGAAACTACCATTTTTCTTGATCACTCTGCAATGTTATTCTTGTCAGAAACTAGTAGGTCACATAATTGTGGGTAAGTTTCTGTATCCTTGTTCATATACCTTATGGGATATTTTTCCCATTTTTTTTTAAAAAGATTTATTTATTTGAGAGAGAGAGAGAGAGCAAGCTCACAAGCGGGTGGCAGAGGGTGGGGGGGCAGAGGGAGAGGGAGCCCAAAGTGGGGCTCAATCCCAAGAGCCCTGGGATCATGACCTGAGCCAGCCGAAGGCAGACGCTTAATGAATTTTTTGTACATTTTGAATATTAATCCTTTATTAGATACATGGTTTGTAAAGATCTGTAATATTGTAAATATTTGTAAAAAGAAAAATTGTCTTTTCACTCTGCAGAAGCTTTTTAGTTTGATGTAGTTCCATTTATTTATTTTTTTAATTTTGTTTCTTGTGCCTTAGGTGTCACATCCAAAAACTCATTACCAAGAGCCATGTCAAAAAACTATGTTCTTATGTTTTGTTCTAGGAGTTTCATGGCTTCAGTCTTACATTTAAGTCTTTAATCTATTTTGAGTTAACTTTTGTGAGTGATCTACGATCCAGTGGGCCCAGTTTCATTCTTTTACATGTGAATATCCAATTATTGCAGCACCATTTTTTGAAAAGACTGTATACTGAACTTTTTATCTAATGGGTTTTTCTCTATATATGCAGTCAAATGCTCTATCCCTGAGCTATAACCCCTGTTTTTCTCTCTATATAAAACACCTGTTTGAACCTCACAGATGCACTAAGTTTGTTTACTGTTATGCACAGTATATGCAGCCTTCCCCTGTATGATTCTTGTCTTGCTTTTGGAGGATGTTTCTTGACTTTGTAGAGGCCCACCCTGTGGCTTTGGAAAATCCACCCTGACCTGTCTCTCGGACCACTTTGGTCTCATTGAAGTAGGTCTTTATAATACTGCTAAGAATCTAACTGGAGTTGAAATATTCTTCTCTTTCTTGCACTTGCTTTTTTGGTACTCAATGTTGAAAATAGTGGATGTGAGCACTTGCAGTTTAGGTGTCAGTGAGGTGCTGAGATCAGAGGTTCCTCATGCTTCCAATAACATCATCATCACCAACACCTCATAGTTAACCTTAGGGAATGTAAATACTATTTTATTATCAACAAAGCTTTAAGGCAAAATAAATGTCAGGTGGTAACATGCCTTTCCAAGATTAGCAATTGTTCTCTAGAATAACTATGTTCCTCACAGGACTAGGAAAGAGAACATTCATCTGTTCCAACTTCAACTCTTGTGTTTAAATCTCACCTGTTAGTGGGCATCTAGTCAATACTTAAATTCTTCATGTGAGAGATTAGGATCAGCAGTTGCTTATATGGTGCTGAAACCTCTCTTGAAATTTTGATTTATTTATCCTAATTCTTGACTTCAGAAAAATTCTACTTTATTATCTCCATGATCTTCCTTAGCAGATGTTTGTTAATAACAACTATAGTCCACTTTAAATTTTCTTTCTGTGAAATAATCCAGTCCATCAACTACTTCTCATCTGATAGTGCTTCAAGTTGTCCCCCCTCAGCATGTTTCCATTTTGTCTTTGTGCTTTTGAAAGGGAACTACCTTGACGGCTACTCTAGGACAGTATGATGACCACAGTGGTCTAAGGTCGGCTACCCTCCCCCCCACCTTCCCACCCCCACTCACTCAATGCACAAAACTCTAATAATTATGTCTAAGATCTCGTTAATTATCTTCTGACTCAAAGCTGTACTTGCACTGCATCACACAAAATGTTAAGTACTTCTTTCCCTGCCTCATATGATGCTGCCAAGTTTCTTTTCTTGCATCTGTCCTTTTGTTGACCCTCAGCCTATTACTTCATCAGAATAAGCCAGATGGGGAAGCACCTTGACCTCACTGCTTTCAGAGCACATTGAAATTTTATAACTGATGTACTTTTTCATTCAACAAATACGTGAATAGACTTATTATGTGTTAGGTGTTGGCAGAAGGGAACTTCTGGGAAACTTCCAAGGTTAGAAAGTGAACAGAATGTGAGGAGATGGAAACAAAGAACATCGATTTTGGGAAGTTTTTCTCTGAAGATAGAAATAAGTCATTGCTGGAAGTGGACATGGGGTTAAAAGAAGTTTTAAGGTGGGAAGTGACATACTTCAAACAAAGGTTTATGAAGACAAACTGTCAGGCCCATTCTAAATACTTTTTTTTTCCTGCAGGCTCAAAATTCTGAGTTCCTTTAATCATTCATCAGAGTGGCAAGAAAATAATGTCATAGACCCTCTTTAGAACTTTCTAGTATTCAACACAGAAAAAACAGGTGGTGAGTGTCGACTGTTGGGGTAATTAAGGAAGAAAATAGCTTAAGAAAATGTATTTTTGAATACAGGACTGCTAAGAAATATCAAAAGCAACTGTGGGGCTCAAGAGGGAAATTTCTTCCAGCATTAGCGATCCTAGTAGTGAATTTCTAAATAACAGTTACTAAAGAAGCACGTGTCAGTATCATGTGAAGATGGTTTTCCCTGCCTTGGCTGTACTTGTGGAGCCACAGGGAGAATAATGCGACTCTGCTGGGCAGATGGAGGTGCTCCTTTATCTCTGCAAACCCTGCACTTCGGCATGCTTCTATTATAGAATGTTAAACTGGGAATTCTAATTTTTTCACTTTTTTATCTCTGTCTTCTACTAAACTACTAGAGGTCATGACCTTTTGTTTTTCATCTCCAAAGTCAAGCACACTGTTCAATCTAAAGGTACCTGATAACCACTAAATTCTACTCCTGAGCCAATATTACACTATATGTTAACTAATTAGAATTTAAATAAAAACTTGAAACAAAAAAAAGGTACTTGATAAAATGGGAAAAATGCATTCACCCCAAGCATTTGAGGGTAGAGTAGACTTTAATACATTTACAAAGAAATGGTGGAAGAGGTAACATCACATACCAGATGACAAAATACTCTAACACCACACCTTAGAATCTTCAGCAACCTTAGCCTTTAGAGCCACTCTTACAGAGTCTTTCTTAGTCAGTTTCCCCCCAAGCTGAAGACAAGCCAGCAAATATTTGGTTGCTCCTTTTCCTTCTTCCTCTTTTCTACCCCCTCCACTCAAGAATAAAACAATCAGTTTCTTTCCTTATCTAGAGCAGAGCCAAATGACACGTAGGTCCTCAATACCACACCCAGAACATTTTTTTCAGGGTCTTTGCCCAACAAAGACAAAACTTTCCCCAAGATAAATTCTGGTGCCACCTGTTAAGTTATTAATATTTCCAGCACATTATGTAATAACTGAAAGCCTGGTCTTTTGGAGAACAACACACCTAATCTCAAATCTACCTGTGTGACTTTGAGTGAAACTTCACATTTATGACCCGCAGTTTTTAGTCTTTTCTCTAAAATCCCTGGTGCTGATGAGTTTTGGAATTCAGATGTTTTCTTAATTTTAGAAAGGTCATATGATGCTCATACTGTTTATTACAGAAAGCTCCGTGGTGTCTAGGGTAGCATCGTCTGGTCAAACATACTAGTAATTCTGCAGCAAAACAAATATAAAGAAAATAAATAGCCTTCTGTCGATAAATTAATAAAACCTTTAAAAAAATCCATTAAAAAGTGGGGGGGGGGGGCGCCTGGGTGGCTCAGTTGTTAAGCGTCTGCCTTCGGCTCAGGTCATGATCCCAGGGTCCTGGGATCGAGCCCCACGTGGGACTCCTTGCTCGGCAGAGAGCCTCCTTCTTCTCCCCCTGCTTGTATTCCCTCTCTTGCTGTCTCTCTCTCTGTCAAATAAATTAATAAAATCTTTAAAAAAAATGAAAATAAATAGCCTTAAGTCGACTCCTGATAGGTTTAGCTGTCAAAAGGATTACAAAATAAACAAACAAAAACCTCTGGTTCTCAGAACTCTGTGGGGTTTGGAATGATGAATTACGGACTGTGGATCTGTATCTACTTCATGGGCTTGTCACGAGGCATAAAGAGGATAATGCATGTCAAGCTCATAGCTCAGACCATGACACTAAAGGCTTAATACATGGTTATTATTACTACTGCTGCCCTACTTCAGCACGTGTTAAACCTAGGATCAACTTCCTGTCCTTTCTTTTTCCTCTTATTGGTAAAATCTTTCCATATTGTGTATTTAATTTATAGGAAACTTCCAAACTGCTGTTAATACTAAGTTTTTTTTTTTTTAAACGAGTAAGCCTTGAGTGTTGCAGACAACCTCCGTTTGACCCGGCATGGTTGTGAACACCTACCATTCTCACTTCCTTGTTGATAGAGCCCTGAGTCTCCCCTTCCAGCAGCTTTACCTTCTCCCAGACTGGCACTGGTTTCTTTCCAGGAATGATTAACTAAGTTCAAACAGGGGAGAAGAAAGCATTCCAGTTGACAAATATAAATGTTTATGGAAAGAAGAGAAAGTATTTTTATGACATATGGGAACAAAGAAAAATTTTTATAGCCAAAGGTAGAAGCCTGTTTTTGGGCACAAAAGGTCAATATGCAACTAACCACATTTCAAATAAGGAAATATAGGATGGGTATGGAACAAACATAGCAAGAGGAAGAGGGTGTCAAGAAAGTTAAAATAAATGGAACAGATTTTGATTTCTGGCTCTACTGCTCTTCTTTAAATTTTTTTTTAAAAGAGTTTATTTGAGAGAGAGAGATAGAGAGAGAGAGAGCAAGAGCGGGGGGGGTGTGTGGGGAGAGGGAGAAGCAGGCTTCCCGCTGAGCAGGGAGCCCGATGCGGGACTCGATCCCAGGACCCTGGGATCATGACCCTCACTGAAGGCAGACACTTAATTTACAGCTGACCCACCCAGGCTCCCCTGGCCCTATTGCTCTTAAACTCACATTTTCTTAATGAATTCATTCCTGCTGATTCTAATGATCCTTTGTTAGTCTTTCTCACATCTCTAGATACACAATATATGTCACCAGACTCTACCTGCTTTCATTCTACTATGGGGCATTTCCACCGAGGCCTTGAAATCTTTTCAAACATACTTGATAAAACAAATCTGATTATCTCTCCTGTCAATCCTTCTTTTCCAGACTTCTCCCGTTTTCTTGAGAGCATCATCATCATTTCAGATTTTAGGCTTAAAGGCATCTTTGGTGGCTACTTTTCTGTGGCCCTTGATCTAACCAGCCACCAGTTTTCCTAGTGCATCTTGTAGTCAACATCCCGTCTCTATCTCTCTTCCACCACTCTGCCCCATGCCTGGATTATTTCCCTGTGTTCTTTCAGATGGGCTCTTCTATGTGTTACAGTGTACATTGAATTGTCATAAAGAGGCAGAGGATCTGGATTTATGAGTTGGCTTGACCAGTGTGTTCTCTGTCCCTTCTCTATACCTCACCAGTTACCTTTGTCCCCTGACACAGTCACCAAGTCATGTTGAGCCACTTTCAACATACTGACTCTGTTCTCTTTCTTTTTTTTTTTATTTTTTATTGTTATGTTAATCACCATATATTACATCATTAGTTTTTGATGCAGTGTTCCATGATTCATTGTTTGTTCATAACACCCAGTGCACCATGCAAAACGTGCCCTCCTCAATACCCATCACCAGGCTAACCCATCCCCCCACCCCCCTACCCTCTAGAACCCTCAGTTTGTTTTTCAGAGTCCATCATCTCTCATGGTTCGTCTCCCCCTCTGACATACTCCCCTTTTCTTCCTCTCCTGTTATCTTCTTCTTTTCCTTCTGTTCTCTTTCTGATACAGTGTCTCTCTACTTCCCTAATTCAGACCATTATTTACTTCTTGAAACAGTTTCCTAACTGCTCTCACTACATCTTGCTGTCTTTTAAGCAAACTTTGGATTTTTGGATGGTTTTAGATTTATAGAAACATTAAAAAGATAATACAGGAGAGTCCATGTATATCCCTCATCCAGTTTACCCTGTTGTTAACCTTTTACATTACCTGGTACATTTGTCATGGCTAAGGAAGCAACACTGACACATTACTATTAACTAAACTTCAGACTTGATTCCAATTTCACTATTTTTTCCACCAATGTCCTTTTCCTCTCCCAGTCTCTAATCCATGATACTATATTAAATTTACTAGTCATGCTTCCTTAGTCTCCTCTGGTTGGTCACACTTTCTCATTTATTCCTTGCTAATATATCCTGCTTATTCCTGGACACGCTTTATGGAGCTCTAGCCATTTTTAGAATATCCCTCAATTTGGGTTTGTTCAGTATTTTTCTCATGGTTAAACTGGAGCTGAGGATTTGGGCAGGGATAGCATCACAAAAATGAGACACCCTTCTTGCCATATACCATGGGTGTGTGCTGTCCATACGACTTGCCATGATAGGGTTAAACTTGGTTACTTGGTCCAGATAGCACTTGCCAGTTTCCTTAATTGCAGAGTTAGCTTCCATCCCTTTTCATAGTCTTTTATGTAGCACAAAGTCAGTAAATGTGGCCCACACAGGGGAGGAGGGAAGTTAAGCTCCATCTCCTCGAGAGTGGAGAATCTATATAAATTATTTTGAATTCCTCTCTAAGGAAGAATGGACTCTTCTCCTGTACTTATTTATTCATGTATCCAATAATTTATTTATATCTATATAGAAGGACAGAGTTTCATGGATATTTATTTATTTTGGTTATTTATTTTTTTAGCCACATTGTTCCAGCTTTTGCCAGGGGGGAGTGCTTTCCGCTTCTGTAGCCATGTGGCAAGCTTTAATTCTTTTGTTTTCTTCTCAGTTCCTTAGTTTCAGGCACTGTAAGATGCTTGCGAGCCATCTTGTATTTTGCCTGCTTCAGCCCTAGAATCAGCCATTTCTTTCCTGTCAGCTTTTTAATCCTCTAATCTGTTCTTCACTTCGAAGCAGAATGGTCATGTAACTTTTTTTTTATGTTTTTTTATTAACATATAATGTATTTGTTTGAGGGATACAGGTCTGTGATTCATCAGTCTTACACAATTCACAGCGCTCGCCATAGCACATACCCTCCCCGATGTCCATCACCCAGCCACCCCATCCCTCCCACCGCCCTCCACTCCAGCAACCCTCAGTTTGTTTCCTGAGATTAGGAGTCTCTTATGGTTTGTCTCCCTCTCTGGTTTCATCTTGTTTCATTTTTTCCACTCTTCCCCTATGATCCTCTGCCTTTTTTCTCAAATTCCACATATCAGTGAGATCATATGATAATTGTCTTTCTCTGATTGACTTATTTCGCTTAGCATAATATTCTCTAGTTCCATCTACATCATTGCAAATGGCAAGATTTCATTTTTTGATGGCTGCATAATATTCCATTGTGTATATGGACCACATCTTCTTTATCCATTTATCTGTTGATGGACATCTAGGCTCTTTCCATAGTTTGGCTATTGTGGACATTGCTGCTATAAACATTGGGGTGCAGGTGCCCCTTCAGATCACTACATTTGTGTCTTTGGGGTTAAATACCCAGTAGTGCAATTGCTGAGTTGTAAGGTAGCTCTATTTTCAACTTTTTGAGGAAACTCTGTACTGTTTTCCAGAGTGGCTGCAGGTCATGTAACTCTCTTATTTAAACATTTTCATTGACCCCTTTTTGTAGTTATAATAAAATGCGTAATTGCTCATTTGTGATTTGTCCCTTGCCTAGGAACCAGTTCACTTTCATCTTAACTTAGATTTCACTTCTTCCAGGAAGCCATCTTCCACTCACCCCCCAACTCTCCAGACATAGGTTTAGAATCCTTTCTATGCATTTTCTTAGTGCTCTGACCACCTGGTAGTGGGCTCTGAATAAACTACACTGAATGAATAATATTCTGATCTTTACAATGGCAACTAACCATAACGTCCTCATTTGAAAAATGGGCATCTGTAATCCTTACAGATTAATAGTTTGAATGCAGTGAAGTAGGTTTGAAAATTCTATGTGAATTTTAATCAACTTCCAGATATAAGTTATGCTAGCAGATAGAGGTGAGGAAGGAAATAAGTTTGTTTTTTTTTTAAATTTTATTTATTTTTGACAGAGAGAGAGAGTGCGAGTGAACACAAGCAGAGGAAGCAGGAGGTAGAGGCAGAGCTCCCCGCTGAGCAGGGAGCCTGATGCGGGGCTCGACCCTGGCCAGGACCCTGGGACCACGACCTGAGCCTAAGGCAGACGCTTAACTGTCTGAGCCACCCAGGCACCCCAGGAAATAAGTTTCATTACTTTTAAGGCAGTGGTTCTTGAAGCATTGACCCCTTTATCATTATGTAATACTCTTCTTTTTTTCTTATAACTTTCCTTTGAAGTCAGTTCTTTCTGAAAGTAATATAGCTACTTTGATTACTGTTAACATGGTATATTTTTCTCCATCCATTTACGTTTAATCTGTGTCTTTGTATTTAAAGAGGGTTTTTGTTTTGTTTTGTTTTGTTTTTTTGTTGTTTTGTAGAAAACATACAGCTGGGTCATATTTTTTTAATCCACTATGACAATCTCTTATCTTTTTGTTTATCTGTATGCATATATGTAATGTATTTTTGAGAGAGAGAGAGAGAGCAAATATGAGCAGGGGGAGGGGTAGAGGGGGAGGACAAGTGGACTCCATGCTGAGCATGGAACCCAACTTGGGGCTTGTTGCAGGGCTCGATCCCATGACCCTGAGATTATGACCTGAGCCAAAATCAAGAGTCATATGCTTAACGAATTGAGACACTCAGGCACCCTGACAATCCTTTATTTTTTAATTGGTGCATTTAGACCACTGACATTCAAAGTAATTATTGATATAGTTGGATTAATATATACCACATTCGTTGCTGTTTTCTGTTTTTTGGCCATGTTCTTTGTTCTTATTTTTGTCTTCTACTTTTTCCTGCTTTTTGGGATTTTAACTGAACATTTTGTATGATTCTGTTTTCTCTCATTTCTTAGCATATCAGTTACACTCTTAAAACTTTTTTTAGTGGTTGTCTTAAGAGTTTGCAATATACATTTAAGATTAAGTCCACTTTCAAATAACTTCATGACTTCATGGGTAGTGTGAATACCTTATAATAACAAAATAATTCCAACTCCTCCCTCCCATTCCTTGTGTCATTGCTGTCATTCATTCCACTCATATATAAGCATAAGTAAATACATGTATAATATATACATGTACATAAATATGCATAATCAAATACATGGTTCCTATTATTATTTTGAACTGTTACTTGTTAGATAATTAAGAATAAAAATAATATAGGTTTTTATTTTGCCTTCACCTATCCCTTGATACTCTTCCTTACTTTATGTAGATCCAAGTTCCTGGCCTATATTATTTTCCTTCTCTCCAAAGTACTATTTGAAAACACTTTTTACAAGGCAGGTCTACTGGCAACAAATTTCCTCAATTTTTGTTTATCTAAAGGAGTCTTTATTTTTCTTTCACTCATGAAGGATATTTCACAAAGTACAGAATTTTAGGTTGGTGGGATTTTTCTCCCAACACTTTAATTATTGCATTCCACTCTCTTCTTGCTTGCATGGTTTCTGAGAAGTTGGATGTAATTTTTATCTTTGTTTTTCTATAGGGAAGGTGGTATTTTTCCTCTGGCTTCTTTCAGGATTTTTTCTTTCTTTCTTTAAAATGTTATGCATAGGTGTAGGGGTTTTTTTGGCATTCATCCTACATGGTGTCCTGTGGGCTTTCTGGATCCATGGTTTGGTGTCTGACATTAATTTGGGGACATTCTTAGTCATTGTTTCAAATATTTCTTCTGTTCCTTCCTCTTTCTTCTCCTTCTAGTATTCCCATTACATGCATGTTATACCTGGGATATTCTGTGTTGTTTTTCAGTCTTCATTCTCTTTCTTTTCAGTTTTCAGGGATTGTATTACTAAATCTATTAGTTCAGAGAGTCTATCCTAAGCCGTGGGCAGTCTACTCATAAGCCTATCAAAAGCATTCTTCATTTTTGTTATAGTGGTTTTTTTTTTTTAAATCTCTCCTATTTCTTTTTGGTTCTTTCTTAGGAGTTCCACCTCTCTGCTTATATTGCCCTTCTTACATGCTGTCTGCTTTATCTATTAGAGCTCTGAGCATATTAATCATACCTGTTTTAAATTCCTGGTCTAATAATTCCAACATCACTTCCATGTCTGGTTCTGATGCTTGCTCCATCTCTTCCCATTGTGTTTTTTGCCTTTGGATACAAAGGCAAAAAAAACCCTTTTTTTCTGATACCCGAAAGTATCATGTACTACGTAAAAGGGACTGTTGTAAATTGGCCTTCAGTAATGTGGTGGTGAGGAGTCAGGGAGGGAAAGTGTTCTCTGCCCTATGATTAGGTCTCAGTCCTAGTGAGCCTATGCCTCTGGACTGTGAACTTCACAAATGTTTCTTAGTTTTTGTTCTCCCCACTTGGATGGGACAGGATGGCTAAATGGCCTGTAGCTGGGTATTTCTCTTCCCCACATCAGTTAGGCTCTGATAATACCCCAGTTGGTTAGGCTCTGTTTAAATAGTTTCCCCGAAGGGCATGCCTTGTTAAGAACAGATTGCTCTGGCATATTTTAAAATGGTCCCTTTCGGGCACCTGTGTGGCTCAGTTGATTAAGCGACTGCCTTCGGCTAAGGTCATGATCCCAGGGTCCTGGGATCGAGTCTGCATCGGGCTTCCCTTGCTCTGTGGGGAGGCTGCTTCTCCTTCTCCCTCTGCCTGCCACTCCCCCTGCTTGTTCTCTCTGTCAAATAAATAAAATCTTAAAAAGAAATAAATAAAGTGGTCCCTTTTCCCTTTTCCTCTGCTGGAAGCCCCAGGGATTTTTCTGATATATACTGTGGGAATCCTGTCAAGCTCCTGGAGGTGAATCTTACAATACTGTGGAGTCCCCTCGAGTTTTTAACTCTCAGACTTGTCCACATTGAGCTTCCAGCAATTCATCAATTACAGTTCAGGGTTTCCCACCCCAGTACTGGTGACATGGCAGTTTCCACTGATGAGCCTCTTCTCTGGTAAGCCATGATTCCCAGTAATTGCCTGGCTGTCTCTCCAATCTTGCAACAGCAGTTTGTCTTATGGATCCAGGAAGAATTGTTGATTTTTCAGTCTCCTCATCTTTTTACGTGTTAGGACAGAACAGCAACTCGCAGGCTCCTTACATTGGAACCCGAATCAGCTCTGTCCCTTCTAAGTGCTTTCTGCTGTTGTTGATGATAATGTCTTGGAAGTCCTGGATTTGGCATCCATGCTAAGAAATGCAGAAGATTGAATATTAATGTAGCCTGTGTTCAGCAGAAAGTCTGTTTTTCAAGGTTCTGGCATGACAAATCTTGAACGTCTCCCTCTACACTGCTAAATATTGAGGGATGCTGTAAAAATCTCTGAGGATTAGAGGCTTCCAAGGCTTCCAGGTTTATTGGTCAGTTTGATTACTCTGCCATCACTCCATGTACAACCCCTCCCCCAGATACACACACACGCCCCCAAATCCATTGTAAGTTTCCACACCTTCTCCTACATTTGAGATAGTGTTTCTTTTAGCTGGCTTATCATCTGAGAAGTAGAACAAAAACCGGAAATGATAAGCCCTCCCTTCCCTTTTTTTTAACTTTGCAATTCCTTATTTTCCTCTAACAGGGTGCCTAACACAAAGATATTTACTAACCTATTGTCTACTGCTTTGCTTTGTTTTGTTTTCTAGACAATCTGTAGCTCCATCTCTGAACTGGCCAGAAGAGGGCACTGGTGAACCATTTTTAAAATGATTCCTTTCAAATTTCACAAACCCCATGGTTTCCCATAGTTTTTCCTTTTATTCTGCCCTGGGAAAAATAAAATGTACGGGGATGCCTGGGTGGCTCAGTCGGTTAAGCATCTGCCTTCGGCCCAGGTCATGATCCCGGGGTCCTGGGATTGAGTCCCACGTTGGGCTCCTTGCTCAGCGGGGAGTGTGCTTCTCCCTTTGCCGGCCGCTCTCCCTGCTTGTCCTCTCTCTCTCTCTCTCTCTGGCAAATAAATAAATAAAATCTTAAAAAAAAAGAGAAAAGAAAATGTACACTTATGGGACTTCTAGAGCAGAGAAACATATCACACATTATCTAATTCAGCTGGTCAACCTGAAGGCCCGGCTCTCAGGACCTGTGAAAGTGTCACTCTTTAAAGTATTGGTGAGATGGTGCGAGCTATTTTAAATATTTCAAAAGAAAATATTTTAAGTATTTAAATTGGTGTTGAGCATCAAGTAGCTTTGCTTTTGATTAAATTATTATAGTCTCATTTATCTCATAGCCAAAACCTTAAAAAAAAAAATGGGACCCAGAGAAAAAATAATTTGTGCATCAACATTTACCGTGCTGAGGAATTCTGCTTGTGATAAAATCCAAGAAATGGCAGATGAAAAGCTTCACCAATTCTAAAATGGTTTCTTCTTGAATTAAGCCTCAGGTTAAGGAAGTTGTTAGAATCTATGATCATAGAATTGGAAAAGGTATTAAAGATGATCTAATCCATCTTCTATTATAAGAACATTTCTACACTAAATATGGCCTCAGCCAACCACTGTTTGTTGGTTTCAGTACTGAAATACTAAACTGTACATTCCTGTAATTTCTCATCACATTTCAAAAAAAACTCTCAAATCCTGTTCTACATCCTAATCTATTCTTCTTTCATTAAGATAGCCCTCCAAGTATTTGAATAATATCTTAAGGTCTCCTAATTCATCTTATCTCAAGGCTGATGTTACCATATTCATTAACTGTCTCTCATATGATCCTTTTTTTTTTTTTAAAGATTTTATTTATTTATTCATGAGAGACAGAGGAGAGAGAGAGAGAGGGAGAGAGAGAGAGCAGAGGGAGAAGCAGGCTCCCAAAGAGCAGGGAGCCCGATGCGGGACTCGATCCCAGGACCCTGGGATCATGACCTGAGCCGAAGGCAGACGCTTAACCATCTGAGCCACCCAGGCGCCCTCTCATATGATCCTTTGAAAGCCTTGGGCACCCTTCTTAATATGGGTTTGTAGTGGATTAAATATGGCCACGTCGTTTTTGCAATAACTTTCACCAAAGAGTCTATTTCCTCTCCCCTCAGATCTGGACTGGTCCTATGGCTTGACTGTAATCACAGAATATAGCATAAGAGATGTTGTATATCTGTTGAGGCTAAGACATTAAGACATCTACAGTTTCAGTTTTCATATCTTGGAATGTACTTTCTTGAACTTACAGAAAACCAAGACTTCTTGTAGACAGCCTCTACTGAGCTCCTAGCCAAAGCCAACCATAAATGCCAGTATTTTGTATATCCACCATCCCAGTGCCCCAGTAAACATCCATGAAGCAGAAGAAGAATACAGTCATTTTCAAGAATCACGAGAAATAATAAACTGGGGTTGTTTCAAGCCAAGTTTTGGAGTAATTTTGTTATGCTGTCTGAAATAACTGATAGGATTTTGCAAATGGCTTCAAAGTGTTGAATTCAGATCTAAATAGGTTGCCTGTGAATAATAACCGATAATAAAATGAACTTTTTTCTTCTTCGATTTTGATACCACATTCATAGATAATTCTCGTAGATTTTTACATCTGTGTTTTCATAACCTGTGGAGTTTTAAATGATTTCTGAGACCTGAACACTTTTTGCTCGTGTTGAGTTAAAAAGAAAAGACCATCGAACTTATGTCTTATTTCTCAGTTCCCTCTTCTGCCAATCAAGGAATGAGGCCTGATTTTTTTTTTCTAGATTTGATGGAATGAGAATGATGATTTTCATTATTGTAATGCCAGCTGTAAACCAAGGGACTGAACATATACCATCTAAATTAATCCACACAGCCCTATATGGTAGGCATTAGTGACCCTTCTTTATAGATGAATAATCTGAGAGTCAGAAAGGTGAAATGATTTGCTACAGGAATTAAATGAAAGAAATTGGGCTTGATTAAAACTTTTCTGACCCCTGTCAACTGTTCTTTCTATTTCATCATCAATACAAGTGGATGGAGCTAGTAAACTGAGGCATGAATGCAGGATAAGATCAGACCTTAGACACCCCAGTTGAAATGAGCAACCTAGTATATGGATGATCCCCCAAGATTACTCTTATACTAAGTACTAAGAGTCACTCCTTGGAGAAGATATTTATTCAGGGCTGGGGGCAGAGAATTTTGATCCATAAACCTGAAATATCTGGTAGTGCCAGAAAGCAAGGCAGTGCACAAAGAATGTTGGGGACACACCCAAAGGCAAAGAGGCCAGCTTGAAGAGGCTCAAAATTTGGGGCTCAAGTAAAACTTGAGTAATGGATCATAATCCATTTAACAAAGTAGGAAACCATGAGTCCATTTTGATATTTAAATGATAAATTGAAAATTTGATTAGGAATGGGGTATTTACATAGTTCCAGAGTAACTTCCCACAAAATACTTGTTAATTACAACGGGAAGAAAGTATCCTGGAGGAGTCTGGCAGACCTCACCTTAATCAAGTGATTGAGATGAACAACATAAATCAGTAAGGGGACAAGCCATGTGCCAACTTAAATAAGGATCCACTGGGAACACAGTCTGGCTTCTTCCATAACCTAGCCACGAGGAAATATCAGATAAACCCAACTGAGCAACATGCAACAAAAAAGCTGGCCTGTAATCTTCAAAAATGTCAAGGTCATGAAAATGAAGGAGAGACTGAGAGGTCTTCCGGACTGAAGATGACTGAAAGACCTGACAGCTGAGTGTAACAAATCCTTCACTGTAAGGGACATTACTCAGACAGCTGATGAAATTTGAATTGGATCTAACCCTTAGATGGTGGCAAGGTATAAATGTTAAATTCCAGATTATGGTCATGTTGGAGAATGTCTTTGCTTGTATGCACTAATATTTGTAAGTGAGAGAGCATCAGGTCAACAGTTTACTCTCAAATGGTTCTGAAAAAAAATTTTTTTTTTTACTGTACTCAGATCTTTTCTGCAAGTCTGAAATTGTCTCAAATTCAAAACCGTATACCAAAAAAACCTCCCTCATTTGTTTACAAGATACAGTGATTATTCTATTCTTCTCCTTCTATTCTTTGTAGCAAGCTAAAGAAATATGGAATTTCTTAAAGACAAGATTGTAATTCTTCTAAATACCACTCAAAATGAAATACATGAGTATTGTTCCTGAAGTTGTTGGTCATGGTGGCTGCTGTGTTTGAGGTTATGGTTAAGAGGCTGGAAAACTAAAAGATATGGAGAGGTGGTGAGGGTGACGGTGGTGGTGGTGGTAGTGATGTTAATAGTAATAGCTAACATATACTGAGTGCCCATTCTGAAGTACTAATTTTTATAAGCATTTTGTACGCACTAACTCATTACTCTTTTTAACAATCCAATAAGGAACTCATTTTGTTGGCTTCATTTTCTAAGTCGTTAACAACTGATGCCGAGAGAGAGAACACAACCTCCTCCGCAGAGGAGCTAGGACAGGAATCCAAAAACAGCTAGCCCCAGGACCTGTGCTCTCAGTCACCAAAGGGAGAATAAGGGCATTCGAGGAACAAAAGAGCAGTGGCAACACTGGGAAGATTTGGAGAAGGTGGAGACGTTGTTGAGAAAACATCAGCTATTGTGCACATTTGTATGAGACTTGCCAGGGGCCCACACACCTTAGTAAAAATGCCACTTCAAACTGTACTGCTGGTCAGTAGAGTCACCGTGTAACTTGGAAAGGAGGAAATGACTTATAGCTGAGATGCTGAGTGAGGACCTAAACTTGGCAGTGTACCGTGAAATTTTCATGTTCCTCTCCAAGTCGCACCCACACGGTGTACATGCTATTTGGCTGTGTTTTGGAAGGGTGCCAAGCACACACATTTAAGACAAGGCAAGGCTAAGCCTGTTTTGTTTTGTTTTGTTTTAGGCAGAGCCTGATGCAGGGCTTGAAATCACAAGCCTGAGATCAAGACCTGAGCTGAGATCAAAAGTCAGACACTTAACCCACTGAGCCACCCAGGTGGCCCAAGGCTAAGCCTGATTGAGTCAGCTGCTGAAGAGACAGGAACCGCTTTTAGATCAGGCAGTTGATCACTTACATAGACAGCAAAGAGAAGAATAAACCAAAAGCGTCAGCTCCCTGTCCGCTTTGTCCCATACAGCAGAAAGGATGACACCAGACAAGAAGGGGTTGGATGACTACCGCATGATTTGTGAGGAATCCTCTTGCTTGAGTGTCCATTCTAGACTAGAGCAAACAGGTTTTGGTTTTGTACTCTGCAGCTCTTTTCTGAGTGGGGTAGAACAGGAGGCCTTAGACCTCACAGAACCTGGGAGGCAATGAAGAATGTCTTAAGACAGCCGTCCAGGGGAGATGGAAGGGTAAGTGGGAGATGACCTCACCATAGCTCCAGCAGGCCCCCACCTCTCAGGTTCAGGTACTCAGAGAATCACAAGTGTTCCCAAGACTCACATAAGCTACAGTTTGACCCTTTGCCTGAGTGGATCTCTGCAAGGTTGCCAGGGTACCATGGTGAAGTCATTCTTCTATAAAGAGCTGCTGAAAGGCAAGACTTTTTTTTGGAAGGCAAGATTTAGGATAAGATCATGGTGTGGAAATGCATGCTGGACATTGAAGAGCTATCTTCTGTGAGGGCTTGACATTTTTGCTGGAAGTAAAGTGTAGCAGATGCTCTCTTGGTCCTCCAAAAAGAAAGTGACATTAACTATGAATGTGGGAGTGAGCCATAGATTGGGAGTATGTGGTCTTCTGAGCCCAGAGTCCTCCTGGTCACTAAGAGATCTTTCTGCCTCTCTTTCCACTAATCTGCTTATGAACTCTTATGACCAGATTTCCCTCTGCATAAGAATCCATATTTCTCACTATTGATCAAGTCTTGCCAGATAAGCAACAAAAGCAAAAATAAACAAGTGGGACTGCATCAAATGAAAAGCTTTTTGTACAGCAAAGGAAACCAACAACAAAAAGAAGGGGCAACCTACTGAATGAGAGAAGATATTTACAAATCATTTATCTGATAAATGGTCAATATCAAAAATATATAAAGAACTCATTCAGCATTATACCAAAAACACCCCCCAAACAATCCAATTAAAAAATAGGCAGAGGATTTGATTAGACATTTTTCCAAAGAAGACATACAGATGGCCAACAAGTACATGAAAAGATGCTCAACATCATTAATCATCAGAGAAAGGCAAATCCAAACCACAAAGACATACCACCTCACACCTGGCTACTATCTAAAGATGAGAAATAACAAGTATTGGTGAGAACGTGGAGAGAAGGGCACCCACCCTGGGGCACTGTTGGTGGGAATGTAAGTTGGTGCAGCCACTATGTAAAACAGTATGAAGCTTCCTTAAAAAATTGAAAATAGAACTACCATCCATATGATCCAGCAATTCCACTTCTGGGTATTTATCCAAGGAAAATGAAGGCACTAACTCAAAAAGATGTACGTACCCCCATGTTCATAGCGGCATTATTTACAATAACCAAAATTTGAAAACAACCTAAGTGCCCATAGTAGATGAATGGGTAAAGAAAATAATGGTGTGTAGATAGAATGGAATATTATTCAGCCATAAAAAGAAGGACATCCTGCCATTTGCAGCAACATGGGCACACCTTGAGGGCATTAGGCTAAATGAAGTTACCCAGACAGAGAAAGACAAATTCTGTATGATCTCAATTATATGTGCAATCTTTTTAAAAAAAGAAACAAAACCAAGCTCACAGATATAGAGAACAGATTGACAGACTGCTGGTTGCCAGAGGTGTGGGATGAGGGTGGGCAAAATGGGTGAAGAGAGTCAAAAGGTACAAACTTCCAGCTATAAAGTAAGGCATGCCCATGTCATGTACAGCACGGCTGCTATAGTTAATAATATTCTGTTGCATATTTAAATTTGCTAAGAGACTAAATCTTACAAGTTTTCATCACAAGAAAAAAATTCTATCACTATGTATGGTGATAGATGTTAACTACACTTAATTGTGCCGATCATTTTGCAATATATAAAAATACTGAATCGTTATGTTGTACACATGAAGTTGGTATATGTCATACATCAAATTACACTTCAAAAGAAAAAAAAAAGTCTTGCTGGATCAAGTGCTAGACTCATTCAGGCAATCAGCATTTAGTCTTTTCTAGCCATAGCTTCTTGTTGAACCCATGACCCAACTCATTGTTTGATTGCAAACTAAACTTGTGTTTGGAATCTGCCTTGGTCAGTGCTAGGTGTGGGAAGGTAAAAGCGACACTGTCCACACTTCATTCTTTTTGGCCCATCTAATTGTCTTTGTTGCTTTCTAAAAGAAACCATTGCAAATTATAGTTTTATTTCTGATCTTCTCTGTTTATTCATATCTTTGAATTTAAGAACCACTTAAATTCATGAAGTCTCTGTTGAAAAATCAACCCCTGGACCCATCACTTCTCTCCCCTTCTGATGCTCCCCACATTTTGCTTCAAGTGGGTCTTGGTTTACCCATTACTTCCTGTGTTTCATCATCCTGAGCTCACATTCCATTTGGGGTTCTCTGAAGTGCCTAGAAAGGAGCTAAAAGTTAGCCTCAAATAACAAGGGACTGACTGATTTTCACTGAATAAGATTCAATCAATATGGAAGGGAGCCAGGAACAGATTTTTTGCTTTTCTCCAATCTTTATGAGGTTGACATACTGGGCTGTGACATTTGATTACATTTTATGTGGTTGTGTATGTGTGTGCTTCTTAAAGATTTTATTTATTTGAGAGAGAGAAAGAGAGAGCACGGGCGGGGGGGGGGAGGGCAGAGGGAGAAGCAGACTCCCCACCAAGCAAGGAGCCTAGCACAGAGCTCGATCCCAGGACCCCAAGATCATGACCTGAGCTGAAGGCAGACACTTAACTGACTGAGCCACCCAGGCGTCCCTAAGTGGTTGTGTTTTTAAAAACAAATTTTAAGACTATTTCCCCCTCTTATATGGCCTTCAGTTTAGGCTACGTTCGACCATCCTATCGTCACAAGTACAAGAGAGAAAATAACAAGCTCTAGTCTGACATTTCCAGCGTAACTTCCCATTGACATTCTCCTCTGCAGCTAGAAGGAAGCGTGTTAAATGAAATCTCAGGCTGATTCTTTTCTTTTTCCTGATCAGTGTCTTGCATTGACATTCAGTTGCCTTCGTTATAACTTCCTCTTACAGAGGGAAAAAAAAAGACTTACTGACTTGCTTGCTTCTAACAGTTTTCTTGATATAATTAAAATGAGGCAAGAGTCATTCCTGTTTTTGCTCCTGCTGTATTCCTAACATCTACCACAGAGCCAGAAATACTAAACATGCTCAGTAAATCATTGTTGAATGACTAATGGAATTTCCATTCCTGATTATAAATTTAATCTCCACACAAAAAATTCATTCAAAAAGCACATCCCAAATTAACTTAGAAACACTGGCACTTATTCCTTTTTCATTTTATTTATCTTAATGAATTAATTCATTTTACCAATGCTTACTGGAAATGCATATTAAGTGTTTAAAAGTAAAGAAATACAAATCAGAAGAGGAAGGACTTAAATTCTGGTTGCATTATTATCTAAGAAATCTTGGCAATTAATTCATTGCTTCTGGCTTCAGGCTTCTTATTTGTAAAGTGGTATAAAAGCTCTTAGGGTCAGGGATTTTGTGAGGATGAAGTAGATATATATGCAAAGTCTACTGCCTGGCATTGATTAGCGGTTCCCAATAATATTATCAAGTGTGTAAGCCTCTGTGTTAGGATACAAATGTGAACAAAATAAACCCCCTCAGGATGTTTACAAATTAGTACTGGCAGAGAAAACATTAATTGAATAATTACACTGCAAGAAAGACAGTAACATTAGCATCACAAAGGCATTAAGAAAAGACTTGATTCCTCTTCTAAAATATAGGTTTTATTATTTTTCAGTCCAACAGATCAGGAGGTGACTGCCATTGGAAAGACAGTTTGTTACATTCACAGATTCCCCTTGCCACATCACAGGGGATAGGAACACAAGGGAAGAACGAGATCTGTCAGAAGTGATGGGGTGGGGTGTGTGTGTTACGGGTGAAGTGGGCATGAGCCTTTACTGCTTCTTTTGGAAGGGATGGATGAGTCAGGGTAAGCAGGTTTAGGATTGGCTAGTTTGAATAATTTCTGTTGGTTCTGGGATGTAGGGGCTGTCTCTAGTTGTCTGGTACCTGGCCCTGGGTGATTAGGGTAGGGGTATAGTGGCTCAGAGTATGAGTTCCATAAAGGAGGTGGTTGGCATACGGGCTCTAGGTTAGTTGGTTTGCATATGAAAGGGGCACTCCCAAGTAAATTATTTGCTATCTCTAGGAATTAGCTAACCCTGGGAAAGGCTGTACCTCTAAGGTCAGCAAGGCCCCAAGATCTCAAAGCATCAAAAATATGGAATAAAAAGACCTGATGAATGCAGTAGCTCTGAACTCATGAATCATGGAAGTAGCCAAGTCCAAGTTTCTTTTCAAGTCTGGCTATACTCCCGATCCCCTTCTTCCCTCTCACAACACCTTGTTTGCCTCTTACCACTTACCTATCGCTTGTTCTTTTCTTTGCTTGCCTGTTCGTTCTCCCTTTATCCCATTACACTGTCACATCCAGGAAGGCAAGAAATTTGCTTGTCTGGCTTACTGTTCCAGTTTTGGTTCCTGACACACAGAGGATGATCAATAAACATTTGTTGAACAAGTGACTGAAAACAGTAGTATTTGATGGTTATGTGTGTATGTGTGCACAGGCACATATGACTGTTCATGCATGTGTAAGAATGTGGGTGTTTGTGTTGCTGAATGTGTGTGTGTGTGTGTGTGTGTTTTACATGGAGCAGGTTTTAGCCTTCAGTCTAAGCTGTGTCTGCTACTAGGTTTCAGCCAACACTGCATGTCTGGTAGGTTATTCGATAGGCACATCAGAATCTAGCACACAGGTCTTCCTGGAGAAGAACTCATGCTGGTCAGGCCAGCAGACAAGCTCAGGAGAGTACCACACACCTCCAAGGTTGGAAGAGAGAAGCATTTTTGTGTGTATAATGCTGTATTTCTCTTGGAGGAGTCTTGGCCCTGCCCCTCATGGACATATAGCTTATCATTTGTGAGGGAGGCACCTCTGTTTAAAAACTGAAAGATCTGTTTTTAACAAAAACTACAATATTTTAGAATGCTTTATTGGTCAGATTCCAGCCAGAAAATCAAAACCATACCAGGTGAGCAAATAGGAGGAATTTAACTTGGAGGATAATTTACAAGGTGCTAGAAAGGCAGTTAGAGCAAGAAATAGGGAGCTGAGTCAATCCAGATATTAGAAAATGCTGGAAACTGCTACTGCTCTTTGGCCAGGAGTCAGAGAGTAAGGAGTTGGGACCAGGAGCTGGGGCCATGCTGTAGAAGCTGGAACAGTAGTGGGTTGGCCTGGCTTGGGTGGGACCACAGACACAGGGCCTTTTTGGAAGGAGCTGGAGCCATAGAGAAGATGGAGTCACTGGTCTCAGTGACAAAGGGAGAAATAGCCTGGACTCTCCCATTCTTTCCCTTTGAATCTTCTACCAGTGCCCTCCGTCCACTGAACCTAACCGGACACAAGGGCAAGGAAGCCGAGAAACCATGGTTTGGAAAACTCAGCTTCCTCTAGGACAGAGCAGAGGAGGGGATGTGCAGGGAAAGGATCTGAAGAGAAACTGGGAAATGACAAGTGCAGATGAGGGCAGTGTTGGTTAGTATCGCATAAAGAGGTCACAACATAAAAATTTTTATTTATTTTTTTAGCTTTTTGTTTTAAGTAGGCTCTATGCCCAACATGGGGCTTGAACTAACAACCCCAAGATCAAGGGTTGCATGCTCAACCCACTGAGCCAGCCAGGCGCCGCTCAACATAAAAATAAAGGCTGGCATCAACTTACCACCACTTTCCCACACAACCTTGGCCCTTTGAGCATTTTGGCAGATCAATATGCCTGGCTAGGTGTTAATACCCAGGAGAAATGGAAGCAGTCTCTGGCAGAGACAGCCAGTAGAAGTGGAAGGAGAGAATTAGCATGGTGGTAAATCATCTTCTCCTTCTTGCAGCTTATAAAGTAGCATAAAAATAAAGGAATGGCAGTTACAACACAGTACCTTGTATTACAAGAATAAATAACAGGTGACACATAATAAGTTTTAATCTTGTTGTGGTACAGTTACATTCTCTGTTTCCATAATTTTACTAAATTTTCCTGACTACCACACCCTCAAGCAGAGCCCCAACTCCTGGCCATGCACTGTAAGGCGCTTATGTCTTGGCATGGCTTCCTCAGAATGTTCTGTGTCCCTCCTGCATGGTGGCGATGGCTGAGGCCAGCAGTGCTATTTGACCTGGGCCTGGCACCTACCTGGACCCTGAATCCTCTTGTCCTCCTTCAGGGTCCTTTCTTTCCGTCTTTCTTGCATGGGAGACACCAGATGTCTCAAGGAGTTGCAGGGCTCGTGCTTATAAGTAGGGATGTTCTGGAGCTCCTTGGTTAAGTCCTGGCTCCAGAGGGGGCAGCCTTGCAAGCAGATTGCTCCTGTGGCTGGTACGGTGTTTCTTTTGTGTGACTGTGTGGGATTGGATTGCCGGAATGGTTCTGAAATGCGTGTTTTGGTGACCTAAATTATTTATGTAGACAAGGTCTTGCCAAAAAAATTTTTCCCCCCTCGGGGTCACACACCCACACTTTAGATGAGGAAACCCATACTAGAGATTTAAAAAAAGTTTAATCCAAGATCACACCAAGAGTAAATATGGAATCCTAGGTTTTTACAAAGGCATTTTGAGTTTTAGGTCCTATAGCCTATTATTCTATATGAGAACAGAGAAGGCACACCTGAGGGATTCTCAAATTACCTGGGAGATACTAGAAAAAATAAGAAGTCTTGGCGTGGCAGATGTGTGAGTGGGGATGGGGTGGGTAGAGGTAAATTCTAGAGAAATATGGTACTAAATGTAATGAAGCTGACTCTGTATATACTACAGCTGATGGGACCTCCCGATTGCTTCCACGACTAGGTCGCTTATCAGGTAATGTGATTCTGCAAACTTTAGATGAAGAGAAAGCTGGAGGAAAACAGAACATTTGCTTTTTTAATCCCAATATAAAACTTTCCCTTCTTTTCAAGATTCTTTCAAGACAAGGACTCTTAGAGCTCTCTGTTCCCATTGGCATCTCTGGGCAAGAAAGGGCTTTTATGAGAGGTCCTTGAGAATGCTTCAAGTTAGGGCTTTGTTTCTTGTGGGAATATGAGGGAAAGTGGAAAAACCTCCAATTTATTTAGTGAGGAAACATGATCTTCCTGCTCTTCTCTGGGGTGTCAAGTGGTAGGGACTGACAATAGGTCATTCCTGGGATATAAATATGTGCCTGTGCAGAAAGCAGCCATCACATCTACTACCGTAAGTGGGGCCACTAGCTCAGTGGATTCACTGCATTTTGCAGTTCAATTTTAAACTCCAAGTAAATATCACAGAAACCCTGTCATGAAGCTGGTAACTGTGTTTCTGCTGGTGACTGTCAGCATTTGCATTTACTCTGGTAAGTAGCCCGAACACGTATCTCTACTTTTCTGTGATAGTAGTGTAATCAGTAAGCCTAGGCTTCCAGGGGAATATGGTGGAGGGAATTTTAGAACCACAGAATGGAAAGGTCAGAAGGGATTTCAGATGCAGCAACCCCACCCTCACCCCAGCCCCAGCCTACCAAGCTCTAACCCAATAGAAGTATTATCCTTAGTGAATCCTACATAAGAAGTTAGCCAACTCACACTAGAGGTCAACATTCTTGAACATTGTCACCATAGTTTTTCTTTTCTTTATTAATTAATCTTGAGTCAAAATCTCACTTGGTAACTTCTTTCTTTTGAAACTATACGGAGTCATTCTTTCTATCTTTTGTAATCAGTTGCCAGGTTGTTTCTCCTGAGACATAGCTACATTTATCATTCACACAGTCAATGGATAGTTGCTGAATGGCTACAAACCGTTGGGCACTTGGATAAGCATGGGAAGATTTAGATATGAATCAGACACAGATTGTTTACAAGGTTCTTGTAATCTGACGGGGGAGATAAGGCTTCCTCAGACAGAAGTCACTATGATGCTAAACTAATGCACAGAGACACACAGCCAGAGCTCTGTGGGAGAACTGAGGGGCGAACAGTTCAATTTCTAGGTGGGGTATAGAAGTTGGATTCTTGATCCATTCTTTTTGAAGGGAATCATTTTAACTACAGGAAAGTATATTTGGATGCATCTGCAAAATGTATTATGATAGCCACTGTTCATTCAAAGAATAGAAAGCCTTGAAGGTCTTCCCCTGGAAGTATATAAGTATATGCAGAGAAGACAGCCACCAGAACCTTTAAAATAAGTAGGGAGACTAATCATGAGAAACTAGGTGCTGTCCACTCCCACATTGGCAACTTTGGTTTGTGCTTTTTACTGAAATTTTGGACCAACTTGTAACTTCACCAGTTTTGGCTATTTTGTTGTCTTTAGTAACTAGTGTCAAATATTTACTGACGGAGGTGGCAACAGAAAGCTGGTTGGAAGGAAATAAATATCCCTCCTATGCAGGAGGGTTTTGGAGGGAAAATGGGTGGCAGAAGATGAAGGGAAGATAGATGCATAGGCTCCACTTGTACAATTTGGGGAACGAAAAGGATTCCAGAGGAAAATGAACTATGGCAGGGTCTTACTAGGAAGATGTGTGTTCTTATGTGTGTTCTCATGTACATGTGTGTTTACATATTTGCACATGTGTTTTGTAAAAATGTATATTGTATGTATTTTTCTCATTCTCTACGCTTTCCCTTCTATTCATCTTCTATGTGAAAGTTATCTTTCTAAAGCCAAAGATGCAAAACGCAATTGTTCCATAAAAGAGCCTTGATACCTCCCCATTGCCCTTAGGGAAAAAAGTCTCAAATGCATTAATATGGCATTCCAGGCTCTGAAAAATCTGACCTCACCTGGGTTTTGCTGCCTTACCTCCTTCCCCACCTCAGCATACCTCACTGGAATTCTGCACTCCAGCTGCTCTGGAAGGTTCACCAGGCAGTGTGCACACTTTCATCCTCACATTTCAGTGCCCTTGTTAATTTTGTTCCTTTTTAAAATGCACCTCCCCTACTTTACCCTGTGACCCTGGATTCTGCCTCAAGACACAGCTCCAGCAACATCTCTCTGGGAAGACTGCTCCAACACTCTGTCACATTAGAATTAGTCATCCCTTGTCTTATGTTTCCATAGAACTTTATCCACGATGTTAGCACAGCACATGCCACACTGTGGCATGTACAGATCTTTATTGTCCACCAGACTGTGTAAGTTCTCTGAATGGAATATGCTCATCTTATTCATCTATGTATCTGCACTAACCACTACAGAGTTGGTGTTCAGTTATGTTTGTAGCATTGGGTTGAATTGGTTGGGAGCAGTTTCCTGGGCTGTGGTTGATTGGGTTCATGCATGTCCCCAAGTGAAGGTTCATTATGGAATCTACTTTTTGGCCTCAAAGCCATGGATTGTGGAGATAACCACATGCAAAGTACATTCCTGTTCAGTGAACCACCAGTTTCTGCTGAGTGCTTACTAAATGCCAGGGTCTATTCTAGGCATGAGGTACAGTAGTGAATAAAACATAAATTCCTTGTTCTCATGGAGTCTGCATATTAGAGGTTGAAGGCACAAAATAAATAAGTGAGGTTTACTATTTTACATAATGGTAAGAAAAAATGAAGTTAGAGGATGATAAATGATGCTATTTTAGGTACCTTTCTGAGGAGGTAACATTTGAGGAGAGACGTGTAGCTAACTGGAGAAAAAAGTTCTGAGGAGACAGAACAGCAGGTGCAAAGGCCCTGAGGCAAAAGTTTTCATGGGAAATCAAGTGAGACTGGAACAGAGTTATTGATGGACACAGTGGAAAGTAGTGCAGTCGTGGACAGGAGTCAAATGTGCCTATTTCACTCAGTTTCCGTTTTGCTCTGCAGCTACCGCCTTCCTTACCAACAGTTTGCCAGATGCTGTCAACAAAGCCTTACCTTTTACCTGTGGACAGCATTCTCCCCTTTATGGATCCATTAAAGCTTCTTCTGAACACTCTGGGCATTTCTATTGAGCACCTTGTGGAAGGGCTAAGAAAGTGTGTGAATGAGCTGGGACCAGAGGCCTCTGAGGCAGTGAAGAAACTGCTGGTAACTATAGGTTGTGGACTAATTTGTCAATGGGGGGAGCTTAGTCACCTGAACGCCCCCCCCATGCCCCCACTCACCCTGTTCTCACCTGTAGACATGTATTTCCCTGGATATACTCATACAAAGTTTGCATGCCCAGGAATCTCAAGGAAGGGGCAGCATTACATTTCTAGAAGGGATTTTTGAATGAAAGAGATCTGTTATGATTGTGACTTTGCATTTCTCAGCTTAGTGATTCTAGTTGGGACTTAACCACTCTGGGCCTCCATTTCCGCATCAGTAAAATGGTGGCTAAATAGGTTGGTGACTATTTTTGGAAACATGCTAAGCACATGTAAACCACTTTATTTTTATTCTTGTCCTTCTGCCTTTCAGGAGGCGCTGTTGCATTTGGTGTGATGTCAGCACAAAGCAGCAGTGGAGGGGAAGGGGAATAGTGCTGTCCTCTGGGGCTGGAACTCATTTCATCCTAAGGTGTAGTGACCCCTGAAAAGAGTGAATAAAGCAATGAATAGATTTCATTTTGTCCTGTGTTTATTTCTAGGGGCTCTATTCAGAAGGGCCCACTAGATAATTTTTCTCTTGGGTCATAAACTCCAGAGAGGCTCTTGTTATCAAGAGAACCGGCATTTTCAGGAATACATAATCATGTCTTTCTCTCTGCTTGACTTTAAGTTAAACATCATCAAGTTAGGTCTTCACTGCGTCATCCTTTGGCTACTAAGTTCTGAACTATCCTTTCCTTTTCTCCGTGCCACCATCTATGATGATGCCAGAATTGTCTTTCCAAGGTATAATTCTGGTGATGTACAATTACCTACAGATGTCAAGTTCCTTAGTATGGCTACAAAGCCCTTCATGACCTGGCCTTTGTTTACATGTCTAGTCTAGTCAATCTTTTTCCTCCCTTCCTTCCTTCCTTTTCTTTCTTGGAATATTCCTTTCTTGAAGTGTGCTGTAGCCCCATTCACACTGAGAAAATCACTAAATCTCTTTCCTGCTAACACTTTTATGCCTTAATGCAAAACCTCGTTTCTTCCTACCAAGAATATCTGCCCTGATCTGCCTTCAGGCCTGAGCTTGTGCCAGTCTTGGAACCATTTGCCCTCAGATCCACTCCCCACCCTTTCCCTGCTCTGCTCTGTGATGCTAACCCCTCAGGTTCCTAGGTCAGCTGAACTTTGGGCTGCATTCTGACCCTGGGAGGCTCAGGCAGGAGATAGGAGATGGGAAATGGGAAAAACCAGAGTATGTTTTGTTTCTTGTCTGTATCAATATCAACATACTGGTTTTGATATTGTAGTATAGTTTTCCAAGATGTTGTCATTAGGGGAAACTCAGTAGAGAATATGCTGGATCTCTCTGTGTTATTTCTTACAACTTCCTGTGACTCTATGATTATTTCAAAATAAAAAGTATAATTGAAAACCATTATGAAGGGGGGGCACCTGGGTGGCTCAGTCCGTTAAGCATCTGACTCTTGATTTAAGCTCAGGTCATGATCTCAGGGTCATGGGATCGAGCCCCGTGTCAGGCTCTGCACTCAACGGGAGTCTGCTTGAGATCCTCTTTCTCTCTCTCCCTCAGCCCCCCTCCCCGCTGTCTCGTTGCTCTCTCTCAAATAAATATTTTTTAAAAAATAGAAAAAAAAATAGTGTGAAGATAAGGAGAATGTAGAAATAGTTATTATATATAATTAGTGCAAGTTATATATAACCATAATGATATGTAACTATGTGTATAATTACATATGTAACTTTAATTTCTTTACTCCATAAATCTCACAAAGTAGAGGAAACCACTAACAACTTTATGTGATTTTTCAAAATATTTTCTGCTCATTTAAAAAAGTGTATATGGACACCTAGGACTCCAAGATGGTGTCAGTCATACCAGTGAAGGAGAAGAAGCTCATCGACGATGTCAAAATAGGAGAGCTGCCAAGCTGGATACTGATGTGGGATTTTACTCCTAAAGGCATTGCTGGAATGTTTCAAAGGGGTTACTACTGATGTTTCATTTAGCATGTTAATGTGGAATATTACTCAGCCATTAGAAAGGATGAATACCCAGCTTTTGCATCAACATGGATGGGACTGGAGGGGATTATGCTAAGTGAAATAAGTCAAGCAGAGAAAGTCAATTATCATATGGTTTCACTTATTTGTGGAACATAAGGAACAGCATGGAGGACATTAGGAGAAGGAAGGGAAAAATGAAGGGGGGGAAATCGGAGGGAGAGATGAACCGTAAGAGACTATGGACACCAAGAAACAAACTGAGGGTTTTAGAGGGGAGAGGGGTTGGGGGGATGGGTGAGCCTGGTGATGGGTATTAAAGAGGGCACGTATTGCATGGAGCATTGGGTGTTATATGCAAACAATGAATCATGGAACACTACATCAAAAACTAATGATGTACTGTATGGTGACTAACATAACATAATAAAAAAAGTTTTTTTAACGTATGTTAATGTGAAGAAAGGAAATGTCCCTGGGATTTCTATGGTGTTGGCAGCTTACGAGTTTTTCAACTACTTCCTTTCATACAAGGAACTCAAACATGAGCAGCTACACAAGTACCACTGAAGAGGGCCCGATATTGAGGGTGCATTCTGCATTCCTGACCATGACCTTTTCCTCACACCCCTGAATCCTTTCATATCCTAATTGAGAATTAATGTCCACTAAAAGATGATTGGCACATGGAAGATAAATAAATAAAAAAAAGCATGTATGAATGATTCATACTTCATTTAAACTTTCATTTATGCAAACACTTAAATTATTTTTAGTAATTTTTTTCTTATAAAGAGTACTACATTAAGTATCCATTTATTTGCATTCATTTCTGTCTCGCTTCACAAAAGTCTTAGAAGTGGAAGTGCAGTGCCAAGAACTATATGATGTTTAAAATTTTGAAAGCTAGTAACGAATTTCCACTGGAAACAGCAGTTGGGATCTGAAGTGATTGAGGTCAGAGAAGTTCCATTCCTAAAGATGAGATTAGGGGCCCAAGACAGTTCCTAGGATACGTTTGTTCTAACCTGAGAAAGCAATGCATTCCTCTTTACTATGTGTTGGGGGGTTAGGAGGTGCAAAATATAAATTATATTATTTCTTGTCTCCATATTTGAGTTAGGTGATACAAACAGATAAATCAGTAAAATTAATTTGCTGCATTTTTTTTTTAATTTTAGAAAGGATCCAGTAGAAAAGCTCTCAGGCTTTAAGTAGGTTAACGACAGCAGGGGTGCTCACAGGTTGTTAGCATCACCAAGGAAGACAGATTGTATTTATGTATATAAGATGTATATCAAGAAATATCAGCATCTTCTATTGTATTAAATTTTTCCCTGGGACAAGCAACTAAATCAAAATTATCTGATACTCCTTCATTCTATTAACTACCTCTGCTTCATTTTGAGCATTTTTTTCCTTTGCTCTGCTATTAGCTAGGTGTGTATCTTTATCAAATGAGAATTTATTTCCTGATCAAATAATAATAACAGCTAATGTGACTAACATGACTTATAATCATAATAGTTATTGGCCATTTATCATGTTCTATTATATATATATATTTTAAATTCAATATTGATTGCAGTACCTTTGCTAAAAGTTGAGCATTCTGTGATAAACAAAATGAACATGACCCATACCCCCACAGATTTTTGCAGTGTAAAGAAAGACACAGAAACTATGCAAGTACCTCTGTGACCTTGGCCTCAGCAACTTCTTGTTAGACACATCTCCAAAGGCAAGGGAAGCAAGGGCAAAGATGAATGATTGGGACTTCATCAAGATAAAAAGCTTTTGCACAGCAAAGGAAACAGTCGACAAAAACCAAAGACAACTGACAGAATGGGAGAAGATATTTGCAAATGACACAGCAGATAAAGGGCTAGTATCCAAAATCTATAAAGAACTTATCAAACCCAAAGAACAAATAATCCAATCAAGAAATGGGCAGAAGACATGATGAACAGACATTTCTGCAAAGAAGACATCCAAATGGCCAACAGATGCATGAAAAAATGCTCCACGTCACTTGTCATCAGGGAAATACAAATCGAAACCACAGTGAGATACCACCTCACACCAGTCAGAATGGCTAAAATTAACAAATTAGGAAATGACAGATGTTAGTGAGGATGCAGAGAAAGAGGAACCCTCCTACACTGTTGATGGGAATGCAAGCTGGTGCAGCCACTCTGGAAAACAGTATGGACGTTCCTCAAAGAGTTGAAAATAGAGCTACCCTATGACCCAGGAATTACACTACTGGGTATTTACCCTAAAGAAACAAATGTAGTGATCCAAAGGGGCACGTGCACCCCAGTGTTTATAACAGCAATGTCCACAATAGCCAAACTATGGAAAGAGCCAAAAAGATGTGATACACACACACACACACACACACACACACACACACACACACACACACACACATACACACACAATGGAATACTACTCAGCCATCAAAAAAATAATATCTTGCCATTTGCAACGACATGGATGGAACTAGAGGGCATTATGCTAGGTGAAATAAGTCAATCAGAGAAAGACAATTATCATGATCTCACTCATATGTGGAATTTAAGAAACAAAACAGAGGATCATAGGGGAAGGGAGGGAAAAATAAAACAAGATGAAATCAGAGAGGGAGACAAACCGTAAGAGACTCTTAATCATAGGAAACAAACTGAGGGTTGCTGGAGGGGTGGGGGTGGAGGGATGGGGTAACTGGGTGATGGATATTAAGGAGGGCATGTGATGTAATGAGCACCGGGTGTTATATAAGACTGATGAATCACTGACCTGAAACACTAATAATACACTGTATGTTAATTAATTGAATTTAAATTTTAAAAATAATAAAAAAAATTAAAAAAGAAACTGTGAGTAAACATGGGTAAATAGATAATTACAAATTATGATAAGAACAATAAAGGAGGGGCATCTGGGTGGCTCAGTCAGTTAAGTGTCTGCCTTCAGCTCAGGTCATGATCTCAGGTTCATGCGATAGAGTCCCACATCAGGCTTCCTACTCAGCGAGGACCCTGCTTCTCTCTCTGCTTCTCCTCTGCCCCTCCCCACACTGGCCCTCCCTCCTCCAAGTCTCTCATCTCTTGCAAGAGCTTCCCAGCAGGCTTCCTGCTTTGACTCCTACAGTGTGGTCTGCACAGGAGGCAGGGATCTTTTCAAAATGCTACAATGATCTTTCTCATTCTAATCGTAAAAGTCTTTTTGTATCTTTCCATTGTTCTCAAAATTAAGAATAAAATACTGACCACACCTATGAGGTCCTGTAAGGCCTAAGCGCTTTTTTGCCTCTTTTGCTCTCATTTGCTCCATTTGCTTCCTAGCCACCCTGGCCTTCTTTTTACTGCTGGCAACAGGATACCTGATACAGGGTTTTTGCAAATGCTCTTTACTCAGTTATAAAAAAATCTCTTCTCCTTCATTTTCTTCTCCTGAGTCTTCTATTTAACCTCCAAATCATTTTTTTCACATCTTAGTTCAAGTCTCACTTTCTTAGAAAACCCCCTCTAAGCACCTGTGCAGGCAAGATAAATTTGTTATAGGCCCTAAGAGAACCATGTTTCATCCTTCCTGAGCATGTCTCTCAAAAATAATTATATACTGGGTAGGGGACTGGGTGACATAGGTGACGGGGATTAAGGAGTGTGCTTGTGATGAACACTGGGTGTTGTATGCAAGTGTTGAATCACTATATTGTACACCTGAAACTAATATTACACTGTAGGTTAACTAACTGGAATTTCTTTTTTACTTTTTTATTGTTATGTTAATCATCATACATTACATCAGTTTTTAATATAGTGTTCCATGATTCATTGTTTGTGCATAATACCTAGTGCTCCACGCAGAACGTGCCCTCTTTAATACCCATCACCAGGCATCCCCCCACCCCCTCTCCTCTAGAACCCTCAGTTGGTTTTTCAGAGTCCATCATCTCTCATGGTTCGTCTCCCCCTCTGATTTCCCCCCTTCATTCTTCCCCTCCTGCTATCTTCTTCTTCTTCTTTTTTTTTCTTAACATATATTGCATTATTTGTTTCAGAGGTACAGATCGGTGTTTCAATAGTCTTGCACAATTCACAGCACTCACCATAGCACATACCCTCCCCAGTGTCTATCACTCAGCCACCCCATCCCTCCCACCCCACCCCCACTCCAGCAACCCTCAGTTTGTTTCCTGAGATTAAGAATTCCTCATATCAGTGAGGTCATATGATACATGTCTTTCTCTGATTGACTTATTTCACTCAGCATAACACCCTCCAGTTCATCCACGTCATTGCAAATGGAAAGCTTTCATTTTTTTTGATGGCTGCATAATATTCCATTGTGTATATATACCACTTCTTCTTTATCCATTCATCTGTCGATGGGCATCTTGGCTCTTTCCACAGTTTGGCTATTGGGGACATTGCTGTTATAAACATTGGGGTGCACATACCCCTTCGGATCCCTACATTTGTATCTTTGGTGTAAATACCCAGTAGTGCAATTGCTGGATCATAGGGTAGCTCTATTTTCAACTTTTTGAGGAACCTCCATACTGTTTTCCAGAGTGGTTGCACCAGCTTGCATTCCCACCAACAGTGTAGGAGGGTTCCCCTTTCTCCACATCCCCGCCAACATCTGTCATATCCTGACTTGTTAATTTTAGCCATTCTGACGGGTGTGAGGTGGTATCTCATTGAGGTTTTGATTTGGATTTCCCTGATGCCGAGCAACGTTGAGCACTTTTTCATGTGTCTGTTGGCCATTTGGATGTCTTCTTTGGAAAAATGTCTGTTCATGTCTTCTGCCCACTTCTTGATTGGATTATTTGTTCTTTGGGTGTTGAGTTTGATAAGTTCTTTATAGATTTTGGATACTAGCCCTTTATCTGATATGTCATTTGCAAATATTTTCTCCCATTCTGTCGGTTGTCTTTTGGTTTTGTGGACTGTTTCTTTTGCTGTGCAAAAGCTTTTTATCTTGATGAAATCCCAATAGTTCATTTTTGCCCTTGCTTCCCTTGCCTTTAGTGATGTTTCTAGGAAGAAGTTCCTGCGGCTGAGGTCGAAGAGGTTGCTGCCTGTGTTCTCCTTTAGGATTTTGATGGACTCCTGTCTCACGCTTAGGTCTTTCAGCCATTTGGAGTCTATTTTTGTATGTGGTGTAAGGAAATGGTCCAGTTTCATTCTTCTGCATGTGGCTGTCCAATTTTCCCAACACCATTTGTTGAAGAGACTTTTTTCCATTGGACATTCTTTCCTGCTTTGTCAAAGATAAGTTGACCAGAGAGTTGAGGATCCATTTCTGGGCTCTCGATTCTGTTCCATTGATCTATGTGTCTGTTTTTGTGCCAGTGCCATACTGTCTTGATGATGACAGCTTTGTAATAGAGCTGGAAGTCCGGAATTGTGATGCCGCCAGCTTTGCTTTTCTTTTTCAACATTCCTCTGCCTACTTGGGGTCTCTTCTGGATCCATACAAATTTTAGGATTATTTGTTCCATTTCTTTGAAAAAAGTGGATGGTATTTTGATGGGGATTGCATTGAATGTGTAGATTGCTCTAGGTAGCATTGATATCTTCACAATATTTGTTCTTCCAATCCATGAGCATGGAACGTTTTTCCATTTCTTTGTGTCTTCCTCAATTTCTTTCATGAGTATTTTATAGTTTTCTGAGTACAGATCCTTTTCCTCTTTGGTTAGATTTATTCCTAGGTATCTTATGGTTTTGGGTGCAATTGTAAATGGGATCGACTCCTTAATTTGTCTCTCTTCTGTCTTGTTGTTGGTGTATAGGAATGCCACTGATTTCTGTGCATTGATTTTATATCCTGCCACTTTACTGAATTCCTGTGTGAGTTCTAGCAGGTTTGGGGTGGAGTCTTTGGATTTTCCACATAAAGTATCATATCATCTGCAAAGAGTGAGAGTTTGACTTCCTCCTTGCCGATTTGGATGCCTTTGATTTCTTTTTGTTGTCTGATTGCTGTGGCTAGGACTTCTAATACTATGTCGAATAGCAGTGGTGATAGTGGACATCTGTGCCACGTCCCTGACCTTAGGGGGAAAGCTCTCAGTTTTTCCCCATTGAGAATGATATTTGCTGTAGGTTTTTCATACATGGCTTTTATGATATTGAGGTAGGTACCCTCTATCCCTATGCCCTGAAGAGTTTTGATCAAGAAAGGATGCTGTACTTTGTCAAATGCTTTCTCTGCATCTATTGAGAGGATCATATGATTCTTGTTCTTTGTTAATATATTGTATCACGTTGATTGATTTGCGGATGTTGAACCATCCTTGCAGCCGAGGGATAAATCCCACTTGGTTGTGGTGAATAATCCTTTTAATGTACTGTTGGATCCTATTGGCGAGTATTTTGGTGGGAATTTTTGCATCCATGTGCATCAAGGATGTTGGTCTGTAATTCTACTTTTTGATGGGGTCTTTGTCTGGTTTGGGGATCAAGGTAATGGTGGCCTCATAAAATGAGTTTGGAAGTTTTCCTTCCATTTCTATTTTTTGGAACAGTTTCAGGAGAATAGGTATTAATTCTTCTTGAAATGTTTGGTAGAATTCCCCTGGGAAGCCATCTGGCCCTGGGCTTTTGTTTTTTGGGAGATTGTTGATGACTGCCTCCATTTTCTTAGTGGTTATAGGTCTGTTCAGGTTTTCTATTTCTTCCTGGTTCAATTTTGGTAGTTGATACATCTCTAGGAATGCATCCATTTCTTCCAGGTTATCTAATTTGCTGGCATAGAGTTGCTCATTACATGTTCTTATAATTGTTTGTATGTCTTTGGTGTTGGTTGTGATCTCTCCTCTTTCATTCATAACTTTGTTGATTTGGGTCATTTCTCTTTTCTTTTTGATAAGTCTAGCCAAGGGTTTATTAATCTTGTTAATTCTTTCAAAGAACCAGCTCCTAGTTTCGTTGATCTGTTCTACTGTTCTTTTGGTTTCTAGTTCATTGATTTCTGCTCTGATCTTTATTATTTCTCTTCTCCTGCTGGGTTTAGGCTTTATTTGCTGTTCTTTCTCTAGGTCCTTTAGGTGTAGGGTTAGGTTGTGTATTTGAGACCTTTCTTGTTTCTTGAGAAAGGCTTGTGTTGCTATATACTTTCCTCTCAGGACTGCCTTTGCTGCATCCCAAAGATTTTGAACAGTTGTGTTTTCATTTTCATTGGTTTCCATGAATTTTTTTTAATTCTTCTTTAATTTCCTGGTTGACCCATTCATTCTTTAGTAGGATGCTCTTTAGCCTCCATGTATTTGAGTTCTTTCCGACTTTCCTCTTGTGATTGAGTTCTAGTTTCAAAGCATTGTGGTCTGAAAATATGCAGGGAATGATCCCAGTTTTTTGGTACTGGTTGAGACCTGATTTGTGACCTAGGAGTGACCTATTTTGGAGAATGTTCCATGGGCACTAGAGAAGAATGTGTATTCTGTTGCTTTGGGATGGAATGTTCTGAATACATCTGTGAAGTCCATTTGGTTGTCATTTAAAGTCTTTATTTCCTTGTTGATCTTTTGCTTAGATGATCTGTCCATTTCAGTCAGGGGGGTGTTAAAGTCCCCCACTATTATCGTATTGTTGTCAATGTGTTTCTTTGCTTTTGTTATTATTTGCCTTATGTAATTGGCCACTCCCATCTTAGGGGCATAGATATTTACAATTGTTAGATCTTCTTGTTGGATAGACCCTTTAAGTAGGATATAGTGTCCTTCCTCATCTCTTATTACAGTCTTTGTTTTAAAATCTAATTTGTCTGATATGAGGATTGCCACCCCAGCTTTCTTTTGGTGTCCATTAGCATGGTAAATGGTTTTCCACCCCCTCACTTTCAATGTGGGGGTGTCTTTGGGTCTAAAATGAGTCTCTTGCAGACAGCATATGGATGGGTCTTGTTTTTTAATCCAATCTGATAGCCTGTGTCTTTTGATTGGGGCATTTAGCCCATTTACATTCAGGGTAACTATTGAAAGATATGAATTTAGTACCATTGTATTGCCTGTAAGGTGACTGTTACTGTATATTTTCTGTATTCCTTTCTGGTGCACGCTGCCTTTAGGGTCTCTCTTTGCTTAGAGGACCCCTTTCAATATTTCTTGGAGGGCTGGTTTCATGTTTGCAAATTCCTTTAGTTTTTATTTGTCCTGGCAGATTTTTACCTCTCCTTCTATTTTCAATGACAGCCTAGCTGGATATAGTATTCTTGGCTGCATATTTTTCTCGTTTAGTGCTCTGAATATATCATGCCGGTCTTTTCTGGCCTGCCAGGTCTCTGTGGATAGGTCTGTGGCCAATCTAATGTTTCTACCATTATAGGTTACATATCTCTTCTCCTGAGCTGCTTTCAGGATTTTCTGTCTCTGAGAGTCGTAAGTTTTACTATTAGATGTCGGGGTGTTGACCTATTTTTATTGATTTTGAGAGGGGTTCTCTGTGCCTCCTGGATTTTGATGCCTGTTTCCTTTCCCACCTTAGGGAAGTTCTCTGCTATAATTTGCTCCAATATACCTTCTGCCCCTCTCTCTCTTTCTTCTTCTTCTGGGATCCCAATTATTCTAATGTTGTTTCATCTTATCGTATCGCTTATCTCTTGAATTCTGCCCTCGTGATCCAGTAGTTTTTTATCTCTCTTTTTCTCAGCTTCTTTACTTTCCATCATTTGGTCTTCTGTATCGCTGATTCTCTCTTCTGCCTCATTTATCCTAGCATTTAGTGCCCCCACTTTTGATTGCACCTCATTAATAACCTTTTTGATTTTGACTTGGTTAGATTTAGTTCTTTTATTTCTCCAGAAAGGGTTTCTCTAATAACTTCCATGCTTTTTTCAAGCCCAGCTAGTATCTTTAAAGTCATGATTCTGAACTCTAGGTCCGACATCTCACTAATGTCCATGTTGAGTAGGTCCCTGGCAGATGGTACTACCTCTTGTTCTTTTTGTTGAGGTGATATTTTTCGTCTTGTCTTTTGTCCAGAGGAGAATAGATGAATGAGAGAATGAAATGCTAACAGGTTAACAACGTCCCCA
Source organism: Callorhinus ursinus (assembly GCF_003265705.2). Lineage (NCBI taxonomy): Eukaryota > Metazoa > Chordata > Mammalia > Carnivora > Otariidae > Callorhinus > Callorhinus ursinus. The sequence continues at coordinate 20,868,079 of NW_027397085.1, read as the reverse complement.
GAAAATATACTCTAATCAAATCAGAAAAGACCTGAAATGAGGGGAAAAGAAAGGGAAAGAAAGAAAAAGAGAAAAAAAGAAAAGAAAAAGATAAAAACAAACAAAAACAGAACAAAACAAAACAAAAAAAACAATATGATCAAATATAATTAGGCTGGTGCACAGATCAGTGCCACACACTAGATTTTGGGTGTATTTTAGTCTGTTAGAAGAAAGTGCCTCCTAAAATTTTGAGGAAAGAGAGACTTATATATGTACAAATTAAGGGTTGATACGATGAAGGGATGGAATATGACTGTAAAGATGAAAATTATAAAAATTTTTAAAAAAAGGAATTGATAAGATGTTTGAAAAAAGAAAGAAGTGGATTTAAAAAAAGTAAAGAAAGAAAGAAAAAAGGGGGGAGAGAATGTGATCAGGCAGGAGACTAGAACAAAGCCATACACTAGAGATTTGGGGTATATTGTGATATGTTAGAAGAAACTGTATCTCAAAATTTAAAGAGAGAACAACATATATATATCTGCCAAAAATAAGGGTAACTACCATGAAGGGATAGAATATGACTCTACAAATGAAAAATAAAAATGTTTTTTTAAAAAAAGGTATTGATAAGATGTTGGTTGAAAAAGGGAAAAAGAAAAATTAAAAAAAAATTTTAAAAAATTAACTTTGAAAGCCTAATGAATCATGGTAAAAAAGCCATGAATTCTATGTGCAGTATTCCCCTAGCGCTGGAGTTCTCCCGTTCTCATTGATCGGTAAACTTGGTCTTGGCTGGCTGTTCGTGCTGATCTTCTGGGGGAGGGGCCTGTTGCCATGGTTCCCACATGTCTTTGCCGGAGGCGGAATTGCCCCGCCCTTGTCGGTCCGGCCTAAGTAATCTGCTCGGGTTTGCTCTTAGGAGCTTTTGTTCCCTGCAAGGTTTCGGTATAGCTTTGGAGGACGAGAGTGAAAATGGCGGCCTCCCAAACTCCACCCCGGAGGAGCCAAGAACTCGGGGCCCCATTCTTCAGTGCGCCCCCAGAGAAAAGCAGTCAGTCACTCCTGTCTCCCTGGTCTCCGGCCGCACTCCCTGCTCACCCGGCCTGTGACTGAGTGTTTCTATCTCTGGCACCCAACCTGGTGTCGAGTCTCCAAACCCAGCAGATCCCTGCGGTGCGCTCCCGCGCCGCTCCTCCCGGGGGAGGAAGGGGAGTCTCCCCGGATCTGACGCTTGTTGGGTCCCTGCTGGAGGAGCAGTGGCCCGACTGTCACCAATCACAGTTTATGGCAACCCAAGCTGAGAGCCCATGCCTCGGCTCCGTCTCTGCAGCTGGCTTCCCCGCTCCGATACCTGGGAGCTCTGCCGCACTCAGGCACCCCCGGTGTTTCTGTGACCCCGAGGGTCCTGAGACCACACTGTCCCGCGAGGATTCCACCCCAAGCTTAGCCACTGCAGCTACGTTCCTCAGCGGAGCTGACTTCTAAAAGTTCCAGTTTTGTGCTCCGCGGCTCTATCACCTGCCAGAAGCGGCTGACAGAGGCCGCCTCCCCCACTGTCTATCCTCCCAAATATCACCTCAGATTCACTTCTCCGCACGTCCTACCTTCCAGAAAGTGGTCGCTTTTCTGTTCAGAGAGTTGTTGCTATTCTTTTCTTCGATCTCCTTTTGAGTTTGTAGGTGTTCAGAATGGTTTGATCCCTATCCAGCTGAATTCCTGAGACCGGATGAAATCCAGGTCTCCTACTCCTCCGCCATCTTGCTCCACCCCTAACTAACTGGAATTTAAGTAAAAACTCATGGGTGCCTGGGTGGCTCAGTTCGTTAAACATGTGCCTTTGGTTCAGGTCATGATCCCAGGGTCAAGCCCCAGATTAGCCTCCCTGCTCAGCGGCGAGTCTGCTTCTCTCTCCACCCCTCTCCCTGCTCATGCTTGCTCTCTCTCTCTCTCTTTCAAATAAACAAATAAAATCTTTAAAATTAAATAAAAACTTTAAAAAATTATATACTTGTAAATGATTGTGTGATTGTTGCTTACATCTCCTACTTGTTTGTGAGCTCCAACGAGGCAAAGTCCAGTACCTAGAATAGTAAAGGAGCATGGCAATATTCTCTTAAGTATTTTATGAGTGACATAAATTAACATACATCTGTTAGATGACCCATTTCCTAGATATTCTAGGATGTGTTTTATTTAACAAAAGGGTAGGAGATTGCATTACCTTCCTTAGGTTTCTAGCATCAGCCTGACTTTAAGTTATAACACTACATTCTTCATCCACAGTGGTAAGAAGATTTTACTGATAGTATGAAAAGCCAGAGGTCTCCCTTATTTCCTGTTACTTTACCTCGAGTTAGAGGTGGATAAGTAGCAGATTTGGCTTACCCAAGGTAGCTCAGTACCCACATAAGCCAACTAAGAATATGACACTGCCAAGTATGAGACAGGGTTGAATACATGGTAAGGGACAAATAAGTACTTCAAAATCTATCTCATAATTCTAGAAAATTCAAACTAATCAATAGTGTCAAAAAGTAAATCAGTGGTTGACTGTAGATAGAATAGGATATGGTGGGAGGGAGGGATGAATTATAAGTGGCATGAGAAAGCTTTTGGGGGGTAACAGGTGTATTCATTATCTTGATTGTGGGGATGGTTTTGTGGGTATATACATATGTCAAAACTTCAAGTTATACAATTTTATGTATATTAACTGTAAATATGTCGAGTAATTATATATCAGTTGTACCTCAGTAAAGTTGTAAAAAGTTACTCAGATACTCTAAGATATTGACCTAAGCTGATTTTTGTCAATAAAGTGTCAATTCAGGTCAGTAAGAGAATTACTGTCTTTTGAAGGTAGCAACATCTATTACAGTATTTAAAAGTTTGAAAAATGTCCTTTGATCTAGCAATTCAGTTTTTGGAAATCTTTTATGAAGAAATAAAAACATCGGTGCACAGGTTTATATGTATAAAGATGTTTATTGCAGCGGTCTCTGAAGGGCCAAAAAAAATGGAAACAATATGAATTATGAATGCCAACAATAGGGAAAAATGGTATCTCAAATTACGAGCACTCAAGTCGATTCTTTTTTTCTTTTGAAAGATTTTATTTTATATTTATTATCTTTATTTCAATATCATTTAATTGTAAGTTTATATAATTTATATAATTTTATTTTTAAAAATTCTTTATTTTTTTCACAAAATTTTACCTTTATTTTACTAAAAACTTTATATAACATTTTTTTAAATTTTATTTTATTATGTTATGTTAATCACCATACTACTGTATCATTAGTTTTTGATGTAGTGTTCCATGATTCATTGTTTTCTTAGTTAACACAGTGTATTATTAGTTTCAGGGGTAGAATTTAGTGATTCATCAGTTACATATAACACCGTTGCTCTGTACATCAAGTGCCCTCCTTAATGCCCATCATCCAGTTACCCCATCCCCCACCCACCTCCCCTCCAGCAACCCTCAGTTTGTTCCTAGAGTTAAGAATCTCTTACAGTTTGCCTCCCTCTCTGTCTGTATCTTACTTTATTTTTCCTTCTCTTCTCCTGTGTTCATCTGTTTTGTTTCTTAATTTCCACATATGAGTGAAATCATAAGGTATTTGTCTTTCTCTGACTGACTTACTTCACTTTAGCATAATACCCTTAGTTCCCATCCATGTCATTGCAAATGGTAAGATTTCATTCTTTTTGATGGCTGAGTAATATTCCATTATATCTATATCTATGTCTGTATCTGTATATATCTCACATCTTCTTTGTTCATTCATCTGTCAGTGAACATCTGGGCTCTTTCCATAGTTTGAATATTGTGGACATTGCTACTATAAACATTGGGGTGCATGTGTTTTTATCCTTTGGATAAATACCTAGAAGTGCAATTTATGGGTTGTAGTGTAGTTGTATTCTTAACATTTTGAGGAACCTCCATACTGTTTTCCAGAGTGACTGCATCAGTTTTCATTCCCACCAACAGTGTAGGAGGGCTCCCCTTTCTCTGCATCCTTGCCAACATCTGTTGTTTCCTGAGTTGTTAACTTTAGCCATTCTGACCAGTGTGAGGTGGTATCTCATTGTGATTTTGATTTGTATTTCCCTGATGCCGAGTGATGTTCGGCACTTTTTCGTGTGTCTGCTGGCCATTTGGATGTCTTCTTTGGAGAAATGTCTGTTCATGTCTTCTGCCCATTTCTTGACTGGATTCTTTGTTTTTCTGGGTGTTGGGTTTGATAAGTTCTTTATAGATTTTGGATACTAGCCCTTTACCTGATATGTAATTTGCAGATATTAAAGATTTTATTTTTAAGTAATCATTACACCCAACATGGGGCTTGAACTCAACCCTGAGACTGAGTCACATGCTTCACTGACTGAACCAGCCAGGCACCCCTCAAGTAGATTCTTAAAGATTTGTATTAATTACCTGAAGTAAATACCATGAGATGTTGTTAATAAGAAAGGCAAACTAAAGAGTAAAGTGCACACCCCAAACTCTCTCCACATACACGTTTGAATGGACAGGAAGAATGGAGTCAATATTAGTTGCTATGAGGGCTGGTTTGGGGATAATGGTGTTAGAATCAGAGATGGGTAACTTTTAAAAATTGTACCCCTGAAACAAATAATATATTACATGTTAATTAATTGAATTTAAATTAAAAATCCAAAAAATATATATACATTTTCTCCACTGTCCCCTCATTTTCCCCCTGGCATGAGCACATGCTGCTTTAATAATTTTTTAAATATTTATTTATTTGGGTGGGGAGGGGCAAAGGGAGGGAGAGAGAGAATCTCAAGCAGACTCCCTGCTGAGTGCGGAGCCCCATGTGAGGGTTGATCCCATGACCCATGAGATCATGACCTGAGCCAAACCCAAGAGTGGGATGCTCAATGGACTGAGCCACCCAGGTGCCCCTGCTTTAATAATTTTTGAAGCAGAATTTTGAAGAAAACATTTTATCAACACATATTTGTCAGTTTCCCTCCCTCTCAAAATAAAAACAAAAATAACAAAAGGAAATGCTATCACAGAAAAGCAGTGCAGTAAAAAGCAGGGATTTCAGGCCCACACAGATTTTCATCCAAGCGCAGGCTCCAGCATTAATGATCTGAGTGGTTTGAATGGGTTCCTTAAACTTCCAGATTCTCAGATTCATTATTTTAAAATGGAATAATAATATGTAATTTTTGTACTTGATGTGAAGATTAAAGGAGATAACGTTTATGAAGGACCAAACCTGGGAAATGTCCCAATGATATCTGTTTCTTTGCTGTGTTAAGTAGCTTTTGCAAGGCCATCCTTGAATGACAAGCCTTGTCACAGTCTGAGCTTTGATTTAAGCTGTCTTCTCTGCCCTTCCTCTCCCATGTCTCCAAATCTTTCCCCACCTATCAAGATACAGCTCAAATGTTACTATCTCCGAAAAGTCTTCCCTGACCTCCCAAGGGAGCATTAATGGCTCTTTGTCCTGGTTCCCATGCTGCCATGTCTGTGCCCCCTTTATATGATACCATGCTGAATGCAGTTAGTTAATTATATGCTTATATCTTCTGTATCAAGTTGGTGAGCTACCTGAAGTTCAGAACCACGAGACCTTCAACTTTGCATCCTCGCTTTCTTGTTCTCAGGCAGATGTTCTTTGATTTCAATTTCTTTAATTAATACAGAAAACAACAAATACTTATTGATCAGCTACTGTCTTCCAGACACTGTTCTAATTGCTCGCTATTGTGCCAGGAATATTGAGCAAAAGGCAAAATTCTTGCCTCATGGAGCTTACATTCTATTGCGGCTGGAGAGAAAAAGGAACAAAACATATAAACAACTTTTAACACTGTGTTAAAATATGTGTGAAATGGAGGGAAAAAATGCAGCAGCCCAAAGCAGATAAGAAATGTTGGGTCAGAGGGTACGATTTTAAGTTGATTTTAAGTTGAGTGCTCAAAAAGTTCTCACTGGGAAGGCAATCTCTGAGAAAAGACTTCTATAAGTGAGGGGGCAAGCCATGTGGCTGTCTTGGGAAGGGTATTTCAGGCAGAAGTGGGAGTAAATGCAAGGCTCTGTGGAAAGAATGTGACTAGAGCATTTAAGGAAGAGAAGGATCCCAAATGGGTGGAGTGATGGAATTAGTAGTAGAAGAGATGAGAAGCAGGTAGCTTAGGTGAGATCTTAATCACCATTGTTAGGAAATTTAAAAAACATAGTTTTGCTCAGAATGAGATGGAAAGTAGCAGAAGGAATTGATCCAGTTCAAGTTATATTTTAATAGAAGGACTTTTTCTGCTCAGCAGTTCTGTAAGGTGTAAGATATAAATTCCCTCAAGCACTGATGTCATGGTAGGAACCCTGGGATTGAAGATAGAGGAGTGATACTGTGGACTGTGCCATCAGGGTGTCACAGGGAGCACTGTGTTGGAGGTGACACAAACCTGGCTGGAGTTCCCACTCATCCTTTACCAACAATCCTATCTTAGGCATGATGCTGGTTAGCCTCCCCAAACCTCAGTTTCTTCACTTGTCATATGAAGGAAATAATGTCTGATCATCTTGGCTTCAATCATACTGTGATTGTGAGTTTACAGTGAGATAACAATATGAACAGAACATAAAAGAAAAATACTCTGCAGGTGCAAGAGATTCTTGATCCTCAGAAACAGGGGTGCCTCCTGGCTGCAGAGAGGGGTCTTATTACAGGGTAGGAAGACAAGGTAACAGAACATAGAAACAGGAAACATATTTTAAAGCAAATGGAAAATCTTCAGAATCTCTGTATATTCTTAGAGGTTGTGGACAGTTACTTCTTAGTAGTGAATCAAATCCAGGACTGATTTGGCATCTGTTTTTGTTTTGTTTTGTTTTGTTTTTTCCCAGTATGGAAGAGTGATTTCAAATTGTATAACAAACAGGTGAATATAAAGACAGAGAAACTCTGATAGGACATGTCTCGCTCAAAAAAAAAAGAAAGGTAATATATTGATTATTGTAGCTACAGGAAATATATTTCCTAGGCACAAACTAAGTGCCCAGAATCTGAAAAGGGATTTTTGGGTCACATTTGTCAGGGAGAAGCAGTCTGTATGTCAGATGCTGAACATAATAGAAATCTGGGGTAAGTTTGGCTAAGAGGATGTGATATTTGAAATTAGCAGAGTCTCCAAATGATCACCAATATAAAAAGGCCACCTGTGGAATGGGAGAAAATATTTGCAAATCCTATATCTGGTAAGGCGTTAATATCCAACATGTATAAGGAACTCATATAGCTCAATAGCAGAAACAAAACAAAATGAAACAAGTAATCTGATTTAAAAATGGGCAAAGGACCCGAATAAAAATTTTTCAAAGTAGCTACACAAATGTCAAACAGGTATATGAAAAAGTACTCAACATCAGTATTCATCAAGGAAATGCAAATCAAAATCACAATATCACCTCACACCTGTTAGAAAGGCTATTATCAAAAGATAAGAGAAAACAAGTACTGACAAGAACATGGAGAAAAGGTAACTTGTGCATTGTTGATGGGAATGCAAACTTGTGCAGCCACTCTGGAAAACAGTATGCAGCTTCCTCAAAAAATTAAAAGTAGAAATACCATATGATCTAGCAATCTCACTTTTGGGTATACATCCCAAGGAAATGAAATCACTATCTTGAAAAGATAACGTATACTCCCATGTTCACTGCAACATTATTTACAATAGCCTAGACATGGAAACAATTTAAGTGTCTATTGATGAATTAATGCATAGAAAAATGTAATACACACATACACACACACACACACACAGAGGAATATTATTCAGCCTAAAAAAAGAAAACCTGCCATTTACAACCATATGGATGAATCTTGAGAGTGTTATGCTAAATGAAATAAGTCAGGCAGAAAAAGACAAGTACTGTATGATCTCATTTATATGTGGAATCTAAAAAATGGAACTCAGAGAAAAAGAGTGGTATGATGGTTGCCACGGGCAGAAGGTGGTGGGGGAAATAGGTGAAGGTTGTCAAAGAATACAAACTTGCTGTTACAAGATCAGTACATTCTGGGGATGTAAGGTGCAGCACGGTGGCTGTAGTTAGCAATACTGCATCTTGGACTTGTAAGTTGCTAAGAGAGTATATCTTAAATATTTTTACTCCTTGGGGCACCTGGGTGGCTCAGTCGTTGAGCATCTGCCTTCAGCTTTGGGTCATGATCCCGGGGTCCTGGGATCGAGCCCCGCATTGGACTCCCTGCTCCGTGGGAAGCCTGCTTCTCCCTCTCCCACTCCCCCTGCTTGTGTTCCTGCTCTCGCTGTGTCTCTCTCTGTCAAATAAATAAATAAAATCTTTAAAAAAAATTTTTACTGCAAAAAAATGGTAAATATGTGAGTGATAGATGTGTTAAATAACCTTATTCTTATAATCATTTTGCACATGTATAACAAATCATCATGTTTATACCTTAAAACTACATATATTATATTCAGTTATATCAGTAAAAAAAGAAAAAATTGGCACAATCTCTGGAAAATGCAGAAGGTGAGTTGTCTGAATTTATTGTAGAGAGTAATGTGTATTTTTGGTATTTTGTAGGTGTTCACTCTTTATTTAGTTATCTATATTATTAAAGGTTCTTTGTGTCGCATGCAGACATATTCTGGCTACTAAAATAGGAAACAAGACAAACAAAAGATTTATTGAAACACTGGTGTTTCTTTCAGAGTCAGAGTGCTTAGGAAAGGCCAGACGCAGGACAGCTGTTGAGAACCCAGTAGCAGAAGTACAGACATCCTTTATTCTAGAGCACTGCCATAATTATCATCATGCTCCATGATTTCAGTGTGGTCTTACTGGCCACATAAATAATTCTGGGAGAATCTTTCTGGCTCAGCTGGGTCAGGTTATACAGGGGTTCCATCCTCTATGACTAAGTTGGCAAGTACGGTAGCAATGGCTACCAGGCCCCGCCTCTGTGTAATGGGTGTTAGAGCAAATTAAGAGCTGCATAAGACTTTTCCAGGACTCTCCCATCCCCGACACTCTGCTATTCTGTAAGAATAATGAAGACTCTCTGGAACAAGTAATAAGCTTGTTTATTTGAAAAATGGTTGGTTTTTAGTTTACCTAGCAAGGAGAGTGGGCTCAGATGTATTTGAAAGACTTTCCAAAAAGAACATATGAAGCTTTGAACTCTGAAACTTCATACATTTTTATGGGTTAAGAGTTTGTTCTTTAGAGTCAGATTCAAATTCCCTTTCCGTCATTTCCTAATTCTGTGACTTTGGACGTGTTACTTTATCTGGGCTTTAGCTTCCTTATTTTGAACCATTCTTTGGTTTTTCTGGCTAATAATAACTTTTATATATTTTATATTTTTTGGCATCATTAAAAACTTTAAATATGCTCAGGAAGGTTACTACTACTACCAATAAAAATCTTCTCAGTTCCCTAGGATATGTGACTCCTAAGGAGACACATTTATTCTGATTTCTGAAGGCAAGAATGCAGTCGGGATGTTCAAAATAGGTTGTGTTTGGCTGAGCCAGGTCCTGAATCCTGAGAACTTGCTTGGAGCTGCTTTTGGGGCCTCTGTTCTGGAGGACTCATGAAGCAGAACTGGAAAAGCAGGATTGGCTGCCCTTGGGTTATTCTGGAGCCTTGTGGGTTTGTCCTTAAAAACACAAGCCAGATAGAGGGAAACAATTACCAACTAGAGAAGGTTTAAGATTTAAGAAAAATACAAAGAGTTTTTAATCTTTTCTCTAACATTTTTATGCCTTTGCACTTTAAAATGCTAGATGATTTATAATGAAATCAACTATAATACATATTTGATGAAATAAGCAACAACAATAAAAATGAAAATGCAAGGTATATATGGCAAGAATCAGTGACAAGGATGAGGGGAGGATGCACACAGGTTAAACTCAGGGATAAAATGAGTCATCAGTTTTACTTTGAGTTTCTGGATAGACAGGAAAAAAAATAAAAGAATAGACCATGCTACATAAATCTTACAATGAGAAAAGAAGAAGCAGTTTTTAGGGAAGGCAAATTTTTTTTCTCTAAATTCAGCAAGAAACTTTTCCCATAAGACATCATGGAGTGGATATTAAGTAATGTCACGCCCAACTGCAGTTTTGCTCGTCAGCAGCATGAGGATCTCCTGTTAAATGTATTTATTAGCTCCACCCCACCCCAAAATGTATTTATTCTCAGGTTCTTCTCTTGGAAGTTCTGACTCAGCAACTCTAAACATGTGATCTAGTGGGTCCACAGTACATTTTTTCTTAATTCAAAACACGTAATTAGAACTTAAGAATTTGTGAAGTGCTTTCCCAATTTTTACTTCTTTGACAATAGACTGGTGAGGTTCATCAGATTTTTTTCAATACAAGAAAAGAAATTTATACCTTAAGACATCTAGTGACTTAAGACACTAGGGGACTTGAATCCCTGGGATTTATTTCAAGTGATGCTGGACAATACAAAATAAGACTTTAAGTCTATTAACATAAGGAAATTGTACCAATGTGATTGAGCAGAGGTTGGGAGGGTCTCAGATTGATTAAGTGTCCAACTATTGGATGAGTTGCTTTTGAGACCTTGCCCCTCTCTGTTAATCATCTGAGAATGTGTGTGCAAGTTCACCTTCTTTGTAAAGCCCTTTTAGTACCCACCCCTTCCTCCAGGCATGTCCCTTACCTCCTTTCTCCAAGGCATGTGAAAGGCACTTTTATACATAACTCTATCATTTCCCTCCACAGTCCTGGGGGACACAGTGCTAAGCGATAGCCCAGACTATCACTATCAACTGCTCAATGGCTGGACATCATTATTTATCTTGAGAGTACTGGCAGAATCTGACACATAGTAGGTACAGATCAAATAAGCACTATGTCTGCCTTCAGCTCAGGTCACGATCCCAGGAGAGCCCTGCATCAGGCTCCCTGCTCCGCGGGAAGCCTGCTTCTCCCTCTCCCACTCCCCCTGCTTGTGTTGCCTCTCTCCCTGTGTCTCTCTCTGTCAAATAAATAAATAAAATCTTTTTTAAAAAATAAATAAGCACTACAGGGATATGTAAGAAAGGGGCATGTGTTATAGGAGAAAGATGGGTTATCTAGATATCTATTTGTTTATATGTCTGTCTTAATTTAGGAAATACCTAGAACTTCAGCCACATTTTCTATACTGGAGAAATAGGCATTGCTGTGGTCATTTAATTCTAAAGTGGTGACTTGCTTTTGATTTGATGCGGCAATTATCATACATGTGAAACTTTTAAAGCTACTTATTAAATGCACAGTCACTAGGATTTAAAGAGATACTTCTGATGAAACCATTCAAAATTTAATCTTTGCCTTAGAGGCTTCCTTCTCTCTAGACCAATTTTTTTATATCCCCAAATTGAGCCATTCCTCCCTGACCATTAGAACATCTACAATTGGTTCATGAATTCACTCAAAAATGTTTTATATGGAGTAAAAAATATTCTGGCATTAAGATCTGGAACAATTAAGTTCCCGAGATTTTTAACATTAATAAGGAGTAGAGTGAAACTCAAGGAGGCCAAGTGACCACCACAGGATCACACAACCAAGAGCAGACAAGTTAGAATTTGAACTTCTTTCCTCCCTATGTCTTTTGCTCTTTCTACTCCTTCCTGGCACCTTGTCTGTTGGACATGTCTGTCTCACTGACAGACATGAACTGTTAGTATAGCACTCTAAAGATTCAGGGTGTGGGTACCAATGGGTGGAGATGTGTACCAGCAGATGTGTACCAGCAGCCTGAATGAACCAGCTAAGGGTTGGGACACTTGCAACAAGAGGTAAGTTGTTCTCTGAGAAGATGGAAATGGAAAATGCAAACCTAAGTGAATGTTCTTAGAAGCTTAGTTGGATTTGGGGTGAGAGTCAGACGTGTCTGGGTTGGGCATTTCTTGATTCCAAAGCCCAAAACTGATTTCTGTCTTTAGAAGCTTATGGAAAAGAGTGGGCTATGTTCCTGGGTAATATGATAGTAACCTGCTGAGCTTACATTAATAACACCCGGGTTATAAAATGAAGACAGTAGGGAAAAGGAGCATTCCCAGATCGGATATGAAATAGAAGTTAGGAAAGACCATGCTTCTTGGAGATGCATGTAAGGTAACTCAGTTAACCAAAGGGGTAGTGTTTTGTTTCTATGGGCACCTGGAAGGCATGTGTAAGATCACATAGCTTACTCACTCTTTTCAACTGCCTCCTTCTACACTGTTCTTTGTTCTCCACTAGCACTTACTGCTTAGTGATAGAATGCACACTCTGGAATCAGGCTGCCTAAGTTCAAATCCTTCCCTCTTCTCCTACTAACTTGCCAACGTTAGTGACTTGGTCACATTCCTTACTTACAAAATTAAAGAAGAATACCCATTTTTCATAGTGATGTTAGAATGAAATTAGGTAATACTTATACAGCACTTAGCTTAATGCTTAAAACAGAGTATGTACTCAGTTCATGCTAGCTACTGATATAATAATTACATTCCCAGCTATATCATTTCTGTTCTTATATTTCAATATCTGTTCTCAGGAGAGAATAGAATAAGGAAAGAGTGGGTGTTTCTGAGCACTCAAACCATATTGTTTGTAGTTACCCTTTATTTGTGGTTTTGCTTTCCACAGTTCCAGTTACCCACAGTCAACCAAGGTCTGGAAACAGATGATCCTCTTTCTGACATAATGTCAGAACATCAGTAGTAGCCTAATGCTGTATCACAGTGCCTGTGTAGTTCACGTCACTTCCTCTCATCATGGAGACATTTTATTGTCTCACATCATCATAAGAAGAGGAAAGGTGAGGACAGTACAGTAAGATATTCTGAGAGACCACATTTGCATAACTTTTATTAGAGTAGATCGTTACAATTCTCCTAATTTATTATTAGTTACTGTTTGTTCATTTCTAACTGTGCCTAATTTGTAAATTAAACTTTATTATAGGTATGTATGTATAAGAAAAAGCAACGTATATATGGGATTCGTACTCTCCACAGTGTCAGTCATCCACTGGCATCTTGGAACGTATCCCTCACAGGTAAGGGGGGACTACTATAAATCCAACTCTGTGGGATTAGGGAGTTTGTTAGTCTTTTCTCCTGGAATTAGGTTCAGTAAATCTCACTCTTCTCATGAGTAACTAATTGCACAATTGCATGGGCTCTTCTACTTTAGTGCACACAGTCCCCTCATGTCATGGGTGCCAAGCGCACAAAGCAAGTGAGCAGTGTTTGTGGCAGGACCAGGTCCCCTAACTCCCAGTGCTTACGTGTTGCACCCCACAGTTTGCCTCCTCTCTTAAGATAATCTGATTAGATAGGTGACTTTATGATGATAAAGAAAAAATACATGTATTTAAAATTAATTTTAAGAAACTACAGTAAAAATGAAAAGATATTACCTTTTCTGCTTGTAGGTAGGCACAGAGGTACCCAAATTAGTTAAATAAAATAAGACAGATCCTCCTTTTTGTTCAATATGCTATTATTTTACTTGTAAATTATAAGTTAAAATCACCTGGGGAAGTCACTTTGCTGAATATTCTCCTCGTTTATCGTCAAATTCCATAAATCCTCTTGAAAAGAAAAAAAGAGAAAAATGAATTATGACTGAGATTGAACAAGAATGTTAGAATGATCACTAGGATGTCTTATAATGCTTGAGCCACAATTTTGTTCTGCAGATTTTCCTATGTCATAAGTTAACAAGATTCAAGACTTCCATAACAGTTTGTAGTTCCAAGCTATTTATGCACAATTATCTCTTTGAATCTGCCAACAAATCTATTCATTAGCTGTCTATTCATATATAAACTACATAAGACAGATATTTTGGTATATTCATTTAGTAACATATCCCCAGCATCTGGCATATAGTATAAATTAATAAATGTTTGAATTAAGTAAATAATAAATAAATGGATAAATGAATGAATTTTTATTTCTTTTTACATATGAAGAAACTTCTAAAGCTCAAAGAGATTAAACAACCTGTCTAAATCACATAGCTGGTAAACTGCAAAGCAAAGTCTAAAACTGAGATGTCTAGAATCAGGAATTAATCCTAGAAGCACTATACTGTTGAAGGATAGGGTACACGGTAGCTGCTGGAAAGGTAAAATGATTAAAATGTGGCCTGTGAGAAGTTTATAGTCTAGTGGAGAAAATAGACACAATCAGATACAAGTAATTTAAAACAATGAACAAGTAATTTAAAACAATGAGGGGGGAAAGAAAATCAATTGAAGGTTCCCACAAAGCATTAGGAAATCCGGAGTATGAATACCTACAGTTTGTAATCATAGGGGTCTTCACAGAACTTGTCTTTGAATTGGACTTTAGAAATGATTAAACTTGCTAGGCGGACAAGTCTACCTAGCAAGGCCTTGCTGGCAGAGAGAAGAGCCATATACAAAGATGGGGGTTTATACAAACATGACCAGTTCTGAAACAGATCATTTGGTATTGGGGCATCAGGTGTTTGACTTCAGGAGTGAGATATGTGATTGATAGATACACAGGCTTCAGGAAAGAACATTTAACTTCAGCCAAATGCATTTGTTCTGATTTTGTAGGCTATGGAAATTTACAAAAGGGTTTCAAGCAGGGCAGTAATAGAACCCAACTTGTGTTTTTGTTATATAACTCTGATAGTAAGTAGAGGATGGTTTGGAGGGAGGACAGACAGAAACAGTGGAACTAATCATAAATCTAATAAAAAGAGCTCAGGAAGGAGGTGACGAAAAAACTCTACTAGGCCAGCTTGTCAGTGAAGTTGAAGAAAAGCAATGATACAGGAAAAAAATTAGAGGTAGAATATTCAGCAATTTGAGGAAGGTGTTGACAAGCAGGAAAGATCCAAGAAGACCCTGAGGTTTCTGGATTCTGGGTGGGTGGGGATGTGATTCCTGAAATAAGGAACATGGGAGGAGGAGCAGGTTTGTGGGGTGATGGGTTTGGGTTTAGACCAGTTAAATTTCAGGTATTGATGGAAAACCAAGGTGTAATTTTCTAGCAAACAGTTAATCATTTCAGTCTGAAGTTCACTAAAAGGAACACAATAGACATCTGATTTTGGAAGTCATTGGTCATAAGTCAAATAAAAAGAATAAGAAAGAATGGTTAGAGGTAGGGAGAGAACAAGGAAAATGTCGTGTCATGGAAATTCAGCAGGTGAGGGGAAATTCACAAGGATTGGAACCTTCTTGAGGGGTCAGAGGATTTAAGAATATGTATATTTTTTCAGAACAATGGTGACCAGAATCCAGTTTACACAGCTCTAAAGTAATCCAGAGTGGAGGAGGTGAGCTCTTCTATTCAATGTCCTGAAAGCACATATCTAGCATTTATTATGTGCTTGACACAGTACTTAGGTATCAGATATATTGGAGTAAATAAAGGAAATTCTCGTCTTTATGAAGTTTCCTCATTCCTGTCATCCTCTCTAATCAAATTTTGTCTTTAAGGCTCAAATTGCATCTCATCCTTGCTATAAACACTCCCCTAAACATCCTGGTGTCAGTAGACAGCTCCATTCTCCAGAAATTACCTGTGACGTTTTACTGACATTTATCTTAGTTAGCATATTAGTCATCATGACATTTGCTGTGTCATCTTACCATAAGGACTGCAAATCTTTGAGAAGGGATTTACATTTTAGATTTTTCCTTCACAATTTCTGCCCCAACTTTGTATATACTAAGTGCTTAGAAACACTTCTCGATGGTCTCCTCCCATTCCCTATCCCCATTATATTTATGGTCTTATCTTGGACAGAGAAAGGACAGCTAGATTTTTCCCTTGAGCAAGGACTGCTGTGTCTTGCTACAAAGATCCCTCAGGATTTCCCAAATTGCAGTAATGGGTTTTAGATCTGATCTCTAAGATACCTTCCTTAATTAATCAATTCAACTATTTGCTGAGTGTCTCATTCAATCTATAAGGTACTATGTTAGAGCCATGAGCTAGATAGACCTGATCCCTACTTTCACATAGCTACATGACTACAAATAAATAAAGATGGTGATATATGTTATAACGACACTATGATAAGGTAAAGTAAGGGAGAAGAACTAGGGAATGAAGAGAAGATAGTGTGAGTAAGAGTGGTCATAGAACTGTTTTCTGAGGAGGTGACTTTTAGATGAGCTGTGAGACAAAGCACTAGCCATGAGAGAAGGAAAGAACATTTTAGGAAATGAAAGCAAGGGCAGAGAGCCTGAGATGGTTTTAAGTTCCAGAAACAGAAAGAACATTGTTTACTTAGAAAACAATGAGGAAAAAAGGAAATGGTTGAAGTCGAGGTGCCATTCCTGAATCCAGAGCTGACAGCAATTGTCTTGTATTTCAGATAATGAGCTTTCAGGGTTAACAGAGAAAAAAAGTGCTATTTTATGTCTGGGGAATTCCCAAAGGAAGGAATAAAAAGAAATATTACTGCGTCAACTCCTTGCATTGCTATTGTTGTGCTTTGTAACAATATGAATTCAACTGGAGTGTAATGTGTACTTTGTTCATAATGGGTGTTACTCTTGCCTCCTTGTTAGTTTCCTCCTTGTTTACATTAACAATCCCTGAAACTCAACAGTTGCAAAAGCAACCACAATAGGAAAAATAACCATACAAAAATAAACATCTGTGAGTTTCAATAATTTGTGCATGAAGATGGCATGCAGAATCCTGCCCATCACATGATAATATATTGATTTAAGCAAATCAGAGATTACAACATGGCCCCTGATTACTTCTCTATAGAAAAGAAAGTGTTTCTTAATGTTATTGGTCACGAGACCCCCTGGAGAATCTAAAAAAACGTCAGAAGCATTTCCCTAAAAAAAAAAAAAGATAAGATGCACATTTACACAAAATACGAATAAAAATTTAAAGGATATGTGGACCTTTAAGGGGAAGCCATGTAGTGCAGAGCATCTAATCAAGGGCTTTCAAAATTGATGGGATATCAGAATCACCAGCAAGCTTGTTAAAAAGCATACCCTTAGCTTTGTCCTACAAAGACACAAGATGAGATGAAGAAACTTCATTTTGTACAAATTCTCCAGGGGATTCTTGACCACACTTTGTCAAACTGGGCTTTGGGGTCTATGAAGGAGAGAATTAGAGACAGAGGTTCAGTGAAGTGGAGATTGAAAGCACCTGGAAATTCAGAACAAATTGGATCTTGGAGAGCTGAAAGTAGGGAGCTTACAGTGGGTCAAATGAAAACAGGGTGAAGTAGAAGTGAAAATCAGAGCTGTGTAGACTGGAGTAAGATGTGTTAGGTGTTGGGCACAGGGGGGCTTGGAAGGAAGTAGAGAACCCTGGGAAGATTCTAGGCTGTATGCTCTGCCACCATGGCAATCCCTCATGATCAACACTCATATGAGAGGTTCCCTAGATTGTCTCTGAAGAGATATCAGCTACTCTCTCTGCTAACCCTCTTGAGTTTCTCAAACTAGAAAATAAAGGCAGGACTCATCACATCTCTCCCTAGTGAACACATCACTACCCACCACTTTCACCAAAGAATTACAGTGCCTGCACTGGGTGGGTCCTTTATTCTTTTAACTTTACAGATGAGAAAACTAAGGCACTCAGAGAAGGAGGGCCTTGCTCAGGGTCACCCAGTCAAGTAGCACATGTGGGGAGACCAGAACCTGGCCTTCTGTTCCCTGGTCTGGTGCTCTTCCTCCTTCCTACTTGATCCTGAGATAAAAAATACTTTATGGAACCACTTGTTGGGAATGTGCACACTCCAAAAGAGTTTAGGGAAATTCACTCAGATGCAAATATATCTTAAGGTAGGGCAATACTTTTCAACTCAAATAATATATTGTCATGCACAGTTTTGTTTCACATTCATTTTAATACAATGTGGTCATTACTGACAGAGAAGCAGACAAAAGCAAGGTTTGTCTCAGGGCTTACCTGCTCCTCCTTAGGGAGCGGAGGATGAACTCCACTGCATTCTCAATGATCTCTGTGCCCAAGAGGTTTAGGAATTTTGGGAATTCTGGCTCTGGGTTTTTGTCTGAGTCATCTGGCTTGTCATCTGGTTTGTCATCTGAAAAACAGAACAGAATCTCAGGTAATTCTCAGCAATAAGAAAGGGAAGACTCTTTTCTTTGAAGGGAGCCCCTAGAGCGCTTTGTAGCCCCTCTCGTTAATTATACAGCCTGGTACAGTTATATTTATTGAACATTTAATGCCTGCCCTGACAAAGTCTTCACATGCATCATCTCGCTTATTCCTAAAAACAGCATATATCAATACTTAGGTAGACATGGGTTTCCTTTCTGATTGAGAAAATTGAAGCTCATGGAAGTTAAGTAACTTGTCCAGAGTTAAAAATGCCAGTGCCAGGATTGAAATAGAGACTGCCCCCCACCTTTTAAAAAAGATTTATTTATTTATCTTAGAGAGAGAGTGCGAGAGTGAGTGGAGGGAAGGGCAGAAGGAGAGAGTCTTTAGCAGACTCCCCACTGAGCGAGGAGCCAGACATGGGACTTGATTCCATGAGCCTGAGATCATGACTTGAGATGAAATCAAGAGTCAGCCACTTAATGGATTGAGCCACCCAGGCACCCCCAGAATCCCCATTTTAATGTATTTTTCTCCATGCAATCCTTGACCTGTTGTAATGATAATAATGGTGACATAATAATGGGTAGCATTTGTTACGCATGGACCTATGACAGACAATCTGCATGCATGATCGCATCATTTTATTCTCAAGCTAAAGGTCAAGAAGTTGAAGTTGAGAGGAATTTAGGAGCTAGGTCAAAGCACAGAGTTAGTGAGTGGCCAAAATGGAGTTCAATTCCATGTCGGACTGGTATTAAAATCTGGATCCAAAAGCACTCCGTGCTGAACTGCATAGCCTTGTTCCCCCCCTCCAATGGAAATACCTCTGTTTCTTTATATTCTCTAATTTTTCTACAGCAAACATAGATTACTTATAAAATACAAGATATCAGCAACAACAAAAATGAGCTGTATGGCCTTTGACAGAAAAGTTATGATCTAACCACAAGTATGTTATAAGATTGAAAGTAGTGTAATAAGGATGATGACAAGGAGAAATTCTATCACTTGTACATCATTTTGATAGTTCTGTAAATAATGACTTTACAAATGCCGCGTGATTTTACCCTTGACCATTCTTATGGGGTATGCAGTTCTTAGCTCACTGGACTAAGAAACTGAAAAGATTAAGTGACTTGCAAGAGGTCTCACAAATAGCAAGAGAGGATGGAGTTCTAAATTCAGGCTTCTTACTCTTAACTCTTAGTCAAGTGCCTTTTGGAATGAGGACTAAGGATCCAGAGAGTGAGGCTGGGGACATGCAGGGTCCCTTGGCGGGTTTTGGCTTTGCTTTGTAGTCTAAATTGTTCAAGAGGTTAAAAGGGAAGAGTGTCAGTAGCTTCAAGTGGCCTCCCCCCTGGACTCTGGTGCCTGGATGAAGTGGGACCCTTATCTTTCAGTTTTATTGTAGCCCCACAAGTAGTGTTGCCAGGTTTGGTAAATACAAATATAGGACACCGAAATAAAGTTAAATGTCAGATCAACAACAAATACTATTTTCGTGTAAGAATGACCATGCAATATTTAGGTCTACTTAAACTAAAAAATTACTCATTGTTTATCTGAAATTCAAATTTAACTGGGTATCCTGTATTTCATTTGCTAACCCCACCACAAGTTTTGACTCAAAAAGTCCCAACATCTAGACCCTGTTCCCCATGACTCTGAATGAAGGAGATGTAACTAGCTTTTTGTGTGGAGGCTGTCAAAAATTATGTTAGAAGCCTCATAGTTATATTATGTCCTAAAATGGAAACTCTTAGTCAAAAAATGTGGCTTTCAAATCTGCAAGCATCTGTTGTTTACCAAACAACAACAAAAGATTTGTTCCTTTAGCTGTTGGTGTTTTCATTCAGCAAGTATTTTTTGAGCCTACCATGATGTGCATAGCATATGCTAAGAGTTAAGGTATGAATGAACATGTATAGACATGATCCTTACATGGAGTGCAGGGCCACCACAGTGACCAGAATTGCTGTGTTTTCATCATGGGAAGAAGGAAAGAGAATGGAAATTTGTGATGTGCCTGTTGAGCAGGTACTGGGATATTGTTTTCATGACATGCTTTAATTTTTATTTAGTTCAGTGAAGATATTACGGTTTTATAGAAAACAGGTGCTCAGATAAATTAAATGACTCACCTAACATCACACCTCTAGAATCTGGCTGAGCCAAGGTTTGAGCCTAAATTGTTTTAACTCCACAGAGCACATTATCTACATGATATAGTACTATCTTCAAGCAGTTTTCCCCTGAAGACATTTACCAGATACAGAACAGCCATTTCTTGCATGAAAAGTGAGTTCCTTTTTCCTATGTTGCTATATGCATACTTGCATAACAAGTTAATTTTACTGACCTTTTATTTTAATATGACACTAAATGCTAGCTTTTCATTATACAAAGAGCCCTGGTTTGGAATATGTGTGAAGATTGGATATTTGGCTCCAGCCCTTGGACCATAGCTATATTAAGAGGTTTTAGAGTATGGTGGACCATATGTTTTGGAGTCCTATATACCTGAGTTTGATTCCTGTCTTCAGCAAAAAAATCCCCCAGATAAACTTGCACACAATACTTAACCACTCTTTTTCTGTTTCTTCATTGTGTTATTGTCAGTATTGAAAGATATTTTATATATCTTTCATATATATCATATATGTGTATATATATATATGCATATATATGTATGTACCCATATCTATATACATATATACAACTTATCACTGGGTTCAAGGTAAACCCACAATAAATGCTTGCTGCATTTGCTGCATTACTATGATATATAACCATAATAATGGGTGCATATATATATAATAAAATATATTAATAGTAATAGTAACAAAATGATTCATAGTAGCTTCTTGCTCTTGTGCTTTAGGAGATTATGAAAATTGAAAAATGCAGTTAAAATATTAAGGCATTTGAAAATGTTGAAAAACAGAAAAATATATAAATAAAAATAATAAAAATTAAGTCTGACATACTAGAAACAAATTAGCAAAGCCAATAATTGAATATTTTTTCTTTTCAAATATAATATGGACTAGCCTTTATTTATATTAAGTACTTGGTTGAGTTTTTCAGTAAATGTTACCATAAAGTTCAGGAAAAAAAATATAGTACTATTGATATTTGTATAGTGTTTGTAGTTTACAAAGTGATTACAAAGGCATAGTCATTTGACCTGGTGAAGTTGATTGTTACCGCATTTTATAGATGAAGAAACTGAGGTTCAAAGCAGTGAAATGATTTAACCAGTTTCAGAGTTCGTGAGAGACAGAGCTGGGGACTGGTCCTTAGAATATAAATCTCATCTTTCACTTTACTGTAGTGATGACTCCAGATGTTGATGGTCACAGTAGTGTCTGAGGCGATCTCTATGGCAGTTCCATTAGGGTATCTGCCTATATGTTCTGCTGGTGCACAGTGGGTGGCTAACAGTGTTGAGTTCTGCCAAGTTACATTTAGAACATTTCAAAAGGCTCTGTTACTAAATTATTTGCACTGGCTGTGTTTTCTGACCTATCCTTCTGAATAAAGACAAGTCAAGAGCTCACCACCTTCTGCAGGCCAAAAATAAGGAGAATCTTACAAGCTGCCTTGTGGTCCCCTGTGTGCTTGGGACAGACACGAAAGAAGTAGGCGCTTAGTCATAAAGGACAGAATCGAAGGACCTGGGGTTTCAATCCCAGGTATGCCTCTGTGTCTTTGCCCAAGTGACTTTCCTTCTGCAAGCTTTGTTAACCTGCTGAGAGGGAAATGATAAAACTTTGAATATTTACTTAAAAGGATTATTATGAGACTCAAATGAGATAATACGTGATAACAGTAACAGTTACTATTTATTGGGTGCTTATTAAAGACCGGACTTTTGTCTCTTATTCAATTTTATTCAATTTTCATGGTAACTTTATGAGAAAGTTAACTACTGATACTCCCTTTAACATGTGAGTCCCAGAGAGGTGAAATAACATGCCTGAAGTCACATTCCTGATCAGTGTAGAGCCAGGCCTAGGAGTCTTATTCCAGGGTATATATTCTTTTTTTTTTAATTTTTTAAAAGATTTTATTTATTTATTTGACACAGAGGTAGAGATAGTGAGAGAGAGATCACAAGCAGGGGGAGTGGCAGGCAGAGGGAGAGGGAGAAGCAGGCTCCCCACAGAGCAAGGAGCCCGATGTGGGGCTCGATCCCAGGACCCTGGGATCATGATCTGAGCTGAAGGCAGCGGCTTAACCAATTGAGCCACCCAGGTGCCCCTCCAGGGTATATATTCTTTACCTTTAAATATTATTAGTTAGAATCATCAAAAAATAAATCTTCCCCCCCGCTGTCAAGAAATTTATAATATAATAGTGTCACTGTATTACATGAATATATAAGAAGAAAGATCATCCCGAACTTCATACATTCACTGAGGATAGAGGCTGTAACTGAAGCACGTTAGAATGAAAATCCTACTTTCTTTTTGTTAGATCTGCCTCTAGTCCCCTAGTCCAATGCTCTTTCTGTACTGCCCAAAGCCCCCTTTCCCTCTTTCCCCTTTATGTTCTGGATCAGTGCTGCTGCCTCTCTGGACTCCTGGCTGACTCCTGCATATTGCATAAGCTGCATTCAGAAGCACTCACCGGCCTGGCAAGTCAGGATAAAGACGAGTAGTCCCAGGACAATTGTCAGCCGCAGCACTGAGACAGCCATGCCTGTAGCGCTGGGTATCGGTACAGATCACCTGTTCAGATGCTCCCAGAGACTTGCTCCATTTATAAGGCATTTATAGGTGACATCATCTGCTATGGAATTTAGGTTGTTGCACAAGATATCTGCACAGCTTGTGCTTGGATTTCTATAATGAACCCTGCCCTATCTTTTAAACCAAGGTTTTCATATAGGGAAAGAAAAACCCTGTCAGTGTTTCTAATGTGTATTTCATAAAGAGCACTGGAGTAACTCTTTACAGGTAGTTGCAATACCAGCATTGATTATTCGCTGGCTCTCAGGCAGAATGACTATGCAGGGCCAAGGAGCAGGCAACAAATCAGATTGATGAGGTGTGCCTACTCTCCACCCTGTGTACTCTGCTTGTTTTTCCATGCTCTGAACTCATTACTTGTCCCCACGTGGGCATGCCCATTCACACCCTCATGCCCTTAGCTCATGCTCTTTATTTGTCCCAGGATATCCTCCCCATCATCTCCCCTAAGAACATTCCTCCTATTCCTCAGGCTCAAGTTCAAATGCCCCCTTCTCTGTGAAACCTTCATGATGATGATTCTACCCCACTCCAGACAACTGCTCTATCATCTGCCTTCTGGAACCCTGACATATTGTTTGAGAATGAAGTTCTTGACGAGCTCTCTTCTTCTTTAGCCCATGAATCTCTTAAGGGCAGAGTGTTTTATTCACTACTGAATCTTCAGGGAGCTTTGTATGGCTCTTCTAATTGTTCTCAGTTTTGACTTCGCATCCTTGGGAAGCTTGTTCTGCTTCTTCCTGGTAGAGGTAGATGCTCCGCTATGTGCCTGATAGCTGTGTGTCTAAATGTCTCCACCAATATGCTGTAGGTTCCTTAAGAGCAAGTCATCGTCGTCGTCGTCGTCGTCTTCTTCTTCTTCTCCTCCTCCTCCTCCTCCCTCCTCCTTCTCCTTCTCCTTCTTCTCCTTCTCCTTCTTCTTCTCCTTCCTCTGCTTCTGCTTCTGCTGCTTCTTTAAGAGAGAGTTGGGAGGTGGAGAGGCAGAGGGAAAGAGAGAATCTTAAGCAGTTTCCACACCCAGCGCAGAGCACAACATGGGGCTTGATCTCAGAACCCTGAGATCATAACCTGAGCTGAAATCAAGAGTCAGACGCTTAACCAACTCAGCTGCCCAGGCACCCCACCCAGGTGCCCCACTCCAACCTATCTTATTAAGAAGACCCTGATCCTGTTACTCCTATACAAAGTGTTGTGAGCTAGAGATAGTGGTCCATAGTAGGAAGCTTTCAATGAGTTAGATTTATGCTATCAGGATCACTGCTTAGGACAGCACTGTGCTTATCCAGTGGTCTTAGGGGGAAAATGACACTCAAGTTTCCTCTTTTAGCCATGCTGTGGTCCCTGATATGTGCCTGTATTTGCATGGGAAAGGCTAACAATACCTTCTGCTTTGTACAAGCTTTGAGCCCTCAGGTGGCTCTAATTCGCCATAAGAACACTGTACAGGCAAGCAAAGACTCTAATATTGCAACCTGGGAGAGAGGCCTGCTGGCTTCTCAAGGATATCACCTAAATGGGGCATACAGACAAGTTACTGAATCAGCTTTCATTGGTCTGGTATCAAGGAAATAACACCACATTGAGGGGGCAGGATAGCTGGATGCTATTCTTGTCAGTACCACAGACTCACTGTATGACCCTGATTAAATACTCTCTGGGCCTGATGCTCAGTTTTCTGTATTTGCTGTATTTTTATCTCTCCTTTTTTATTGGTTTATTCCTTTTTAGTTTCAGATTTCAGTTAAAATGCCTCTTTTCTGAGGAAAACTATGACTCTCTAATGTAACTTAGATCCCTCTATTGTCATCTTTTGTATAC
This sequence comes from Callorhinus ursinus, assembly GCF_003265705.2. Lineage (NCBI taxonomy): Eukaryota > Metazoa > Chordata > Mammalia > Carnivora > Otariidae > Callorhinus > Callorhinus ursinus. Next base: position 20,843,391 of record NW_027397085.1, on the reverse strand, counting down.
TCTGTATTCTTCTTTCTTAGCATTTAAATATTATTTTTTGTTTCATTATTTAAGTCTCTCTTCCCAGAGATGTTAAAATCCAGGATGGAAGGACTCTGGTCTATGTTGTTCACTGAGACAGCTCTGGTTTCCAGAACAGTGTATGTAGAAGATACCCAAAAAATACATACCAAATAAATGAATAATTTATCATCTGTAAAACTGGGACATATTATAATTTTCTGCCTATTTGTCTGCAGTATTTAAGGATATGAGAGATAACAGATAAAATACCTGATAAGCTGTAAAGAAACTTTATTTGTTTTCCCAGTTTTATCGAGATATACCTGACATACATCACTATATCAGTTCAAGGCATATAGCATGATGTTTTGATTTACACATATTGTGAAATGATTACTGCAATAGGTTTAGCTGACATCCATCTTCTCATGTAGATACAATATAAAAAAATAAAAAGGAAAAACATTTTATCCTTGTGATAACTCATAGGATTTATTCTCTTAACAACTTTCCTATGTATCATATAATAGTGTTGGTTAGAGTCCTGTACTCTAGTACTTTGTATCTCATAAATGGGAGTTTGTACCTTTTGACCACCTTCCTCCAATTTCCTCTCTCCCCACCTTATGCCTCTGGTAACTACAAGTCTGATCTCATTTTCTGTGAGTTTGGTTTTTTATTGTTGTTTTTTAAATTCCACATGTGAGATCATACAATATTTATCATCATCTGTCTGACTTATTTGACTTAGCATAATGCCTTCAAGGTCCAACCATGTTGTTACAAATGGTAGGATTTCCTTGTGTTTTTTTATGGCTTAATAATATTCCACTGTGTGTGTGTGTGTGTGTGTGTGTGTGTGTGTGTGTGTGTGTGTGTGTAGGACGATCTCTTTATTTCTCTTTATTCATTCATCCACTGATGGCCAGTTAGGTTGTTTCTATGTCTTGGCTGTTGTAAATAAGGAGCCTTTAATGTGTGCCATATTAATAGCAGTTTAGATGATGTGACTTATCCTCCACTGGCATAAGCAAATGAATTTGTCTTTACGTAGAGGAGAAACTGAAGTTATGAAAGATGGTTTCTCCAAGCTGGGAAGACAAAGATAAGGTCCTTCTCTTGGAATGCCATTCTAGTGTGGTAAGAAGATATGAGAATGAAAGGAATATGGAACTCTTTAATTCCTATGGACATTTCCATGCATAAATGACATCAGGGTTCTTAATACAGGAAAGAATTGCAGTCTGGGTTGGAAATCTCACAGAAGGATTTTGATGTATGTGTTACTAGTTAAGCATGGGTTTTGGGATCAGACAGAAGTTTCACATTTGCCACTTACAAGTTGTTTGACCTTGTCACCTTAGAAATATTTCCTAATCTCTCTCTGTTTTGAATCCAATATCTACAAAATAGGAATAATTATATCTCTCAGGGTTGTTACAAGTATTTGATGAGAAAATATAGGCATACAATTAGCACAGTGCCTTGAGCATGCTAAGTAAAAAATAAGTGGTAGACTAATCATTCTCCTACCCATTCCATTCTACCCCACCCTATCCTATTCTGTTCTGTCCTACGCTCTTCTCTCCTGTCTTGTCCTATCCTGTTCTACCTTGGGTTGTCCCAGAGAATGGAGTGACAGTTAGCCATATAAGCAGTATTGGGGCTAATAAGAGTAATAGGCTAATGTGGATAACTCTGGCCAGGTATCATACTAGATGCAACACATCGGTGAAGCTGGTGGGAGGCTGCTGTTATTATCCTAATTTATATAAGGAATTCAAGTTTGGAGAAATTAAGTAATTTGTCCAGGCTTACAAATCATGTATGAGCCACAACAAGGAATTGAACTCAAGGATGTGTGATTTCAAAGTTTGCATTCTGAACTATTATGTTGCATTAGCATGTGCTCGGGGCTACTACTGGCAAAAAGCCTGGGTCAAACAAGGAAGCTTGCACTCATTAGCCTGCTTGCTTACAGATCCATCTGTGTCTGCTTTGTTTTTCCCATTAATCTGTAGGTTTCCCACTGATTCCTGGATGAAGATCTGACCCACCTTATTCACCTCCATTGTAGCTCAGTTTGATGTATCAGAAGCAGGATAGCGGCCCCTGGGTGGCTCAGTAGTTAAGTGTCTGCCTTCGGCTCAGGTCATGATCCCAGGGTCCTGGGATTGAGCTCCACATCGGGCTCCCTGCTCGGCAGGAAGCCTGCTTCTCTCTCTCCCACTCCCTCTGCTTATGTTCCCCTCTCTTGCTATGTCTCTCTCTGACAAATAAATAAATACAATCTTTAAAAAAAAAAAGTGCAGGATATAGAGTGTCTTAATCCTTGGCAGAAAGTAAACTGGAAATAGGGCTATAGAATAAAACACAAGATGTCCAATTAAATTTGAATTTCAGATAAACACTGAATAATTTTTTCATATAAGTACATCCCAAATATTTCACAGGACAAACTTATACTAAAAATACTTGTTGTTCAGCTAAAATTTAAATTTAACTGAGTGTCCTATACTTGTATCTGCCCAATTTTGGCAACCCTACAGGGGTAGGCCCTCATCAGTGTTTTCTTGCATTTAAGCCCAGATCAGAGAGTGAATGACAAGGATGAGAGAGACAAATAAATGATTAAAAGTTAGTACATGAGAAGTTAAAATCACATGTGGAAAGTGGAAGTTGGAAGTTATTGAGGGGCCTAGTTCCTCTTTAATATCACATCAGGGACATACATTTCCCCTGTGTTCCTCATAAGGAAATCATTAGCCTCTCTCTTGTTTTTGGTTCCCTCTAGCTGAAATTTTAGACCAGCTCTGGAAGGAATGCATGTGGCTTCAGGAAGGGCTCCCCGGGCCTTCGTGACCATATGCTGAGGAATGACCGTAGTCTTTGTCACGTTTCTACATGTAGCTTATGTCTTAGTCAATGCTTATGCCACTGATCAATTTATTAATTTCTTATTCAATGGACATTTATTGAGCTTGTGCTATTTGCCAGGAGCTCTGCTAGGCGTGAGGGACAAGAAAATGTAAAACACTAGTCCCTGACCTCACCTTTGTTGAGGAGGCAAATATGTAACCAAATGATTATAATTTAAATATGAGACATGCTAAGGGAGCTATGAACAGATTCCTATGGAAGTGTATCATGTAGTGGTTAACATTGTCTCAAGAGGCAATCATGGAGGTATCATTTGTTTGGGGCCTTGAAAAATGGGTCTGTGGGTGTTCACTATGCAAGCAAGTTATGGAGAGGACACTTCATGTGGGAGACATGACATCTACTAAAGCACAGAAGCATGGAAGAATGTAACATATTTCTAGGAATGAACCTTCAGACTCTTGAGTAGTATTAGAAGTGAACATTAAAATGAGCTAACTGAATCTTGAAGTTTGCTTTAATTAACAAACTTGCCAAGAAGAAATAATAGAGAGAGAGGAAAGGAAGGAGAAGAGGAAACAGGACATTGGGAAGTGTAAGAAATCACAAATCACTAAGTATTAAAGTTCATAGTTAGTTTTTCCTCTGTTCTTATTTCCCTTTTACAATCTCAGATAAGCACATGGCCATCCATCAATTATAAGAGTTAGAAATTCAAATTTCCTTTTTTTTTAAAAGATTATAATTATTCAATTGATAGAGAGAGAGAGGGAAAGCACATATGGGGGGGAGGGTCAGAGGAAGAAGCAGACTCCCCACTGAGCAGGGATCCCCATGAGGGCCTCGATCCCAGGACCCTGAGATCATGAGCTGAGCTGAAGGCCGACGTTTAACTGACTTAGCCACCCAGGCGCCCCTAGAAATGCAAATTTTCTTTAACTCTTTTTTCACTATGGATCCCATTTGTTCACAAAGTCCTATCAGTTCTCCTACTAAATAGCCTTCACATTTATCAAATTCTCTTCATTTCTACCATAAGTGTCATAGTTTGGGACTTTGTCTTGACTGTTGAAATAACAACAACTTGTCTTCCTGATGTACGCCTCTCCTATCACCTCAACATTGCTGTCATTTTTATGTTTCTAAACATGATTATGTTAATATCCTCTGTCATTTCCCTTCTCTAATAATTTCCATGGCTCCTTACCGCTTGTGGATAAAGCCCTTCATAAATTATTTTCAATCAATAGCTTTACTTTATCTTAGTCATAGTATAGAATGAGTCTTAGAGCACAGGTCTGCAGTCAGATGGCCTGGATTTCATTTCTGACTTCATAAGGACCAGTATTTACCTGGCAAGTACTGAAATGCTCACACAGATTGTTTATATCCAGTCCACTAAGGAGGATCAGTCTCTGTACCTTCATTATTTTATTATATAATTATTTATTATATAATATATTTCCAGTTCCTAATAGTGAATAGAGAACTTTAGTTTTCCATCATGAATATGAAGATAACAAGTGTCAGCTTCATAAAATTTTTATGAGCATAAATGAGATCATGCTGTAAAGAGCTTAGCACAATGTGTGTCTAATACATGTTACTCTTTGCATTATAACCTCCCACCACTCTTGAATACAGCTTCCCCTCTTTCCTTACCAGGCATACCTCCAGAGTATTAGTTATTCCATCACTCCATTAATTTTACTTGGAATATCCAACTTCCACCAACTCATCCTTCAGAAAAACATTGTGACCACATCCCTGGCCTAATCCATGGCAAAATTAATCACTTCTGCTGTGGGCTCGTTTGCACACACCTCTATTACAGTATGCATTATTTTGAGTCCTAAGCTATTGTTTTATTTTTGACACCTTCATTAGATTATAGGCTCCTCAAGCATGAGCCATACTTTATTTATCCTCAGATACTCTTTGCCTACAATCATGACTGGCAAGTAGACAGTGCTGAATAAATGCAGTGGATATTCAATGGATGCTAATTAGATGTGTGACTGGACAACTGGGGCTAGTGGCAGAGGATTCTAGATTCCCACTGGAATGAGAGCCAAAACTCGGGCCAGGAGATGAGGTATAAATAGAAAGGTACTTAAGAGTCCAGTGGATTTTGGGGCACCTGAGTGGCTCAGTGGTTGAGCATCTGCCTTCGGCTCAGGTCATGATCCCGGCATGGGGTCAAGTCCTGCATCAGATTCCCTGCTCAGTGGGGAGTCAGTTTCTCCCTCCCTCTGCTCTTGCAACCTTGTGCACTCTCTTTCCCTCTCTTTCTCTCCCCCTCTCAAATAAATAAAATCTTTTTTTAAAAAGTATGTGAAAAGGAGGGGAAAAGAAAGAATAGATGGAATTTAAAAAACCTCTAGCAACATTGTGGATTTTAATGCAATCATATCAATAATTACATTAAATGTAAACATTCTAAATACATCGATAATAAGGCAGAGATTGTCAGACCATACTGTATAGAGTACCTGAAAGCAAAAATATATATCATCAAACACTAATCAAAAGAAACTTGGGATTAAAAGAAACCCGAGGGCGCCAGGGTGGCTTAGTTGGTTAAGTGACTGCCTTCGGCTCAGGTCATGATCCTGGAGTCCCAGGATCGAGTCCCGTATTGGGCTCCCTGCTCGGCAGGGAGTCTGCTTCTCCCTCTGACCTTCCCCCCTCTCATGTGCTCTCTCTCTCTCATTCTCTCTCTCAAATAAATAAATAAAATCTTTAAAAAAAATAAAAGAAACTAGAGATCAATCTACAGATTGATAGAACAAACATAGAAAATCAGGAAGGATACAGAGAACCTGAATACCACTATTAACCAGATTAACCTGAATTACATTATAAAATACTCTGTACCAAACAATGGAATATGCTTTTTTCTTTTGCAAAGAAAACATTGTTCAAGATAGACTTTGCTGTATCATTAAATAAGCCTTAATGCATTTAAGAAAATTGAAATAATACAAAATATTTTTTACTGTAATGGAATCAAACTAGAAATCAAATAATCAACTATGTGTTGATTTAAATTTAAATTTAATTTCCCAAGTGTTATCTAATTTTGATTTTGATTTTGATTTCCCTAATAGCTAGTAATACGAACATCTTTTATTGGCCTTCTTGGCCATTTTATGAGACCAATATTACTCAGCTACCACAGTCAGAAAAAGAAACTATCATTCAAGAAAAATTACAGATCGGGGCAACTGGGTGGCTCAGTCGGTTAAGCGTCTGCCTTTGGCTTAGGTCATGATCCCGGGGTCCTGGGATCAAGCCCTGCATCGGGCTCTTCCCTCAGCGGGAGGCCTGCTTCTCCCTCTCCCACTCCCCCTGCTTGTGTTCCCTCTCTCACTGTGTCTCTCTCTGTCAAATAAATAAATTTAAAAAAAAAGAAAGAAAAATTACAGATCAATATCCCTCGGAAACATAAGCATAAAACCCCAAAGAAAGTACTAGTAGATTGAGTAATGCTTATACCTGGACTGCAAATCTTTTCAATATTTGAAAATCAATAAATGCAGTTTACTATATGGCTAGCCAAAGAAGAAAAACCATATAATCATATCAACAAGTACAGAAATAATTAATAAAATTCAACATTCATTATATACATATACCTCTCAGCAAAGTAGGAATAAAAAGGAAATTCTTCAACTTGAGAGTATCTAAAAAACACCCACAGCTAACATCATGTTTAATGTTGAAAGATAAATGTTTTTTCACTGAAATCAGGAACAAGACAAAGATATCCTTTCTCACTATTCCTTTTCAGTATTGTACTAGAGGTTCTTACCAGTGCAATATGGCAAGAAAAAGAAGTAAACGGCATACTGATTGGAAAGGGAGAAATAAAACTGTTTCTATTCACAGGAGACATGACTGTCTACGTAGAAAATCCCACATAAAATCCCAAATGCGAGTAGAACTGATAAGTACATTTAAGAAGGTTGCAGGACACAAGGTTAACTTGCAAATATCAATTGCATGTCTCACTACTTGCAAAGCACAAATGGAAATTAAAATATGGCATTTCCAATAGCACCAAAAAAAAAATACTCAGGTATAAATCTAACAAAATATTACATGGTATGTATGCTGATAACTATACAATTTTGTTGAAAGAAATAAAAAATGACCAAAATAAACCAATAGATTTATGTTCATTGACTGGAATACTAAATATTGCTAAGATGTCAATTCTTTCCAAAGTAATTTTATATAGAAATTGACAAAGTGATTTTAAAATACATATGGAAAGGTGAAGAACTAGAATAACTAAAATAATTTTGAGGGAAAAAAGAACAAAGTTTGAAGAGTCATTCTACCTGCTTTCAAGACTTCTATAAAGCTCACTAAGACAGTATTGTATTGGAGAAAGGATAGGCATGTTGGTGAAACAGAATAGAGTCTAGAAATATATTCACACTTATATGATCAACTGATTTTCAACAAAGGTACAAAGGTCATTCAATGGAGAAACAGTAGTCTTCTCAATATATGGTACTGAAACATTTGAACATCCATACTAAAAAAAATAAATAAATTTTCTATACCTTATACAATATAGAAAAATTAATTCAAAGTGTGTCAGAGAATTACATGTAAAAATGTAAACTCTAAAATTTCTAGAAAAAATATAGAGAAAAAGTTTTATGTCCTTGGGTTAGATGAAGATTTCTTAGATATAACACCAACAACATGATCCCACATACACAAAAAGTCACTATTGATAAAAAGCAAAGACAAGCCAGACACTAGGAGAAAACTCACATATCTATTAAAGGATTTACAGCCAGAATACATAAATTTTTCTCAAAACTAAGTAATAGGAAAATGACTTGATTAAAAGGAAAGGGCAAAAGATCTGAACATATATTTCATCAAAGTAGGTATGTGGTTGACAAACACATAAAAAGATATATTTTGCACCATTTGTCATCAGAGAAATACAAATTAAAAACCACGATGAGGTATCACTACCCACTTATCTGAATCACTAAAATTAAAAAAGAAAAAACCAAAACTGAATCACTAAAATTAAAAAAGAAAAAAACAAAACTGATCACAGTAAGTGCTAGATAGTATACAGATAAACTGGAACGCTTATGGATTGCTGGAGGAAATGTAAAATGGGAAAACAGTTTGGCAGTTTTGTATAAAATTAAATATGTCCTTAACCATATGACCTAGCAGTCTTACTCCTAGGTATATAATCAAGTAAAATAAATGTTTATGTTCAGAGAAAAAAACATGCCTGCCAGTTTATAGTGGCTTTACTGGTAATGGCCCCAAAATGGAAATAATTCCAATGTTGTTGAACTGGTGAATGGATAAACAAATGTGGTGCATCCACATAAAGAAGTACTACTTATCAAGCTCATTACAATGCTGTAATCATCAAGACAGTATGGTACTGGCACAAAAACAGACACATAGATCAATGGAACAGAATAGAGAACCCAGAAATGGATCCTCAACTCTATGGTCACCTAATCTTCGACAAAGCAGGAAAGAATGTCCAATGGAAAAAAGACAGTCTCTTCAACAAATAGTGTTGGGAAAATTGGACAGCCACATGCAGAAGATTGAAACTGGACCATTTCCTTACACCATACACTAAAATAGACTCAAAATGGATGAAAGACCTAAATGTGAGACAGGAATCCATCAAAATCCTAGAGGAGAACATAGGCATCAACCTCTTCGACCTTGGCCGCAGCAACTTCTTGTGAGACACGTCTCCAAAGGCAAGGGAATCAAGGGCAAAAATGAACTATTGGGACTTCATCAAGATAAAAAGCTTTTGCACAGCAAAGGAAACAGTCAACAAAACCAAAAGACAACTGACAGAATGGGAGAAGATACTCACAAATGACATATCAGATAAAGAGCTAGTATCCAAAATCTATAAAGAACTTATCAAACTCAACACCCAAAGAACAGATAATCCAATCAAGAAATGGACAGAAGACATGAACAGACATTTCTGCAAAGAAGACATATAAATGGCCAACAGACACATGAAAAATGCTCCACATCCCTTGGCATCAGGGAAATACAAATCAAAACCACAGTGAGATACCCCCTCACACCAGTGAGAATGGCTAGAATTAACAACTCAGGAAATGACAGATTTTGGCGAGGATGCATATAAAGGGTAACCCTCCTACACTGTTGGTGGGAATGCAAGCTGGTGCAGCCACTCTGGGAAACAACATGAAGCTTCCTCAAAAAGTTGAAAATAGAGCCACCCTACAGCCCAGCAATTGCACCACTGGGTATTTACCCCAAAGATACAAATGTAGTGATCCAAAGGGGCACGTGCACCCCAATGTTTATAGCAGCAATGTCCACAATAGCCAAACTATGGAAAGAGCGCAGATATCCATCGACAGATGAATGGATAAAGAAGAGGTGAGATATATATATAAAATGGAATATTATGCAGCCATCAAAAAATGAAATCTTGCCATTTGCAATGACCTGGATGGAACTAGAGGGCATTATGCTAAGCAAAATAAGTAATTCAGAGAAGACAATAATCATATGATCTCACTGACGTGTGGAATTTAAGAAACAAAACAGAGGCTCATCGGGGAAGAGAGGAAAAAATAAAACAAGATGAAACCAGAGAGGGAGACAAACCATAAGAGACTTTTAATCATAAGAAATAAACTGAGGGTTGCTGGAGGGGAGGGGAGTGGAAGGATGGGGTAACTGGGTGATGGACAATGGGGAGGGCATGTGATGTAATAAGCACCGGGTGTTATATGAGACTGATGAATCACAGACCTGTACCTCTGAGACCAATAATACATTATATATTAATTAATTGAATTAAAATAGTTTAAAAAAAAGTACTACTTAGTATTAATAGGATCAAACTCCTGATACATGCAACAGCATGGATTAATTTCCAAAGTATTATTATTATTATTATTATTATCATCATCATCATCATCATCAATTTTGTTATTTAAGTAGACTCCATGCCCAGTGCAGAGTCCAACATGGGGCTTGAACTCATGACCCTGAGATCAAGACCTGAGTTGAGCTCAAGTCAGATGCTTAACAGACTGAGCCACCCAGGTACTCCTCACATTATTCTAAGTGAAACTCAAAATGCTGCATACTACTTCTAATTTTATTTATATGATGGTCTGAAAAAGGAAAAACTCTAGGGACAGGAGACAGATATGTGCACTGAACAGGGAGGGAAGGGCTTCCTGTAAATGGGTCTGAGGGAACTGTTCAGGATGATGGACACTTTATGCAATAAATATGCTTGTATCATAAAATTTTCTATTTAGCAAAAGACACAGAACTTGATATTTAAAAAGGTAAATTTAATATGATTTCACTCATGTGCAATTTAAGAAACAAAACAAATGAGCAAAGGGGGAAAAATTGGGGGAGGGGCAAACCAAGAAAGAGACTCTTATCAATAGAGAACAAACTGATGGTCACCAGAGGGAGGTGGATGGAAGGACAGGTGAAGTAGGTGATGGGGATTAAGGAGTGCGTTTGTTGGGATGAGCACTGGGTGTTGTAGGGAAGTGTTGAATCACTATATTGTATACCTGAGACTAATATTATACTGTATGTTAACTGGATTTAAATTAAAACTTAAAAAAATAAAAATGGTAAATTTAAATTGCATGTAAATTATAACTTAGTATCTTAGTACATGTAAATTATAACCTAATAAGGGAAAAGAAAAATAATTATAATAGCCTTCTGGATGAAAAATAATTGTAATAGTCTTATAGTCAGAGTGGTTAGAATGTATAGTGAACTGGTGATAGACATTTATACTCCAGCTCTGCAACTAACTTGCTGGGTGACCTTGGGCACTTCTTTTTTTCCCTTCCAGGGCCCAAATGTCTCCATTTTTCCAATGAGATTGTTGAATGGAACAATGACTAGAATGCCTCTGGCCTTGGCACTCTGTGATGACTAAAGAGGTCGTCTCACCGGTTGCTTTTGTATTCCCTCCATCTTTGAGACCAGGTGCTTTAGCTGAGGTCTGGGCTGGGCCTGTGTTCTGTCTGAGGCATTACCATATACAACAGGCAGGTGTGTGTTGTGGATGTCTAGGGCTGGACTTAACGTGGCCACCACGCTTTATCCTTCATACCCTTCCTTCAGCAGACTTTTTATGGCTGAGCTGTGAGTAGCTGCCATCAACAGCTACCTAGACCTTCAGGATAAACAAAAGAAAACATCGGTCTTGCACAGTGATAGGCATCCTGCCCTCTGTCTCTCTTGAATGAATAGTTCAATAGTGTTTAGTAAGTATAATTCTCATTCCTAAGGCCCTCTCCCATGTGAGAACTCATGCATTCCTCATAATTACCCTACTTGAAATGTAGGTCAGGATGGGTATAATTATCCTCATTTTGTAAATTGTTAAAAACAAAGCAAAACAAATTGGCAGCAACAATGAGAAAATAAACTAAGGTGTGGGCATTTTAATTCCCTAATCTAACATCACTCTACTAGTAAGGGGCCAAGATTGGACTTGAACTTATCTCTATCTGATATGAAAATCGGTGATAAGAATGCGTTTTACTGGGTTCCAGTCTGAAATACAGGAACCCAGTTATTTCTCCTATACTTAATTATCCATTCCTACATTTACTCATTTATCAACAAATACTTTCTGACCTTGGAAAGAGGAGACTTTACATGAGATATGGGCCTGGGAGTCATCACTGAAAGATAAAACCATGGGAATAGATGGGATAATTCAAGGATAGAGGGGAGATTGGAAGAGAAGAGCACTTCACCAGATGCTTAAGGAACATCCACATTTAAGGGCCCCACAAAGCTAGAAGGCCCTGGAGGAGAAGTTTAGAAAAAGCTATCAGAAGGGCAGAAGGAAAAAAGAGGATATTTAGATGCTGTGTAAACCAAGGGCAGAGAGGCTTTATGAAAGGGAGAGCTGTCTTTGTTGGATACTGCTCAGAGATAGGGTTGTGATGTTTCATTTGTCTCATGGCAAGGAGCCTTTGGTCACTTGCAGGAGGGGTGCTCAGGTAGCAGTGGTGATAATACCTCACTATCTGGTGTTAGAGAGTCAAGAAAGTCAATTCCATGCATCTCTCTCAGGGCTGGTTTCTTTATCTGTGAAACATGTATCCACAGCCTTCTCTACTTCAGAAAGATATAAAATGCAAAGAACCTTGATATAAGGCAGAATATGATCATTATAATCCTCATGTACAGAGGAGTAAGGGAGAAATCATATTCTGTTCTTGCTAGTTTTGCTGCTTCCATCTTAAATGTCCTGTTAAATTCATCACTGCATATTATAAAACTATTTAAAATTCAAAGTCTCATGTGATTGGGAAGGCCAGAATTATTCTCAAAGGTCTTATTCAATTCACCAGCTGCTTAGAACCTCATTCTTTTTTTTTTTAAGATTTTATAAATTTATTTATTTAGAGAGACAGAGTGTGAGCAGGGGGAGGCGCAGAGGGAGAGAGAGAATCTCAAGCAGACTCTGTGCCGAGCATGGAACACAATGCAGGGCTTGATCTCAGGACCTCGAGATCATGACCTGAGCCAAAACTGAGTCAGACACACAACTGACTAAGCCACCCAGGCACCCCTCATTCTATTGTTCCCTCAAGTGTTCATCCAGATTTTACGATTACACTTCTGAAGATGGGCAGTCTGCTACCTCTTGGGACAACATAGTGGATCCTGCATAGCATAGACTCTGAAGTCAGACAGAACTCAGTTTGGATGCTGCTCAATCAATGATATCTTGGGCAAGTTATTTGAACTCTCAAAACTTCAGTTTCTTATCTGTAAAATGGAGATTATAATACCTAACTCTCAGACTCATTAAGAGACTCAAATGTAATGATGCATGGAGAGCAAATAGCACAGCCTTTGGCAAAGAGAATATCTTTTAAAAAAGAGATGGATAACTCAGTCGGTTAAGCCTCTGACTCTTGATTTAGGCTCACGTTGTGATCTCAGGGTTGTGAGATTGAGCCTTGTCTCTCTCTCTCTCTCTCTCTCTTTCTCAAAAAAAAAAAAAAATAGAAACAATGATGCAGAGGGGCTTTACAAACATGGCCTTTAAGCAATATTTGAAGAACTTGAGATGTTCACCATAGAAGAGATATTTAATGGGAAATGAGGAAAAGCATAATGAGGAAGTTGCAGCAAATCAGAGGAACGCATAAACCGAGGTTGGTTGTATTAAAAAGCAGAGGAAGTGGAAGAGGAGCAACATGGCAGAGGAGAAGGAGACCTGGATTTTGTCTGGTCTCAGAAATTCAGCTAGATAGGTATCAAACCATTCTGAACACCTACGAACTCAACAGAAGATCAAAGAAAAGAATAGCAGCAGCTCTCTGAACAGAAAAGCAACCACTTTCTGGAAGGTAGGACATGCGGAGAAGTGAATCTGAGGCGATATTCGGGAGGATAGATGGCGGGGGAGGGGGCCTCCGTCGGCCACTTCTGGCAAGTGATAGAGCAGCGGAGCACAAAAAGAACTTTTAGAAGATGGCTCCGCTGAGGGATGTCGCTCCAGTGGCTAAGCAGGGGGTGGAATCCTCGCTGGGACAGTGTGGTCTCAGGACCCTCGGGGTCACAGAAAGACCGGGGATGCCTGGGTGTGGCAGAGCTCCCAGATATCGGAGCGGGGAAGCCGGCTGCAGAGATGGAGCCGAGGAGCGGGCTCTCAGCTCGGGGTTGCCATAAACCATGATCCGTGGCACACTGCTCCTCCAGCAGGGACCCAAAAAGCGGCAGATCTGGGGAGACTCCCCTTCCTCGCCCAGGAGGAGCGGCATGGGAGTGCACTGCAGGGGTCTGTTGGGTTTGGAGACTCCACATGGGGTCATGAGCCAGAGATAGAAACGCTCAGTCACAGGCCGGGTGAGCATGGAGTGTGGCCAGAGACCAGGGAGACAGGAGCGATTGACTGCTTTTCTCTGGGGGTTCACTGAGGAGTGGGGCCCTGAGTTCTCGGCTCCTCCAGGGCGGAGATTGGAAGGCCACCATTTTGACTCCTCCAAAGCTTGTACGGAAAGCTTGCAGGGAACAAAAGCTCCCGAGAGCAAACCCGAGCAAATGACTTAGCCCGGACCCGGCAAGGGCAGGGCAATTCTGCCTCTGGCAAAGACATTTGGGAACCACAGCAACAGGCCCCTCCCCGAGAAGATCAGCAAGAACAGCCAGCCAAGACCAAGTTTACCGATCAATGAGAACGGCAGAACTCCAGTGCTAGGGGAATACTGCACATAGAATTCATGGATTTTTTCCCCCATGATTCTTTAGTCTTTCAAAGTTAAATTTTTTAATTTTCTTTTTTCTTTTGAATTTTTCTTTTTTGCCTTTTCAATCAACATCTTATCAATTCCCTTTTAAAAATCTTTTTTAATTTTCATTTTTAGAGTCATATCCCTTCATTGTAGTTAACCTTATTTTTTGTATATATATAAGTTTTTCTCTCTTTAAAATTTTGGGATACAGTTTCTTCTAACAGAACAAAATACACCCTAAATCTCTAGTGTATGGCTTTGTTCTAGTTTCCTGCCTGATGATATTCTCGCCGCCCCTTTTTTTTGTTTAGTTCTGTTTTAAATTTTTCTTCTTTCTTTTTTCAACCAACTTCTTATCAATTCCTTTTATAAAATCCTTTATAATTTTCATCTTTACAGTCATATTCCATCCCTTCATCGTATTTACCCTTATTTTTGTACATATATGTTTTTCTTTCTTTACAGTTTTGGAACACAGTTTCTTCTAACAGACCAAAATACACCCAAAATCTAGTGTGTGGCTCTGATCATATTCTTTTTTTTCCTTTCCCTTTCTTTCCCCCCCGGTTTCAGGTCTCTTCTGATTTGTTTAGTGTATATTTTTCTGGGGTAGTTGTTACCCTTTTAGCATTTTGTTCTCTCATTCCTCTATTCTCCTCTGGACAAAATGACAAGATGGAAAAACTCATCTCAAAAAAAAGAACAAGAGGCAGTACCGACTGCCAGGGACCTAATCAATATGGATATTAGTAAGATGTCAGAACTAGAGTTCAGAATGACGATTATAAAGATACTAGCTGGGCTTGAAAAAAGCATGGAAGATACTAGAGAATCCCTTTCTGGAGAAATAAAAGAACTAAAATCTAACCAAGTCGAAATCAAAAAGGCTATAAATGAGGTGCAATAAAAAATGGAGGCTCTAACTGCTAGCATAAATGAGGCAGAAGAGAGAATTAGTGGTATAGAAGAACAAATGATGGAGAATAAAGAAGCTGAGAAAAAGAGAGATAAAAAACTACTGGATCACGAGGGCAGAATTTGAGAGATAAGTGATACCATAAGATGAAACAATATTAGAATAATTGGGATCCCAGAAGAAGAAGAGAGAAAGACAGGACAGAATGTATATTGGACCAAATTATAACAGAGAACTTCCCTAATGTGGGGAAGCAAACAGGCATCAAAATCCAAGAGGCACAGAGAAAACCCCTCAAAATCAATAAAAATAGGTCAACACCCCAACATCTGATAAACTTAAAAGTCTCAGAGACAAAGAAAGTCCTGAAAGCAGCTTGGGACAAGAGGTCTATAACCTACAACGGTAGAAACATTAGATTGGCAGCAGACCTCTCCACAGAGACCTGGCAGGCCAGAAAGGACTGGCATGATATTTTCAGAGCACTGAATGAGAAAAATAGGCAGCCAAGAATACTATATCCAGCTAGGCTGTCATTGAAAATAGAAGGAGAGATAAAAAGCTTCCAGGACAAACAAAAACTAAAAGAATTTGCAAACACCAAACGAGCCCTACAAGAAATATTGAAAGGGGTCCTCTAAGCAAAGAGAGAGCCTAAAAGTAACATAGACCAGGGATGCCTGGGTAGCTCAGTCATTAAGCATCTGCCTTCAACTCAGGTCATGATCCTAGGGTCCTGGGATTGAGCCCCGCATTGGACTCCCTACTCACGGGAAGCCTGCTTCTCCCTCTCCCACTCCCCCTGCTTCTGTTCCCTCTCTCACTGTGTCTATCTCTGTCAAATAAATAAAATCTTTAAAAAATAAAAATAAAAGTAACATAGACCAGAAAGGAATAGAGACAATATACAGTAACAGTCACCTTACAGGCAGTACAATGGCACTAAATTCATATCTTTCAATACTTTCCTGAATGTAAATGGCCTAAATGCCCCAATCAAAAGACACAAGCTGTCAGATAGGATAAAAAAAACAAGACCCATCAATATGCTGCCTGCAAGAGACTCATTTCAGACCCAAAGACACCTCCAGATTGAAAGTGAGGGGGTGGAAAACCATTTACCATGCTAATGGACGTAAAAAAAAAAACCTTGGGTGGCAATCCTTATATCAGACAAATTAGATTTTAAACCAAAGACTATAATAAGAGATGAGGAAGGACACTATGTCCTGCTTGAAGGGTTTATCCAAATGAAGATCTAACAGTTGTAAATATCTATCCCACTAACATGGGAGCAGACACTTATATAAGCCAATTAATAACAAAAGCAAAGAAACACATTGACAACAATACAATAATAGTAGGGAACTTTAACACCCCCCTCACTGAAATGGACACATCATCTAAGCAGAAGATCAACAAGGAAATAGAGGCTTTAAATGACACACTAGAACAGATGGACTTCACAGGTATATTCAGAAGATTCCATCCCAAAGCAACAGAATACACATTCTTCTCTAGTGCCCATGGAACATTCTCCAGAATTGATCACATCCTAGGTCACAAATCAGGTCTCAACCGGTACCAAAAGATTGGGATCATTCCCTGCATATTTGTGGACCACAGTGCTTTGAAACTAGAACTCAATCACAAGAGGAAAGTCGGAAAGAACTCAAATGCATGGATGCTCTTTAGCCTCCATGTATGGAGGCTAAATGGGTCAAATAGGAAATTAAAGAAGAATTTAAAAAATTCATGGAAACAAATGAAAATGAAAACACAACTGTTCAAAATCTTTGGGATACAGCAAAGGCAAATCTTAAGAGAAAATATATAGCAACACAAGCCTTTCTCAAGAAACAAGAAAGGTCTCAAATACACAACCTAACCCTACATCTAAAGGAGCTAGAGAAAAAACAGCAAATAAAGCCTAAACCCAGCAGGAGAAGAGAAATAATAAAGATCAGAGCAGAAGTCAATGAAATAGAAACCAAAAGAACAGTAGAACAGACCAAAAAACCAGGAGCTGGTTCTTTGAACGAATTAATAAGACTGATAAACCCCTGTCCAGACTTATCAAAAAGAAAAGAGAAATGACCCAAATAAATAAAATCATGAATGAAAGAGGGGAGATCACAACCAACACTAAAGAAATACAATTATAAGAACATTATGAGCAACTATATGCCCGCAAATTAGACAATCTGGAAGGAATGGATGCATTCCTAGAGACCTGTAAACTACCAAAAATGAACCAGGAAGAAATAGAAAACCTGAACAGACCCATAACCAGTAAGGAAATTGAAGCAGTCATCAAAAATCTCCCAACAAACAGGAGCCCAGGGCCAGATGGCTTCCCAGGGGAATTCTACCAAACATTTAAAGAAGAATTAATACCTATTCTTCTGAAACTGTTCCAAAAAATAGAAATGGAAGGAAAACTTCCAAACTCATTTTATGAGGCCAGCATTACCTTGATCCCAAAACCAGACAAAGTTCCCATCAAAAGGAACTACAGAGCAATATCCCTGATGAACATGGATGCAAAAACTCTCACCAAAATACTAGCCAATAGGATCCAACAGTACATTAAAGGGATTATTCACCAAGACCAAGTAGGATTTTTTTACAGGCTGCAAGGTTGGTTCAACATCTGCAAATCAATCAATGTGATACAATACATTAATAAAAGAAAGAACAAGGACCATATGATCCTCTCAATAGATGCAGAAAAAGCATTTGACAAAGTACAGCATCCTTTCTTGATTAAAACTCTTCACAGTTTAGGGAAAGAAGGTACATACCTCATAAAAGCCATCTATGAAAAACCCACAGCAAATATCATTCTCAATGGGGAAAAACTGAGAGCTTTTCCCCTAAGGTCAGGAACACGACAGGGATGTCCGCTATCACTGCTGCTATTCAACATAGTACTAGAAGTCCTAGCCACAGCAATCAGACAACAAAAAGAAATCAAAGGCATCCGAATTGGCAAAGAAGAAGTCAAACTCTCACTCTTCGCAGATGATATGATACTTTATGTGGAAAACCCAAAAGACTCCACTCCAAAACTGCTAGAACTCATACAGGAATTCAGTAAAGTGGCAGGATATAAAATCAATGCACAGAAATCAGTGGCATTCCTATACACCAACAAGACAGAAGAAAGAGAAATTAAGGAGTTGATCCCATTTACAATTGTATCCAAAACCATAAGATACCTAGGAATAAATCTAACCAAAGATGCATAGAATCTGTATGCAGAAAACTATAAAATACTCATGAAAGAAATTGAGGAAGACACAAAGAAATGGAAAAACGTTCCATGCTCATGGATTGGAAGAAAAAATACTGTGAAGATGTCAAGGCTACCTAGAGCAATCTACACATTTAATGCAAACCCTATCAAAATACCATCCACTTTTTTCAAAGAAATGGAACAAATAATCCTAAAATTTGAATGGAACCAGAAAAGACCCTGAATAGTCAAAGGAATGTTGAAAAAGAAAAGTAAAGCTGGTGGCATCACAATTCCAGACTTCAAGCTCTATTACAAAGCTGCAATCATCAAGACAGTATGGCACTGGCACAAAAACAGACACATAGATCAATGGAACAGAATAGAGAACCCAGAAATGGACCCTCAACTCTATGGTCAACTAATCTTTGACAAAGCAGGAAAGAATGTCCAATGGAAAAAAGACAGTCTCTTCAACAAATGGTGTTGGAAAAATTGGACAGCCATATGCAGAAGAATGAAATTGGACCATTTCCTTACACCACACACAAAAATAGAGTCAAAATGGATGAAAGACCTAAGTATGAGACAGGAATCCATCGAAATCCTAGAGGAGAACACAGGCAGCAACCTCTTCCACCTCAGCCCGCAGCAACTTCTTCCTAGACACATCGCCAGAGGCAAGGGAAGCAAGGGCAAAAATGAACTATTGGGACTTCATCAAGATAAAAAGCTTTTGCACAGCAAAGGAAACAGTCTACAAAACCAAAAGACAACTGACAGAATGGGAGAAGATATTCACAAATGACATATCAGATAAAGGGCTAGTATCCAAAATCTATAAAGAACTTATCAAACTCAACACCCAAAGAACAAATGATCCAATCAAGAAATGGACAGAAAACATGAACAGACATTTCTGCAAAGAAGACATCCAAATGGCCAACAGGCACATGAAAAAGTGCTCAACATCACTTGGCATCAGGGAAATCCAAATTAAAACCTCAATGAGATACCACCTCACACCAGTGAGAATGGCTAAAATTAACAAGTCAGGAAATCACAGATGTTGGCGAGGATACACTGTTGGTGGGAATGCAAGCTGGTGCAGTCACTCTGGAAAATAGTATGGACATTCCTCAAGAAGTTGAAAATAGAGCTACCCTATGACCCAGCAATTGCACCACTGGGTATTTACCCCAAAGATACAAATGTAGTGATCAAAAGGGTACGTGCACCCCATGTTTATAGCAGCAATGTGCACAATAGCCAAACTATGGAAAGAGCCAAGACTCCATCAACAGATGAATGGATAAAGAAGAGGTGGTATATATACACAATGGAATATTATGCAGCCATCAAAAAAACTCTGAAATCTTGCCATCTGCAACGTTGTGGATGGAACTAGGGGGTATTTATGGTAAGTGAAATAAGTCAATAAGAGAAAGAAAAGATCATATGATGTCACTGATATGAGGAATCTGAGAAACAAGACAGAGGATCATAGGGGAAGGGAGGAAGAAATGAAACAAGATGAAACCAGAGAGGGAAACAAACCATAAGAGACTCTTAATCTCAGGAAACAAACTGAGGGTTTTTGGAGTGGTGGGGGGTGGGAGGGATGGGGTGGCTGGGTGATGGATGTTGGGGAGGGTATGTGCTATAGTGAGTGCTGTGAATTGTGTAAGACTGATGAATCACAGACCTGTACCCCTGAAACAAATAATATGTTATATGTTAAAAAAAAAAAACCAAAAAATGAAGGTAATAGGAAGGGAAAAATGAAGGTGGGAAATCGGAAGGGGAAACAAACCATGAGACTATGGACTGTGAGAAACAAACTGAGGGTTTTGGGGGGGGGATGTGTAGCCCAGTGATAGGTATTAAGGAGGGCACATATTGCATGGAGTACTGGGTGTTATACACAAACAATGAATCATGGAAGACTATATCAAAAACTAATGATGTAATGTATGGTGACTAACATAACATAATAAAATAAATTTAAAAAAAAGTAGAGGAAGCATTTTACCTTCATCATCCCATCATCCAGTCTTGCATTGCTTAGCACCAAGAAAGATTCCCTTGTCCATGACTTCCTCACTATGGTGGAAAACAGGAGCAGGAAGATCCCGGCAGCCTTCACCATAGAAGACCCCAGCAACCTTTTCCACACAGCTTTTGCCAGTTTTTGCCACCAAATATCCCTACAGTTTTTGCCGACGTTGACCTCAGCTGGTGAAGCTGCCTGGGGAGTATGAGCTGCTTTGCACCCCTCATCCCAGGCCAGAGCAGCCACTGCTCCCAGCCCCATTGGTGCCAGCGCTGTTGACCCACCTGCCCCATTCTGGCACATGACTGGGACCCTGGCTGCACACCTGCTCCATGTGCTCCTGTATTCTGGATCCTGGCACTGCTGCCCTTCCGTGCATGCCTGTGCACCAGACCCCAGCTCCACAAATATGTGGAAACTAAAGAACGTGCTCTTGAGCCACTATTGAGTCAGAGGAAATCAAAGGGAATTTTTAAAGTATCTTGATAAAGAGAACAGATCAGTGGTTACCAGAGGGAAAGGAGTTGGAGGTGGGTTTGTAGGGTGATGGATGCTAAATAGACTTTTGGGGGTGATCACTCTGTCGTGCATACAGATGTCAGATTAGAATGTCATATACCTGAAATATATAATAACAATTTAAAAAGTATCTTGAGACAAACAAAAATGAAAAGAGAACATACCAAAATTTATGGGATGCAGTACAAACATTCTAAGAGGGAAGTTTTTAATGATAAATACCTACACTAAGGAAGAAGAAAGATCTCAGATGAATAACCTAACATTATACCTTAAGGAACTGGAAAAAGAAAAATAAATTTGACCCAAAGTTAGCAGAAAGAAGGAAATAATAAAGATTAGAGCAGAAATAAATCAAATATAGAATAAAAATGGAAAAATCAATAAAACTAAGAGTTGTGGTTTTTTTTAAATAAACAAAATTGATAAAACTTTAGCTAGATTAAGAAAAAGGGAAGATTCAAATAAAATCATGACTGAAAGAGGAGACATTACAATAGATGTCTTAAAAATAGAAAGGATCATGGGGACTTATGAAGAATCACATGCCAAAAACCTGGATAACCTAGAAGCAATGGATAAATTCCTGGAAACATGTGATGTACCAAACTCAATCAAGGAGAAATTAACAACCTGAACAGACCAATAACAAATAAGGAGAGGAAATTAGTAATCAAAAACCTCCCAGCCATGAAAAGCCCAGGACCAATCCTTCTTAAACTCTTTCATGAAATTGAAGATGAGGGAACACTTCCAAACTCACTTTATGAGACCAGCATCACCCTGATACCAAAACCAGGCAAAGGCACTACAAGGAAAGAAAACTACAGGCTAATACCTCTGATGAACATAGCAGAGAGGAGAATGATGGCCCTTCAGGTAGGGGGAAATGGGGAGATGTTGGTCAAGATGTACAGTGTTTCAGTTATGCCCGGTGAATAAGTTCTGGAGATCTAATATCCAACACTGTAGCTATAGTTGATGATACTGTACTGTGTACAAATTTGCTGAGAGAGTAGATCTTAAGTGTTCTTACCTCACACAAAAACGATGCTAACTAGGGACACCTGGGTGGCTCGGTCGTTAATCGTCTGCCTTCGGCTCAGGTCATGATCCCAGGGTCCTGGGATCGAGTCGCACATCGGGCTCCTTGCTCAGCAGGGAGCCTGCTTCTCTCTCTCTCTCCCTCTGCTTGTGCTCTCTCTGTCAAATAAATAAAATCTTTAAAAAAAATGATGCTAACTATGTAAGGAGATCGATATATTATATAGCTTGAATGTGGTGATTATTTTACAGTGTATCTGTATATCAAATCATTATGCTGTATACCTTACACATATACAATTTTTTCTTTAAAATTTTTTATTGTTATGTTAATCACCATATATTACATCATTAGTTTTTTTTTTAAGATTTTATTTATTTATTTGAGAGAGATAGAATGAGAGTTAGAGAGCACAAGAGGGAAGAGGGTCAGAGGGAGAAGCAGACTCCCCGCCGAGCAGGGAGCCCGATGTGGGACTCGATCCCGGGACTCCAGGATCATGACCTGAGCCGAAGGCAGTTGCTTAACCAACTGAGCCACCCAGGTGCCCCTACATCATTAGTTTTTGATGTAGTGTTCCATGATTCATTGTTTGTGCATAACACCCAGTGCTCCACGCAGAACGTGCGCTCTTTAATACCCACCACCAGGCTAACCCATCCCCCCACCTCTCTCCCCTCTAGAATGCTGTTTGTTTTTCAGAGTCCATCGTCTCTCATGGTTCGTCTCCCCCTCCGATTTACTCCTCTTCATTCTTCCCCTCCTGCTATCT
>NW_027397085.1:20803815-20805659 GCF_003265705.2 Callorhinus ursinus | reverse complement strand
GTTGACCCATTCATTCTTTAGTAGGATGCTCTTTAGCCTCCATGTATTTGAGTTCTTTCCGACTTTCCTCTTGTGATTGAGTTCTAGTTTCAAAGCATTGTGGTCTGAAAATATGCAGGGAATGATCCCAATCTTTTGGTACCGGTTGAGACCTGATTTGTGACCTAGGATGTGATCAATTCTGGAGAATGTTCCATGGGCACTAGAGAAGAATGTGTGTTCTGTTGCTTTGGGATGGAATGTTCTGAATATGTCTGTGAAGTCCATTTGGTCCAGTGTGTCATTTAAAGTCTTTATTTCCTTGTTGATCTTTTGCTTAGATGATCTGTCCATTTCAGTCAGGGGGGTGTTAAAGTCCCCCACTATTATCGTATTGTTGTCAATGTGTTTCTTTGCTTTTGTTATTAATTGCCTTATATAATTGGCTGCTCACATGTTCGGGGCATAGATATTTACAATTGTTAGATCTTCTTGTTGGATAGACCCTTTAAGTATGATATAGTGTCCTTCCTCATCTCTTATTACAGTCTTTGTTTTAAAATCTAGTTTGTCTGATATAAGGATTGCCACCCCGGCTTCTTTTGGTGTCCATTAGCATGGTAAATGGTTTTCCACCCCCTCACTTTCAATGTGGGGGTGTCTTTGGGTCTAAAATTTATCTCTTGCAGACAGCATATGGATGGGTCTTGTTTTTTAATCCAATCTGATAGCCTGTGTCTTTTGATTGGGGCATTGAGCCCATTTACATTCAGGGTAAGTATTGAAAGGTATGAATTTAGTGCCATTGTATTGCCTGTAAGGTGACTGTTACTGTGTGTTGTCTGTGTTCCTTTCTGATCTTTGCTGCTTTTAGGCTCTCTCTTTGCTTAGAGGACCCCTTTCAATATTTCTTGGAGGGCTGGTTTCGTGTTTGCAAATTCCTTTAGTTTTTGTTTGTCCTGGAAGCTTTTTATTTCTCCTTCTATTTTCAATGACAGCCTAGCTGGATACAGTATTCTTGGCTGCATATTTTTCTCGTTTAGTCCTCTGAAGATATCTTGCCAGTCCTTTCTGGCTTGCCAGGTCTCTGTGGATAGGTCTGTTGCCAATCTTATATTTTTACCATTGTAGGTTACATATCTCTTCTCCCGAGCTGCTTTCAGGATTTTCTCTTTGTCTCTGAGACTCGTAAGTTTTACTGTTAGATATCGGGGTGTTGACCTATTTTTATTGATTTTGAGAGGGGTTCTCTGTGCCTCCTGGATTTTGATGCCTGTTTTCTTCCTCACATTAGGGAAGTTCTCTGCTATTATTTGCTCCAATATACCTTCTGCCCCCCTCTCTCTTTCTTCTTCTTCTGGGATCCCAATTATTCTAATGTTGTTTCGTTTTATCGAATCACTTATCTCTCGAATTCTGCCCTCGTGATCCTGTAGTTGTTTCTTGCTCTTTTTCTCAGCCTCTTTACTTTCCATCATTTGGTCTTCTATATCACTGATTCTCTCTTCTGCCTCATTTATCCTAGCATTTAGTGCCCCCATTTTTGATTGTACCTCATCAATAGCCTTTTTGATTTCGACTTGGTTAGATTTTAGTTCTTTTATTTCTCCAGAAAGGGTTTCTCTAATAACTTCCACGCTTTTTTCAAGCCCAGCTAGTATCTTTAAAGCCATGATTCTGAACTCTAGGTCCGACATCGTACTAATGTCCGTATTGAGTAGGTCCCTGGCTGACGGTACTACCTCTTGTTCTTTTTGCTGAGGTGATTTTTTTCGTCTTGTCATTTTGTCCAGAGGAGAATAGATGAATGAGAGAACAAAATGCTAACAGGTTTACAACGTCCCCAGCAAATATACTGTATACAA
>NW_027397085.1:20737302-20803715 GCF_003265705.2 Callorhinus ursinus | reverse complement strand
AAAAATGAAAAATAAAAAATGTTTTTTTTTAAAAAAAGAGATTGATAAGATGTTGGTTGAAAAAGGGAAAAAGAAAAAGAAAAAAAACAGTTAACAAAAATTAACTTTGATGAACTAATGAATCATGGTAAAAAGAAAAGCCATGAATTCTATGTGCAGTATTCCCCTAGTGCTGGATTTCTCCCGTTCTCCTTGATTGGTAAACTTGGTCTTGGCTTGATGGCTGTTCGTGCTGATCTTCTGGGGGAGGGGCCTGTTGCTGTGGTTTCCAAATGTCTTTGCCGGAGGCTGAATTGCCCCGCCCTTGTCGGTCCGGGCCAAGCAAGCTGCTCGGGTTTGATCTCAGGAGCTTTTGTTCCCTGCAAGCTCTCTGTACAGCCTTGGAGGACCAGGGCAAAAATGGTGGCCTCCCAATCTCCACCCGGGGGAGCCGAGAACTCGGGGCCCTGCTCCTCAGTGCGCCCCCAGAGAAAAGCAGTCACTCCCTTTTCCCCGGTCTCCGGCCGCAGTCCGTGCTCACCCGGCCTGTGACCGAGCGTTTGTATCTCTGGCACCCGACCCCGTGTGGAGTCCCCAAACCCAGCAGATCCCTGCGGTGCGCTCCCTTGCCACTCCTCCCCGGGAAGGAAGGGGAGTTTCCCTGGATCTGCCGCCTGTTGGGTCCCTGCTGCAGGAGCAGTGGCCCGACTGGGCTGCGGATCACAGTTTATGGCAACCCCAAGCTGAGAGCCCGCGCCTCAGCTCCGCCTCCGCAGCCGGCTTCCCCGCTCCGATACCTGGGAGCTCTGGCGCACTCAGGCTCCCCCGGTCTTTCTGTGACCCCAAGGGTCCTGAGACCCCACTGTCCCGCGAGGGTTCCACCCCCGCTTAGCCAGTGGAGCGACGTCCCTCAGTGGAGCCGACTTCTAAAAGGTCCGATTTTGGGCTCCGCGGCTCTAGCACTTGCCAGAAGCGGCCGGCGGAGGCCCCTCCCCCGCCGTCTATCCTCCCGAATATCGCCTCGGATTCACTTCTCCGCACGTCCTACCTTCCAGTAAGTGGTCGCTTTTCTGTTCATAGAGTTGTTGCTACTCTCCTCTTTGATCTCCTGTTGAGTTCGTAGGTGTTCAGAATGGTTTGATCCATATTCAGCTGAATTCCTGAGACCAGACGAAATCTAGGTCTCCTACTCCTCCACCATCTTGCTCCGCCCCACCTCTTTGGTTAGATTTATTCCTAGGTATCTTATGGTTTTGGGTGCAATTGTAAATGGGATCGACTCCTTAATTTGTCTCTCTTCTGTCTTGTTGGTGTATAGGAATGCCACTAATTTCTGTGCATTGATTTTATATCCTGCCACTTTACTGAATTCCTGTATGAGTTCTAGCAGTTTTGGAGTGGAGTCTTTTGGGTTTTCCACATAAAGTATCATATCATCTGCAAAGAGTGAGAGTTTGACTTCCTCTCTGCCGATCTGGATGCCTTTGATTTCTTTTTGTTGTCTGATTGCTGTGGCTAGGACTTCTAATACTATGTCAAATAGCAGTGGTGATAGTGGACATCACTGCCGTGTCCTTGACCTTAGTGGGAAAGTTCTCAGCTTTTCCCCTTTGATAATGATATTTGCTGTGGGTTTTTCATAGATGGCTTTTATGATATTGAGGTATGTATCCTCTATCCCTATACTCTGAAGAGTTTTGACCAAGAAAGGATGCTGTACTTTGTCAAATGCTTTTTCTGCATCTATTGAGAGGATCATATGATTCTTGTTCTTTCTTTTGTTAATATATTGTATCACGTTGATTGATTTGCGGATGTTGAACCAACCTTGCAGCCCAGGGATAAATCCAACTTGGTCGTGGTGAATAATCCTTTTAATGTACTGTTGGATCCTACTGGCTAGTATTTTGGTGAGAATTTTTGCATCCATGTTCATCAAGGATATTGGTCTGTAATTCTCCTTTTTGATGGAGTCTTTGTCTGGTTTGGGCATCAAGGGTAATGGTGGCCTCATAAAATGAGTTTGGAAGTTTTCCTTCCATTTCTATTTTTTGGAACAGTTTCAGGAGAATAGGTATTAATTCTTGAAATGTTTGGTAGAATTCCCCTGGGAAGCCATCTGGCCCTGGGCTTTTGTTTGTTGGGAGATTTTTGATGACTGCTTCAATTTCCTTAGTGGTTATAGGTCTGTTCAGGTTTTCTATTTCTTCCTGGTTCAATTTTGGTAGTTGATACATCTCTAGGAATGCACCCATTTCTTCCAGGTTCTCTAATTTGCTGGCATAGAGTTGCTCATAATATGTTCTTATAATTGTTTGTATTTCTTTGGTGTTGGTTGTGATCTCTCCTCTTTCATTCATGATTTTGTTGATTTGGGTCATTTCTCTTTTCTTTTTGATCAGTCTGGCCAGGGGTTTATCAATCTTGTTAACCAAAGAACCAGCTCCTAGTTTCGTTGATCTGTTCTACTGTTCTTTGGTTTCTAGTTCATTGATTTCTGCTCTGATCTTTATTATTTCTCTTCTCCTGCTGGGTTTAGGCTTTATTTGCTGTTCTTTCTCCAGCTCCTTCGGGTGTAGGGTTAGATTGTGTATTTGAGACCTTTCTTGTTTCTTGAGAAAGGCTTGTATTGCTATATACTTTCCTCTCAGGACTGCCTTTGCTGCATCCCAAAGATTTTGAACAATTGTGTTTTCATTTTCATGGGTTTCCATGAATTTTTTTTTGATTCTTCTTTAATTTCCTGGTTGACCCATTCATTCTTTAGTAGGATGCTCTTTAGCCTCCATGTATTTGAGTTCTTTCCGACTTTCCTCTTGTGATTGAGTTCTAGTTTCAAAGCATTGTGGTCTGAAAATATGCAGGGAATGATCCCAATCTTTTGGTACTGGTTGAGACCTGATTTGTGACCTAGGATGTGACCTATTTTGGAGAATGTTCCATGGGCACTAGAGAAGAATGTGTATTCTGTTGCTTTGGGGTGGAATGTTCTGAATACGTCTGTGAAGTCCATTTCGTTGTCATTTAAAGTCTTTATTTCCTTGTTGATCTTTTGCTTAGATGATCTGTCCATTTCAGTCAGGGGTGTGTTAAAGTCCCCCACTATTCTTGTATTGTTGTCGATGTGTTTCTTTGCTTTTGTTATTAATTGCATTATATAATTGGCCGCTCCCATCTTAGGGGCATAGATATTTACAATTGTTAGATCTTCTTGTTGGATAGACCCTTTAAGTAGGATATAGTGTCCTTCCTCATTTCTTATTACAGTCTTTGTTTAAAATCTAATTTGTCTGATATAAGGATTGCCACCCCAGCTTTCTTTTGGTGTCCATTAGCATGGTAAATGGTTTTCCACCCCCTCACTTTCAATCTGGGGTTTCTTTGGGTCTAAAATGAGTCTCTTGCAGACAGCATATGGATGGGTCTTGTTTTTTAATCCAATCTGATATCCTGTGTCTTTTGATTGGGGCACATAGCCCATTTACATTCAGGGTAACTATTGAAAGATATGAATTTAATGCCATTGTATTGCCTGTAAGGTGACTGTTACTGTATGTTGTCTGTGTTCCTTTCTGGTCTATGCTGCTTTTAGGCTCTCTCTTTGCTTAGAGGACCCCTTTCAATATTTCTTGGAGGGCTGGTTTCATGTTTGCAAATTCCTTTAGTTTTTGTTTGTCCTGGAAGATTTTTATCTCTCCTTCTATTTTCAATGACAGCCTAGCTGGATATAGTATTCTTGGCTGCATATTTTTCCCATTTAGTGCTCTGAATATATCATGCCAGTCTTTTCTGGCCTGACAGGTCTCTGTGGATAGGTCTGTGGCCAATCTAATGTTTCTACCATTATAGGTTACATATCGCTTCTCCCGAGCTGCTTTCAAGATTTTCTCTTTGTCTCTGAGACTCGTAAGTTTTACTATTAGATGACGGGGTGTTGACCTATTTTTATTGATTTTGAGAGGGATTCTCTGTGCCTCCTGGATTTTGATGCCTGTTTGCTTCCCCACATTAGGGAAGTTCTCTGGTATAATTTGCTCCAATATACCTTCTGCCCCTCTCTCTCTTTTTTGTTCTTCTTCTGGGATCCCAATTATTCTAATGTTGTTTCGTCTTATCGTATCACTTATCTCTCGAAATCTGCCCTTGTGATCCAGTAGTTGTTTATCTCCTTTTTCAGCTTCTTTATTTTCCATCATTTGGTCTTCTTTATCGCTAATTCTCTCTTCTGCCTCATTTATCCTAGCTTTTAGTGCCCCCATTTTTTATTGCATCTCATTAATAGTGTTTTTGATTTCGACTTGGTTAGATTTTAGTGCTTTTATTTCTCCAGGAAGGGTTTCTCTAATAACTTCCATGCTTTTTTCAAGCCCAGCTAGTATTTTTAAAATCATGATTCTGAACTCTAGTTCTGACATTGTACTAATGTCCGTATTGAGTAGATCCCTGGCTGATGGTACTACCTCTTGTTCTTTTTGTTGAGGTGATTTTTTTTCGTCTTGTCATTTTGTCCAGAGGAGAATAGATGAATGAGAGAACGAAATGTTAACAGGTTAACAACGTCCCCAGGAAATATACTCTAAACAAATCAGAAAAGACCTGAAACCAGGGGAAAAGAAAGGGAAAGAAAGAAAA
Organism: Callorhinus ursinus; assembly: GCF_003265705.2. Lineage (NCBI taxonomy): Eukaryota > Metazoa > Chordata > Mammalia > Carnivora > Otariidae > Callorhinus > Callorhinus ursinus. The sequence goes on along the minus strand of NW_027397085.1, from coordinate 20,799,104 downwards.
AAGAAAGAGAAAAAAAAAGATGAAAACAAACAAAAACAGAACAAAACAAAAAAAACAGAATATGATCAAATATGATCAGGCTAGTGTATAGATCGGTGTCACACAGTAGATTTTGGGTGTAGTTTGGTCTGTTAGAAGAAAGTGCCTCCTAAAATTTTAAAGAAAGATAGACTTATATATGTACAGAATAAGGGTTGATACAATGAAGGGATGGAATATGACTATAAAGATGAAAATTATAAAAAATTTTAAAAAATGAATTGATAAGGTGCTTGAAAAAAGAATGAAGAGGATAAAAATAAAGAAAGAAAAAAAAAGGGAAGAGAATGTGATCAGGCAGGAGACTAGAACAAAGCCATACACTAGAGATTTGGGTATATTTTGATATGTTAGAAGAAACTGTATCTCAAAATTTTAAAGAGAGAACAACTTATATATATATATATATATATATATATATTTATATATATATATATATGCGCCAAAAATAAGGATAACTACTATGAAGGGATAGAATATGACTCTAAAAATGAAAAATAAAAATGTTTTTTTTACAAAGGATTGATAAGATGTTGGTTGAAAAAGGGAAAAAGAAAAATAAAAAAAAACAGTTAAAAAATTAACTTTGAAAGACTAATGAATCATGGTAAAAAAGCTATGAATTCTATGTACAGTATTCCCCTAGTGCTGGACTTCTTAGTTCTCATTGATCGGTAAACTTGGTCTTGGCTGGCTGTTCGTGCTGATCTTCTGGGGGAGGGGCCTGTTGCCATGGTTCCCAAATGTCTTTGCCAGAGGCGGAATTGTCCCGCCCTTGTCGGTCAGGGCTAAGCAATCTGCCCGGGTTTACTCTTGGGAGATTTTGTTCCCTGCAAATGTTCCGTACAGCTTTGGAGGATGAGAGTGAAAATGGTGGCCTCCCAATCTCCACCCCAGAGGAGCCGAGAACTCGGGGCCCCACTCCTCAGTGCGCCCCCGGAGAAAAGCAGTCAATCACTCCTGTCTCCCCAGTCTCCGGCTGCACTCCGTGCTCACCCGGCCTGTGACCGAGCATTTCTATCTCTGGCACCCAACCCTGTGTGGAGTCTTCAAACCCAACAGGTCCCTGCGGTGCGCTCCCGCACCGCTCCTCCTAGGAGAGGGAGGGGAGTCTCCCCAGATCTGCCGCTTGTTGGGTCCCTGCTGGAGGAGCAGTGGCCCGACTGTCACCGATCAGTTTATGGCAACCCCGAGCTGAGAGCCCGTGCCTTGGCTCCGTCTCTGCAGCTGCTTCCCCCGCTGCAATACCTGGGAGGTCTGCCACACTCAGGCACCCCCGGTCTTTCTGTGACCCCGAGGGTCCTGAGACCACACTGTCCCGCGAGGGTTCCACCCCCAGCTTAGCCACTGGAGCGACGTCCCTCAGCGGAGCTGACTTCTAAAAGTTCTGATTTTGTGCTCCGGGGCTCTAACATTTGCCAGAAAGGGCCAATGGAGGCCCCCTCCCCCGCCATCTGTCCTCGCAAATATCACCTCGGATTCACTTCTCTGCACGTCCTACCTTCCAGAAAGTGGTCGTTTTTCTTTTCAGAGAGTTGTTGCTATTCTTCTCTTCGATCTCCTGTTGAGTTCGTAGGTGTTCAGAACGGTTTGATCCCTATTCAGCTGAATTCCTGAGACCAGACGAAATCCAGGTCTCCTACTCCTCCACCATCTTGCTCCACCCCCTCACATATACAATTTTTAATTGTCAATTATTCCCCACTAAAGTTGGAAAACGGGAGCCCAGGTGGCTCAGTCGGTTAAGCATGCCTTCAATTCACATCATGAGCTCAGGGTCCTAGGATCGAGGCCCGTGTCGGGCTCTCTGCTCAGTGGGGAGTCTGCTTCTCCCTCTCCCTGTCTCTCAAATAAAAAAAAATCTTTAAATTTGGAAAAAAACAGTTGCACAAAAAGTAGTAACTTCAAATTTTTAGGAAGAGATTCATGAGGAATTTAACACAATACAAATATACTGTCATACAAAGAGTGTTAAAATTCTTGAACTGTGTGGCTGAATAGAATCTTTATTATTTTACTCTTTTCCTCCAAACTACTCACGTGACAAAACACAAAAAATTTAAAACTCTTACTAAACAAACAAACAAACACAAAACTAAGAGCTTCCCAACTAGAGGTCTCTGGGTCAGTTATGAAAATAATCAATTTGCCATTCAAAAGAAAAACTGTTGCCTTTGCATATTATAGGAACTTTAATTTCCGTTTTTTTTCTTAAGATTTTATTTATTTATTTGACAGAGACACAGCGAGAGAGGGAACACAAGCAGGGGGGATGGGAGAAGTAGAAGCAAGCTTCCCTCTGAGCAGGGAGCCCAGTGTGGGGCTCGATGCCAGGACTCTGGGATCATGACCTGAGCCGAAGGCAGATGCTTAACGACTGAGTCACCCAGGCGCCTCGTTAACTTCATTTTTAAAATAAGTTTAAAACATGAAAAAAATGTACCATATTAAACTTGTTTAAAATCAGTCATATTTTCATTGTTGGCTAGTAATGATTAACAAGAATAAGATAATGAGAAAAATTAAAATTCCCAATGAATTTCTAGGGAATATGACAATGACATCAATAAAAATGTTTCTACACATATAATTATTAACAGATTAATAAAGCTTATTTTAATGAAGACATTATGAAAATAGTAAAACGTATTCTATGAAGAGTTACATGTTTATTTTCTATGGAAATCACTGTAGTGACCATTTTACCGAAAAACCAGTAGCATTACGGGGTCTGGTTTAAGAAGGGTCTAGTCATGTCATTCTCTTTCATCCTTTGCATCTTGATTTTTCTTTTTTCCTTGAAGACCTTCTCCATCTTCTACTCTCTCCTTGTCAACATAGTCATCACAATATCCATCCTGAAATTCTTTCTGTGAACATAAGAGATCTATTTCCTATTTTCCCTTTCCCAATTCTGAACTTGCTTCATCTTGCCCTCATTCTCCTTCTCTTCCTACTCTTCCTAATATTCTCTGGGTAGACCAGCTCCGTCCTCCCCATTAGCTTTGTTATGGTTATTTCCATACTCATCCTCTTCCTCTTCAGAGTTGACGTTCATTATCTTGCTGACCAAATCCCTTTAAGTGTGTTATGCTGTAGCCATTCAAAGACTCTCAACTATTAGGATTATGATTTCATAGTTAAACAAGTCATGACTTTTCTATTTTTTAATATTTTCCTGAACATCTACTGAACTGAGTACTTTGATTTTGGTTCCATTCAGATTGAAGTAATTAGAATTGGGTCATTTCCCTTTCAGAACTTCCAAGCCCCCAGAACTGATATTGACACTAAGAACTCTGGTCAGTGAAGTCAGTTCCACTTTAGCCATATTTAGAAACACTGTTTTTTTTAAATACCATTCATGCTTTCAGTTTCCCAATGAATGACTAGCAATTATCAAAGACCAGTTCGGTCATTCAGGGTCTTCACTGCCCCTCTCTTCCTCAACTACCATGAATCTTGTTTCTCCTTTCTTTCCTCTAGCACTATCTCCAATTCCAGAATTTGCAAAAGATTTGGAAGTGAACGAAAAGAAAGACACCGACCGCCAGCAAAAAAAAATACAGAAGATAAAGAACAGAAAAACAGATGGAGTCCAAAGAGATGGGATGCTAACATTGCCTCCTGTCCTCCTTGTTCACACATTCACAGTTATTTTCCCTTCAACAGCTATTCGAAGCTTGAATGATTTTTTTTTAAGTATGATATAATCAGAACTGTATTTTTGGAATATTAATCTGATGGTTGTGTGTGTAAATTGGGCTAGAGAGGTAAAAAAAAAAGCAAGAAATTAATTAGAAAATTATTTTATTAGCCAAGGAAAGAAAAAAATGAGAAATTAAACAGCAATCTTGTCAATGGGAAGGAAACTAAGGATATAAGTAGTGATGTCATGGGAGCTAGAATTTGTTACAGTTGGCTTTGAGACTGGGTGATTAACAGGAGGGTGATGGTGACTTTATCATGAGAAGAGAGCCAAGGAGGGACCTCAGAGGAAAGGTGCTGAGTGTAGTTGGCCGCTTGAGATTGAAGGGCTGTCTCATCATCTAAGTGGGGGTTCCCATGGCCAATGGAACTGGAGGAATGGGGTTGAGAGTAAGCCTCAAAGATAGGGTGTTAGAGCCTTCAGCAGATAAAACATTTTTTAAAAACTACTGTATTTAAGAAGAGATACTTAGGAATGAATCTGAGAAGAAACAGTAAGATAATGAGCAGGGGAATCCTGAGAGCTCATTCTCTAGAGGCTGAGAGGGACGAGAATTCAGAGAAGTGAGAGATGCCTACTCAGAGACAGAGAAGAGTGAGAAGTTTTTCTGCCAATATCAAGAACACTGACAGAGGGTCTAACCTGCCGGTGAAGAGACATACTGCTTTTCCACAGATGGTAGTGTCATCCAGTTCTGGGGGAAGCATGCAGACACAAAGTAGAAAAATACACCCCCTTCCCTCCCCTCTTTTCCCTTGATGTTTGTTCCACCCTAGGTGAAAGAAGAGGTGAAAGTGAGCTTGGTCCAGTCTCTACAGAGAGCCAGAAGTGCATTGGATAGAGTCAATGTGCCCTTCCTAAGCAACCCCCTGTTTTTCTCTACTCTGCTCTTTGCCCTCTGAGGCTGACCTGACTGGATTATATCAGTGGACTTTTCTGCCTCCTGTTTCCTGTTGGTTTTGGCTTATGGTGACCTCTGGTGGGAAGTCACAGGGCAGGAGGAAAGTATTATGGGGTATTTCTTCCCAGGTCCTCCATGGCACATCATTATGCGTTGGCTATGTCACTTTGTGATGCCTTGTCTATAGTAGGTTTGGCAGGATTTTGGCCTGATGTCAGGTCAGAGTAGTGATGTGAACATCCATAAATGGCCTAAGAGGGAGCATTTTGTAATATCTAGGCTTCATATTTCTAACTTGACCACCTATATTTTCCTTTTAAAACTCTGGCATTCTATGATTGTGAACTAGGGTTTCGCTATTCAAAGTGTAGTCTGTGGTATGGCAGAATCAACTTCTCTTGAGAGCTTGTTAGAAATGCAGATTTGCAGATCCTACTCCAAACCCACTGAATTTCAGTCTACAGTTTTAAAAGACACCCAGGTGATTTATATGCAGGATTTGAGAAATACTAAGCTAGTATACCATCATAGTTACTTATTATCTCTGTGAACTTGTGACAAGTTACCATCCCCTTTCTAATCTCAAATTTCTAATTTCTAATCTTCAAATTTCTGACAAATTATAACAATCGTAGGGTTGTTGCAAAGAGTCAACAAGACAAAGTGATCCTGTGTTGTTGATAACACTTTTTTATTAAACAAATACTTCTGGATATCTTCAATGTGCCAAGCACTGTGCTAGATGCTCAGTAGTTAACAAAATAAAGTCCCTGGCCTCAGGCAGCTTGCATTGTTTTTGAGTCTTGTGGGCCGAAGTTATTCCTGTTTTGGACTATGGCAGGATGGTGTTGTAAATACATCATTGACCTCAAAGATAGATAGATTGCAGTCCTCCTTGATTACCACAGTCAAGTTAATTAATACTTCTAAAACCTCACATAGTTATTTTTCTGTGTGTGTGTGTGTGTGTGGTGTGAGTAGACTTAAAATCTACTCCCACTGAATTGCAAGTATACAAAACATGTTATTAATGATAGTCCTTGTACTACACATCAGATCCTCAGAACTTATTCATAACTCCAAAATTTGTATCCTTTGACCTACATCTCCTCATTTTGGCATCCCCTAGCCCTCAGCAACCACCACTGTACTCTCTGTTTTTATGAAATTGGCAAGTGTGTATGTGTATACTTAGATTCCACGTAAAAATTACACCATGCAGTATTTGTATTGCTCTGTCTGGCTTATTTCATTTAGCATAACGCCCTTCAGTTTTATCCATGTTGTTGCATATCAGTCCTCCTTCTTTGGAATGCACTCTATAAGGCCTTAAACAAGTCTTTTCTGCTTTGTGCACATTGTGAATGCGATCTTAAGAATATCAGACCACATTAACATATCTCAAAGTGTGCTTCATAGAACACTGAATGTGTGCACTTCTCCAAGGAGGGGATAAAAAATATAAACGTGGCCAAATAAGTGGGGGAACCTATTTCCCTATTAGGAGATCACAATACACCTTTAATATATCAAAGGCTTCAAGCAGTACCAAGTAAAACACCCCTTTAATTTGGCATAATCCCACATTTCTGGCACTTATTGGTGAAGATTTCTTCCTTTCCTTCTTTCCTTCTTTCTTTCACAGTAATTTGGGGAGATCTTAAATTGGCTCTCTAAGGCCATTTATGGACATGATATTTGGTGGATCTATCTTAGAAAAGTCAGGAGGAAAAGAGGATTTTTGCCAAGGGCAGTTCTCTATAGTGGCTGGTCAGGATGACTCCCAGTGGTTGTTTGGTTTCCCAAGAGGAAGCGTTAAGTTTTAATAAAAGGGCAGGGAATTAAGAGTACAGTCTTTAGGAGTCTCCTGACATTGAGCAAGTCTCTGGCCCTCAGTTTCTGTGTCTGTGAGAGGGTGTGGGGTCAGCCTGGTGACTCTGTCATGGTCTGGAATGTCCGAGCTGTGTAGGAACCTAAGGCTGGAAATGCCTATTTGCCTGAGGAGATGGCTGTGCGTTGGTGGCCATGAAGTTCAGATAGTGCTTTTCTTGTTTGACTTGGAAATGGTATTTTCCCTCACGGTGTGAGGGTTAGAGAGTCCTGCATTTGGCTTGAAGAGGGCCTACTGACTTAATTAAGTGACCAAACCTGTACCACTTGCTTAGAATGTGTGTTTCAGAAATACGGCTACAGTCCATAAGGAAGCAAGCCCAAAGCTTGTCTCAACAGGTATTTGGAGGCTTTTTCTTCTCCTACATAAGGTTCTCAAGCTTTTGATGTAAAGAAAAGCATTTATTATCATGTTTTACTCCCTAGCGTTTACTTTCCTGTGTACCAATAAATAGAAACTGTATATGCACATATTTCCTGGTTTAGTGCTGGGGGAAGGAAGGTAGGTAGTAATGCACCAGCAATTTTAAACAAGGGGTTTAACAGGTAAGAGGTTGTAGACTTGGAAAAAAGTCTACTGATCACATTCAAAAGAGAAATCCTTCTGACCACATAGATTCAAGACAGAAACAGGTATGGGGACCACACAGAAGCTCCACGTTTCTGGGGAATACAAAGCAGTTTCTAAGAACGTAGACCCTGAGGAAGACAAAGTCAGATCCAAACCTGTTGAAGGAGGTCATTGAGAGGATGTGATCACCGGTTGAACCATGAGCTGGACCCAGGCAATTAGAGGCTCCTCCTTTCCCCACCCCACCCACCCCCACCCTTGGAATGTACGTTCCACCCACTGTCCACGCTAGGAGTCATTTTCAAGGACACAGCCTTGAGACAGTAATGTGTTATTGAGACCATCTGGACTGGATACATGACAGGATCCTGTTCAACACCTCTATAAACTTGTAAGATTCTGTCAGACAGGTGCAGAGATCTACTTGTCTTGCTGCCATCCAAGACAAGGCTTGTATGTAAGTTCTCTTGCTAATTAAACCCACCAATCTAGAGTGGCCTGCCTCTTTTATAGTCACTCACGTATTTTGATAATTCAACAAGAGATTTTGAGGCTACATGGGGCTGTGAAAAAAGAATCTTTTTGATCTGTGTTCAAATCCTGGTTCTGCTATTTGCCAGTTTGGGAGTTACTTTAACCTCTCCAAAACCTTGCAAGGTTATGAAAATTAAATGGATGACAAATCTATGTACCTATTATTAGTGTCTACCTTATATAAGCCTTCAGTAATAATAGCTGTTATCATTGTTAATATGGAATACTGGAGTTGTAAAATGCAAACATAAAAAAAGGAGAGAAAGACAAATACCATATGATTTCACTTACATGTGGAATCTAAAAAACAGAACAAAGGAACAAACAAACAAAACACAGAATCGAACCTATAAGTACAGAGAATTGATGATTGCCAGAGGGGAGGGGGTTGGAGTGGGGAATGGGCAAGATAGGTGAAGGGGAGTGAGAGATACAGGCTTCCAGTTATGGAATGCGTAAGCACTAGGGATGAAAGGTACAGCATTGGGAATATCGTCAATGAGCACAGCATGATGTATAGACTTAGCGAATCACTATGTTGCTCACCTGAAACTAATGTAACTGTGTGTTAACTATACTTCAATACAAGCAGATGAAGTCGATAAACTTCAGAGTGGAAAAATGACTTATCCAAAGTCATAGAAAAGGGGGGACTAGAACCAAGTCCTCCAAGCTCTAAGCCAAATGCTTTTTGCCTCTCCATAATTGTCCATCTCCATGAGCTAATTATGTGAAGCACATGCTTCATGGAGCTCATACAGTGGAGAAGTGTGGTGACAAATCCCATGGAGCCCGGGGGACTTGCAGTCAGAAATTGAGTTAAAATCTGGCTCTGCCACACACCGACATTGGGATCTTGTGAAAGCCATGCATCTTCTATGAACTGCCTTTCCCTCATCTTGTAAAATGGTGATAATGACCCTGCTTGCTTTCCAGGTATGTTGTAAAGTCCAAACGAGTTGAAAGAGAAGTTTAAAACTGTAAGGAGCAGCAGGTGCGTTAGGGATTCGTATTTATAGTACATCCTTGGAAGTGGCAAGGGAGCGTAATTTGCTTAATATTGGTTCATCAGTATCACGAAAATGATTTATTTGACAGATCTGCTTGCTGGCAAGGAGAAGCAAACAGGATAAGAATTGCTCATTCCAGCAAGGTGGGCACGTGTGTGGGTGCCTCTGATGCGTGTTGCTCTAACCAGAATAAACCCAAGAGCTCCAGCTAGCTGGAGTTCTCTCTGTAGCTGTCGTCAAAGAAACCAAGTGTGACATCTGAAAGTGATTAGAAGTGATTCTGATCCTGACTTGAATCCCTTGGCAGACATCGACAGGGGTGTAACTCCTACTCAGTTCTTTCACGCCCCCCGTTGCCCTGCCTCCCATCTTCACATCTCTCACACTCTCTATCCACCCCGAGTCTTTATCTTAAACCACTATCCATCCTCCATGGAACGTACCTGGGTAAAAACAAAACAACACAAAAGCGAGCCTTAGTGATCTCCATGTTTCTTCTCTCTTATCCTTTTCCCCTATATTTTATGCTTAGTGGACTAAATATTTGCCTTTCTGATGAAATTTCTCTCCACTTCTCCATTCTTCTCTCTTCTCATTTGCCAATTCTCTGTCGAAAATGGGCCAGAAGCAGAACTGCAGCATTTTGAATCTATTTTTTGAAGGTGGGGAGGGATTGAGGTCTAGTGAAAAGCCCAGAACAAGGCAGAATTTTATTGAATACATTGGGGAAGGGAAAAACATAACAAACACTTACAAATTAATTTACACCTAAATTTATTATGGTTGGTTTTCATCTCTTAAAAGGAATGACTTAATCAGCAATGTGGATACGAGGATGTGAAATTTGTGTGATGGGACCAGACATAGGGACATTAGTTGTAGGGAGTTCCTTATGTTTTGGTTCACACTCATAAAAGTTTTTCGCCCATATTTTCTTCAGGCATTTAAGTGTCTCTCTTGTGCCCTAAATTTGTGCTACTGACCACACCTCCTATCTACTCTCCTTGTTATTATTAGTTTACTTTTAAGTTCTACTCTCTTAGCAAATTTCAAATATGCTGTATAGTAGCATTAACTATAGTCACCGTGATATATGTAACATCCTCATGACTTATGTGCTCTCCTTAAATACTGACTTGAAGTCCTGCTTTTGGAAGAAAATGCCTGCATTAGAAATGCTGACTCACGCCCATGTGGCCTCATTTTGAATTGCTTATCTGCTTGAGAGGGTTTAGCAGAAAAAGCCACTGTCCATGGCTGAGCACCACCTTGCGGATAATTAATGAGCTATGACGGCATAACTGGCGTGTTGCAATAGTGTCTGGGTCAGAATTCTTGGATTAGGATTCTTGCTCTGCTACCTACTAGCTGTGTGACTGTGGACAACTACTTAAGCTGTGTCTCTCCTTCCTCTGCAGAGGGAGATAATCTACCAATTCTGTGGTGTCTGGTATTATAGTAAGCACACAGAGCTACTAATCTGCTGTCATTATATCTAACAGTTTGAGAGCATTGGTCAAACAAGACCAGATTTCTAGATAAGGGCAATCATAATAACCAGTATCAATAGTATTATTAATAGGATAATAATGGCTCCTATTTACTGAACGCCTACCAGGGGCAGATGCTGTGCTGCCTTCTGTGTGTGTGTGTGTGTGTGTGTGCGTGTGTGTGTGCTTCATTCTTTACATGAATCATTTCATTCAATCCTCACAATACTCCTTTGTATTGAACACTTTTATTATGCCCAGTTCATATGTGAGGGACCTGAGACTCCGAGATAACTGATTTGTCCAGAGCTACACATCCAACAAAGGCAGAGTTGAAATCAAATCCAAGTCCGACATTAAACATGTCATTTTAACTGCTCTAAGCTTCTTGTGAGAGAATTGAGCAAGGAAATTCTATTTTTTAGGGAGAAGACAGTGTGTGTATGTATGCATGTGCTTGGGTATGTGTGTGGTTTGTGCGTGTGTTACACACAAAGGGAACAAGAGGAAGAAGAATGGTGGAGCTGTGGTCATTGTCTTCAACCTGCTATACAGCTGCCATAGGGAAAGGGATACCATGTTTTTTCCAAGTGATCCCAGATGTTATAATATTTTGGGTGACTAGATTTCTGCCCACTTACACAGAGCAATTTTCTAATAGCCAGAATCGTTCAAATATGAAAATATCTGCCTTTGGAGATAATAAAGTCTCCATTATTAGAGTTTTTAAAGTAGAGTCTGCTGATATTTGGAAAAGATAGTGTAGGGATTATGTCTAATTGAGAGGGACCACTGAGGTATTTTCTAATCTTACAAGTCATTATTTCTATAATAAACCTCAAAATTCATGGCAGAAGTCACCCTTCAGTGGGCTCTCTTTTCCTGTTGTTGCGCTGCGAGGCTCCACGAGCAGCGAAGTCTCCCAAGCCGCCCTGGACGAGGAGGTGGTGGGAGGTCGTGTCCGGCAGCCAGTGCAAGTGCAGGTAGGTTTTGGAGATGGTGGAGCTGCAGGTCAGCTCGAACTATGAGCCTCAGAAGGAAAAATGCTTCTCAGGCACAGTCAGACTTAAGTCCACTCCCCCCCCCCCAAGTTCCCCATATGTTTTTGGGGGGACCAGCAGGACTGTGATGATGCCAAGGGCTGTGGATATTCCCCACGTGGATACTGAGGCATTGAAAAAACTCAACAAGAATAAAAAATTAGTCAAGAAGCTGGCCAAGAAGTATGATCCCTTTTTGGCTTCAGAATCTCTGATCAAGCAGATCCCACAAATCCTGGGCCCAGGCCTCCATAAGGCTGGCAAGTTCCCTTCCTTGCTGACCCACAATGAGAACGTGGTGGCCAAAGTGGATGAAGTGAAGTCCATCATCAAATTCCAGATGAAGAAGGTGCTGTGTCTGGCAGTGGCTGTTGGCCACGTGCAGATGACAGGTGATGAGCTTGTGTACAACATCCCCTTAGCTGTCAGTTTCCTGGCACCCTTGCTCAAGGAGAATTGGCAGAACACCTAGGCTTTATACATCAAGAGCACCATGGGCAAGCCCCAGCACCTGTACTAAGACACAGCTTAATAAACCCTAGTGTTACCATTAGGAAAAAAAAAAAAAGAAGTGATCCTTTGGCTGGCTTTGTGCATTAGACAGTACACTTTTGATTACAAGTTGTAGAATAAAAACTGGCTTAAGATAAAAGTTCATTATAAGGATTAGGAGGTACCTCAAGAAATCCACAAGCAGGAGTAAGACAGCTGAAACTGGAGTCTGAAATACCATGTTTTCTCTCTCTATCCTGAATTTATGCTCCTGCCCACAGATTATACTTTCTTCTCCACGTCTCTGCAGAGCAGCTTTCTCTCTGTTCCTCTGTCCACTTGGTAGGCAGTAGATATCCATTTGATTGTTTCTGAAATGACATGTCTCTGATGAGACAGATCTTGACAAAGAAAAAGATCTTACTTTTGGTTTCAATTCCTAACTTTTTTGGTGATGTATTTTTTTACCACTTGATTTTATTTTATCTCATCATGATAAGTACACTCTTTTATCCCTATCACCTATTTCCTGCATTCCCCCACCCATCTCCCCTCTGGTCACCATCAGTTTGTTCTCTGTAGTTAAGAGTCTGTTTCTTGGTTTGCCTCTCTCTCTTTTTCCTTTATTCTCTTGTTTTCTTGCTTAAATTCTACATATGAGTGAAATCATATGGTATTTGTCTTTCCCTAACTTATTTCACTTAGCATAATACTCTCAAGCTCTATCCATGTCGCTGCAAATGGCAAAAATTCATTCTTTTTTATAGCTGAATAATATTCCATATATATGTATATATATTAATCACATTTTTTTATCCATTTATCTAGTGGACACTTGGGTGCTTCCATAGTTTGGCTACTGTAAGTAATGCTACTATAAACATAGAGGTACATGTATCCCTTTGAATTAGTGTTTTTGTATTCTTTGGGTAGATACCCAGTAATGCAATTGCTGGATCATAGGGTAGTTCTATTTTTATCTTTTGAGGAACCTCCATACTGTTTTCTAGAGTAGCTGCACCAGCTTGCATTACAACCAACAGGGCACAAGGGTTCCATTTTCTCCACATCCTTGCCAACACTTGTTTTTTGTGTCGTTAATTTTAGCCATTCTGACAGGTGTGAGATGGTATCTCATTGTTGTTTTGATTTGTATTTCCTGATGATGAGTGATGCTGAGCATTTTTTCATGTGTCTGTTGGTCATCTGGATATCTTCTTTGGGGAAATATCTGCTTATATCTTCTGCCCATTTTTAATTGCATCATTTGTTTTTTTCGGTATTGAGTTGTGTCAGTTCTTTACATATTTTGGATACTAACTCTTTGTCAGATGTGTCATCTGCAAATATCTTCTCCCATTCATTAGGTTGCCTTTTAGTTTTGTTGATTATTTCCTTCTCTGTGCAGAATTTTTTTTATTTTGATGTAGTCCCAATAGTTTATTTTTGCTTCTATTTCCCTTGCCTCGGGGGACTTACCTAGAAAAATGTTGCTACGGCTGGTCTCAGAGAGATTACTGCCTGTGCTATCTTCGAGGACTTTTATGGTTTCAGGTCTCACATTTAGGTACTTAATCCATTTTGAATTTATTTTTGTGTATGGTGTATGAAAGTGGTCCAGTTTCATTCTTTTGCATGTCGCTGTTCAGTTTTCCCAGTACCATATGTTGAAGAGACTGCCTCTTTCCCATTGTATACTAATTCCTCCTTTGTTGAAGACTAATTTTTTTGATGAGGTAAAATTCAAATAACATAAAATTAACCATTTTAGTCTGTACAATTCAATGGCCTTTAGTATTTTCACAATGTTGTGAAACCATCACCTCTATTTAGTTCCAAAGTATTTTTATCACCTCCAAAGTAGACCCTTTACCCATTAAGAAGTCACTTCCCATCCCTCTGCCCCCAGGCCCTGACAATCACTAATCTGCTTTCTGTCCGTGGATTTACACATTCTGCATGTTTTATATAAATGGAATAATACAATATGTGACCTTTTGTGTCTGGCTTCTTTCACTTAGAAAAATGTTTTTTGTTGTTGTAGCGTGTTTCAGTATTCCGTTCCTTTTTATGGCTAAATAATTTCCATTGTATGAATATGCCACAGTTTGTTTATCCATTCATCTGTTGATGGACATTTGGGTTGTATCTACTTTTTGGCTGTTGTGAATAGTGCTACAGGTTTTGTGTGGATACTCATTTCAGGTTCTTTCAAGCATATCATAGGGGTGGGATTGGTGGGTCATATGGTAAAATTCTATGTTTTACATTCTGAGGAGTTGCCAAACTGTTTTCCACAGTGACTGTACCATTTTACAATCCTACCAGCAACATACGTGGCCTCTAATTTCTCCACATCCTTGCCAAAACTTGCTATTTTCTTTCTTTAAAAAAAAAGTATAATGACCTTAGTAAGTCAAAACATAGTGAAAATGTTATCTCTGTGGTTGTGATTTATATTTCCCTAATGACTGAAGAAATTGAATGCAATTTCTCCTCCAGTTTTATTGAGATATAATGGACATACATCACTGTATAAGTTTAAGATATGCAGCATAATGGTTCAACTTACATATATAGTGAAATGATTACCACTATAACTTTAGTTAGCATCCATCTGCTCATATAGATACAATAAAAAGAAAGCAAAAAAGAAGAAAGAAAGAAAGAAAGAAAGAAAGAAAGAAAGAAAGAAAGAAAGAAAGAAAGAAAGAAAAAGAAAGAAAAAGAAAGGAGAGATTTTTCCTTGTGATGAGAACTCTTAGGATTTACCTTCTTAGCACTTTTCCTGTATCCCATACAGCAATGTTAGCTACAGTCATCCTGTTGTACATTGCATCCCTAGTACTTATCTCATAACTAGAAATTTGTACCTTTTGACCACTTTCTTCCAATTCCTTTTCCCCTACCCCCATCCCACCTTTGGTAAACACAAATATGATCCCCTTTTTCTAGGAGTTTAATTGTCATTTTTGAGTTTTTTTTTTTTAGATTTCACATATATGAAAGATCATACTGTGTTTGTCTTTTTCTGTCTGACTTATTTCGTGTAGCATAATGCCCTCAAGGTTCATCTATGTTGCTGCAGATGGTGTGATTTTTTCCATTTTTATGGCTGAATAATATTCCATTGTGTATATATACCACCACTTCCTTATCCATTCATCCATCAGTGGACCTTAGATTGCTTTCATGTCTTGGCTATTGTACATAATACAATATGTACATACAAGCTGTGAACATGGAAGGACAGGTATCTGTCAAGTTGGTGTTTTTGTTCCCTTAGGATATATTCCCAGAAGTGGGATTGCTAGATCATATGGTAGTTCTATCTTTAATTTTTTAAGGATCCTCCGTGTGGTTTTCCATAGTGGCTTAATTGCCACCAACAGTCAGCAACTTTTTAATGTACCCGACACCCATTTGTACTCGATTAATGTACTTCTTTGGAGAAATGCCCGTTTAAAAAAATTTGTGTACCTTTTTGTTATTGAGTGTAACAGTTCTGTGTATTTTCTGGATAATAGTTCCTTATCAGATACAATTTATTCTCACTATTTATAGATTCTATATTTGTGAATTTGCCTACGACTGCTAAAATTTGTTCATAACTCAAAAATCAATATGGTTTTGTCATCATTGGAAGACATGCAGAACAGTGAAAAATTTAGTTGCCAGAGGCACACATTCCCAGCTGAGGTAGAATATGGTGTCCCTCTACCTTCTTGTTCCAGCTATCACACAGAGATGACCAGAGGACGGAGACAGCTGGGCGGGGCAACGTCATACAAGCAGTCCAGCTCTGGGGCCTACTGGAGGGGTTCGAATCCCAACACTGCCATCCATTAGTAGTGTGCCCTCAGGTAAGTTGCTTAACTCTTCCGAACCTTGTTTTCTTTCACGAAAAATTTTAAAAAAAAAAAAAAAAAAGAATGCCAGGATGAATTGTTTTTAGGATCGAAGACTATCATCTATGTGATTATGTCCCTTCTCTCTCCATATCCCTGGTCTATATAGATTTCTAGGAGCAGTGTTTCAGTGTTTGCTAACTGAGTGGTTGCAGCGACTTTTAGAATGTCTCACCAATAACAAGAATAGACTATATGATTTACAAATATTATCTCCTATTTATTAGGTCTTGTCACTTACTTGACAGTGTGCTTTGATACATAAAAGTTTTTAATTTTGATGAAGTCCAAATTGTCTGTTCTCTCTTTTGTGGCTTAGGTCTCCAGTTCTAACTTTTGAGAAGTGGATTTGCTTAGTTCAATCATAGATGAAGCAATTATGCTTAAGTGTATTCCCATTCACTGATAATTGGCTGTAGAGAGGCTTAGGAGAGAAGCTGAATTGACTTACCCAGACTTAGGTAGCTACTGAAGGGCAGTTGAGAATCCAACTGACACCTGATGTTAGAACGTGTGATCTTACCTGCTCTAATTAGGCAGAGAAGGGATCATTATGGTGAACTAAAGAAACACCTAAGGGTGATCAACTTTCTCAAAAAATGGATGGCATTTAGATGAAGAGGAGAAAGGAAGTAGCTTTCTTTGTAGGACATTCTTGTTTGTAGAGGATGTATTCAATTAGAGCAGATCTGTATAAATGATGAACAAACCCTTATCACCACCTCAACTTCTTTGTTCCTCATATTTTACTCCACTGCGTTGGGCCTTAATAGACGTCCCTAACACTTAGTGGGGTTGGCTGTTGGGAATCACAAATTATGGACACAAGAGGGCGCCAAAAGCTCTCTGTTCCTCTGGTTCTTTAGGCCCAGATGTAGGAAATTGTTACCTTCCATTATTGCTGTTTGTATTTGCAGAGAAGAATTTAGATTACAAAACTCAGGAAAATCTGAATAGAACTAACGAAAATACAGCCTGATATACAAATATTTAGATTTCAAGATTGACTGAAGTCCAGTCCCAGAATTGTTGATGATTTGGCACCATTTTAAGTGAATGTAGTAGAACTTCAAAGCTAGAAAGAGTATTTGAAATTACCTTTCCTTTTCTCCCTCCCTGCTCCCTTTCCTCTCTCTTTTTCTCCTTTCTCCCTGGCAATCTTTCCAGTTTGGAAAACAAAACAAACTATAAGCAGAGTTGTTCTTCCATATATATGATTTATACATAAAATATATATAAATTTCATGTGCAGAAATGTTTTTCTGATCAAAGCACATAAACAGATATATTTGAAAACCACTCTAGTCTAATGCTACTGTTTCACAAGTGGGAAAAATAAAATCAAGAGAGAGAAAAATGTTTGTTCAAGGTCCCAGAGCAAGTTATTGGCAGAGTCAGCTGCAGGCTCCTATGCTTTTCACTACATCATTTTACAAACATGCCCACGCATGCTTTGCTGCCCTCTGGGCTGGGGTTTCTGAAGTAAGACTCACCTGTGGGGACTTCAGATTCACTCTATCACTAGACATATTGCTATATAATACATTAAAAGAACCGTTTTCCTAGTCTTGTTATGGGTCTTGGATGTTTTGGCCACCTGTGTGCTCTTTGGGAGTTCTAGGGAGAGGCTGCGGATTACCCTAAATTGGCCGCAGATATTTTCTCTGAGCTTGCAGCTATCACACAGACAGGTGCAGTAGAAATCTGCACACGTGTTGCATGGTACAAACATCCTTTGCTTTAGGAGTGTGCTGCCAGGAACAAAGAGATTGGAGAAGTTTCTGTAATTGATTTTGGACTTGATTGGAATTCCTGGTTGGAATGAGACAGCCTATTTAGGAAAGTCACAAGTCAGGAGGGATACACAAAAACTTGTGCATATCTAAAAGAAGGTCCAAGATAATAAAAAATGGGAAAGGCCATGACTATGAAGAGTAGAAGAAACTGGGGGCGAGGGGGCGGATGTTAGCTCAGAAAGCTCAGGTGCCAAAATTATTATCTTCAAGTACCTGAACAACTAACCTGAGAGAGGAGGAGCTTACCTGCTCCATAAGCCCAGAACTAGAACCTATGGGTAGAATTTGCTGGGATTTAGAGTTGGGCTTACTAGTCAGAGCTAATGATGCCCTGGATATCATAGAGACTGGGACATCAGAGAGATGTGGGTATGGTTCCTGGCTCCATCCTTTTTGCTTGTATGACCCTGGGGACTGTGGTTGTGAAGAGGAGCAATATTTTGCCATATTGTGTAGATAGCTCTTTTTTCCCCTTTCCCACATGCCCTTCTACTTCACGCTCTCATTGCCAGCCTACACTGCCTGGAGTTTGAAAGTAAAGACTAAGAGAGTAGTTTGAGAAAAAGGGTTTTGAGTACCCAAAGTCTGGCTTTTAGAATCAAAGGCTAGAATGTCTGGAAGGAATTAGAACATAATGTTTGGAAACATAGAGTAGGCGTCACACTGTACCACCCCCTAAGACCACATAAAAATTCCATGGGCTAGAGGTTCAGGTGTGGAGGAAAGATAATGTCGAGGAAGGAGGTTGGTGGAGCCCAGCCTGCCTGGGGCTCAATGTGCCAGGAGGAACCGGGACAGAGCAATGGAATCAGCACCAAGACTCATCAACTACCGACAGGGAAACATCATCTATCACAAGGTGGGAGCCAATTCCTTAATGCAGATCATGGGATCACATTAGACAATTGCACCAGTGTTGTAAATCATCCTGCCATAGAGCTATATTAGCTATCCTCATCACCTCCTTATGAGGCCCTCTACCGAAACACCAGCAGAGTGGCGTCTTTGTCCTGTAAGAGGAACAACCCTTTGGGACCCATATTTTGTTTAGTCCCATCCAACTTGCCCTGAATGGAAAAAGCTTTTGTTTGTCTGGTATGTTCTAAGGCCCAGTTGAAATGCCAGGAGGTCTCCTGAATGCTGAAAGGAGGAATGCTTATATGGACGGGCAGCCTCATTTCTCTGCCTTAGTAGGAAAACAGACCTGGCGCGAGAGATCCAGCCTGCTCTTCCCCAATCTCATTCAAAACAATAATTCCATTCTCCTACTCTTCCCATCCAGTTACAGTTAACTTGTCTAGGTCTTTTTTTTCTGTTATAGATTATAACTTCAATCGTTATTTTATAAGTTTGCTCCAAGATTAAATGTGATAATGCATAAAATATTTAATATTTAAAATATTAGCATATTGATTGTCTTAGAATATGCTCACTAGATGGAAGCTGTTATTATTATTCAAAGGATGATGAGATCATAATTCCTTTAGGTATTCTTGTGAAACTGAGTGACTGCTTGGTGTTTACGTGGTAAAGGTTATTAGAATTTCTGAATGTGATAGTGGTGAGTGATTTGTCAGTTTAGATTCAGTATTTTTGGACCTGCTGTGCATGGGCTCCTATAGGCTGGCTGTATCAGAATAAATTGGTATAACTTTCTTTTTTTTTTTTTTTTAGATTTTATTTTTATCTATTTGACAGAGACAGACACAGTGAGAGAGGGAACACAAGCAGAGGGGGTGGGAGAGGGAGAAGCAGGTCTCCCGCCGAGCAGGGAGCCCGATGCGGGGCTCGATCCCAGGACCCTGGGATCATGACCTGAGCCGAAGGCAGACGCTTAACAACTGAGCCACCCAGGCGCCCCTAACTTTTTTTTAAGATTTCATTTTTAAGTAACATTCAGTGTGGGGCTCGAACTCACAACCCTGAGATCAAGAGTTGCATGCTCTACTGACTGAGCCAGCCAGGTGCCCCAACCTGGGATAACTTTTAAAAAATATATAAATCTGGGCCCAAATCCAGCTACTTCGGTAGATCTAAAGAAGGGTTCAGGATACTGTGTTACGAACAAGCTGCTTCCTTCTGGAAGCTCTAGGAAAGAATCTATTTCCTTGGTTTTTCCAGCTTCCACCACAGTCCTTCGTTCACACCCTTGCATTGCTTCAGCCTCTGCTTCTGTTGTCACATCTCCCTGCTGACTCTGACCCTCTACTTTCCTCTTATAAGGACTTTTGTGATTACATTGGACCCACCAGGAAAGCCCAGGGAAATCTTTTTATCTCAAGATTCTTAACCTGATCACATCTGCAAAGTCCCCTTTGCCATATAAGTAACATATTCACAGATTCTGGGGATTAGAATGTGGACATCTTTGGAGGCCATTATTCTGTCATTGGTGGTAACCTGTTGTTGTTGTTGTTGTTGTTGTTGTTTTGGACTGTCAATTACACAGAGAAATCCCTAGATGATTTCATTCACTCCCACCTAAATCCATGTGAGAGGTCTTTTCTTGTACATCACCACCCTCTCAGTGCCCATTTCATTGGTGTACAAGTGTCCTGGGAAGCTGATGAAGAGTTGACAATTCTCGGGTAAGATGAATGGGAACAGAACAAGCTTAAGGGTGAGGATATAAATGCTATCACTCTTGCTAGATGATCAGTGGGCTAGTTACTGACTTCTGTCAAAGAGAGAACCTTGTGATAACTCCTCAGTACAGGCACATAAGACTGCACTTGTGAAGGCACCAGCCTCTGATCTCTAAGTCTCCCCCGTCTCTTTCTTCTAAGCCTTGGAAGTCCATCCTTTATCTTGAAGGTAGGAAAATTTTATTATTCACATCATTATTGTATCATATATTCTTTCAAAATCTCATGTGTCAGAACAGGTGGGCTGCTAAACTCAGAAGCCAACAATTGACTCCCTTTGTTTTCTCTCCTGCTGTCAGTTCATCTCTAAGACGATGATGAAGAATGCTTAGCTGACTGAATGAGGGAAAGAACAAAGATTAAAGCAAATTCTGGAAACAAAAGAATATTAAGTAACATTTCAAGATATTATCCATCTTCATGATGTTTAAGGTTCATGTTGTTTAAAATCCAAAACACAACTTCACCAAGTCCATAACTAGTGCTTGTTCTACTATACCACACCCCCTTTGTGCTGTCTTTAGCTTTTTCACTTCCATAATTTGTGCAATAACTTCAAGACCTTGGATTTCCAAAGTGACAATGGCATATTCCACTTCCACCAATACACCTCCCACAGTTACTAAATATCTACTCTCACTGTATGACAAGAGTATCCTGCTCTCCAGCTCCTGGGAAAGGTTGACTATCAAGAGCTCTGTACCGCCCTGGGTTCAGCTGCCAGTCTGTCTTTCCACAATTTCAGCCAACTCTCTCTCTGACTCAGCTCTCTGTCTGCAAAACCAGGCAAGGACTTGTAGAAAGCATCTCCTACTTCTTCTCTTCTCCCAGGGAAAATAGGATTAGTATTCAGTACACTGAACACAGGGCAGCTCCCTTTCAGTTTGTTTGTCTGGTATTAAAAGAGGATGGGAACTAGCTTACCATCCGAAATGAGTTCCTTCCCACAGATACCTGCCCACCCTCTAATACCCAGCTACACATCAAGAATGTGGACTCCGCTTGGCAGTTCAACTGGTCCAGCTTCCTTAATGCAAGTGGCTGCTTGTCTAGCCCTGTCTCAACCTTCCAGCTCTTCTCTTCTAATTTTATAGTGAAACAGTACAAAGAGGCAGCCTAGATTGTGTGTAAGTTGCTCTGTGTTTGCATCAGAAAAAATATGGACTGAGTCCCAATTTTGCTGGTTACTAATTATGTGATCTTGGGCAAGTTATTTAACTTCCTAAAGCTTCTATTGCTCCTCTATAAAGCAAGACCGAAGGCACCCACATCAATGGATTGCTGTAGGGATAAAATAAATAAAATAAAAATAAAATAAAATAGGTAAAGCACTTAAAAGTCTGCCTGGCACACACTGCTCCACAAATGATAGTCATTGTTATATTTTGTTTTACTTTATAAAAATGCACTGAGTCGGTATTATGAAAAATACCACGCTTGTACTATGGAAGTAGGTAAAGAAGAAGGAGACATGGTCCCTGTCTTCAAGGAATACTGTAGACTAGTGGGAGATATAGAAAATATCAAAGTAAGCAAAGGGAAGGGATGAAGCAAGGTAAAATTAGAGGGAAAGAACTCAGTGAACATGAAGCTGGAATTGCACAGCCTGGAGGAGGGTCCCGAGAGAAACCACATTGCAGAAGTGTGGGAAAGGCCACCTTAATGTGATGTCCCATCTTGTGGGCAAAAGCTTTCCCCATGTCCCTGTGTGAGCCTCTTCCATTCAATAGTGCTAGATCAAGACCATGAACATATATACCTCTATTATTGTGTATTTGGGGGGATTAACCATGGGTTGGAGCTATAGTTAGTTAGGAGACTCTAGAAAAATGAACAAAGAAACATCTCTTTCTAGTCCACTTGTTCTTTTCTTATACCACTGTGATCATCTGGTTCACAATTAAAAAGCTTAGATTTTTTTTTTAAAGATTTTATTTATTTATTTGAGAGAGAGAGAGAGAGAGAGCACAAGAGGGTGTAGGGTCAGAGGGAGAAGCAGACTCCCCGCCGAGCAGGGAGCCCGATGCAGTACTCAATCCCGGGACAGTCGCTTAACCAACTGAGCCACCCAGGCGCCCCAGAAAGCTTAGATTTTTTTTCTAGATGCTATTTAGTCACAGAAAAATTCCTGGGCAGGTTTTAGCTATCTCTAAAATTTGGAATGAAAATTAACTGAAGTGTAAGTATGCCAAGCTGAGTGCATGTCTGCCCTCTTAACACTAGATAAAGCATGCAAATTCTCTGAATGCCTTACCAGAGAGTCACTGTTTGTGTGGGCTGAAGTAGTACATGGGGAGCTGGCTGGGTCACTCCTCAGCTCACTAGCACAAAAGTTACAAAATTCTCCTGTTCTCCAAATGTCACAAGGAGGCAGTGCAGTATTATTAGAATGAGGGCACCTATAAAAGATCTTCCTCAATTTATGTTGGGGTTAATAAATATTTAAGTCACAAATGCATTGAATACACTTAACCTACTGAATGTCATAGCTTAGCCTAGCCCACCTTAAACATGGTCAGAACACTTTCAATAACCTATAGTTGGGCAAAAACATCTAACACAAAGCCTGTTTCAAAATAAAGTGCTGAATATCTTATATAATTTATTGAATACTGTATTAAAAGTGAAAAACTGAATGACTATATGGATACAGAATGGTTGTAAGTGTATTGGTTGTCTACCCTCGTGATCATGTGGCTCACTACCACTGCCTACCACCTTGAAAGAATATCATACCACATGAGCCCAGGAAAAGATCCAAATTTGAAATTTGAAGTATGGTTTATACTGAATGCATATTGCTTTCTCACCATCAAAGAGTCAAAAAATCATAGGTCTTAAGTTGGGGATTGTCTGTATTCTAGTGCTAGCCCAACTGTGACAATTGTATATAAAATCAGGCAAACTTTCTTAATTGCTTTCTTAGTAAGCAAAATAGGTGAAGTAATCCTTGCCTGTGGCTCTGTAGCATACAAATGTAATTTTCTTTGAAGAATCTGATACTTCTTGGTATCAGATTGGTAAGAAATGATAACTTCAGGTTGGACCACTGTATGTGGTTATTGTGAAGATCAGACAATACAAAGGAAAACATTTTGGCAACTTTGTCTTCAAAGCTAGTTTTACATGTCTGAGAAGACCAGCTATATTCCCATTAAGGTTTTACCAGGTTGGTCATTTCCTGTTGCTCCATCTTCATAGGACAGGGTTTCTAGGTCTCTGTAGACCCTCCAAAGCTAATCGGCCAAGGCTGGTGAATGGCTTGTAATCGTCCACAACATATATGCAGAACATTAATCAGTCTCAGATTTTCCAATTCTAGTAGGGAGACAATAGGAAAGGGAGTGACTTCCAGGATTTGGGTCTCAGAATTAGGCATTTTGTAAATAGGATAACCACATGTCAATGTATGTAAGTCATTCCAATGCCTTCTGCTTGCACTTGGAATAAAATCTAGACTTGTTACTGAAGACTGCCAGCATTCATATGCTCTGGCCCTGGCCTACCTTGAGCAACCAGCATTATGATCTAGTCATATGGACTTTCTGTTCTTCATATATGCCAAACCCATTCTTGCTCTGGGGCTTTTTTTCCTTTCTTCCCTCCTCCTATAATGCTCTTCCCCTAAACCTTTGCATGGTTGGCTGTCATGCCTTCATCCTCATTCCTTTCTCAACTCAAAGCTAACTTCCTTAAAGAAGACTTTCCCAATTATGCTAAGGTTCCCTCCTTTGCCCCCGTCACCATCTCCTTCATTTATAGCTCTTATCACAATCTGCAATTGAATTATGCATTGTTTCATTCACTTGTTTACTGTGTACCTTCTCAATAGAATGAAACCTGTTCTACCAGTGTGATACTCCAAATACTTAACAACTCATATCACATGGCACTAATCTTTTGGAGTTGATACTGGCCGAAGTCTTGGATCAGGGTCCAGGCAGCCCCTCTTTCTGTACTTTAACTCTTAATTTGCTCACATGTGGGGAGATCTAGAAGTCCTGAGGGAGGAGTTAGAGTAAATAGGGCAACACATGTGAAGTCGGGGACTCAAGGAAATGGTTAGTGAGCCATTACTATGAAAATATTTCAGTATTTTATTTTATTTTTTAAGATATTACTTATTTATTTGAGAGAGTGAGACAGCATGAGGGAATGCAAGTTGGGGGAGGGACAGAGGAAGATGGAGAGAGAATCTTAAGTAGACTCTGTGCTTAGCATGGAGCCTAACACGGGGCTCAATCCCACAGCCCTGAGAACATGACCTGAGCCTCTATCAAGAGTCGGCCCCTCAACCAACTAAGCCACCCAGGCACCCTGAAAATATTTCAGTATTCTAGCAATCAATAGGCCACTGGTTTGTAGTGGTTAAATATCAATTTATTTTAGGATTTCAGGACCTAGAACAGTGACTGGAACATAGAAGTCCCTTACACGGGGAATTACTTGAATATCATCAAGTCCACCTACCACTTTCTCCAACTTGATGTTTTCTAGAAGAGTTGTAAGTGCCCTGGGTTTATGGGTTATTGAAGGGGGTAAGTACTGGTGTATTTAGGCCATGGATTTTGGTTTAATAACTAATATTTGTAACTCTTCATAGTTTACAAAATCTACACATCAATTATCTCATTTTGTCTTCACAACTGTCTTGAAAGGGTAGCAAGACAAGAATTATTCATTTTTCAGTTGAGTAAACTCAGGCTCTTCTAAGTCAAGTGATGGCTAAAGGGTGGGCAGAGCTGGGAAATAGCTTCATGTCTTCTGGCCTGGGACTATGTTCTTTCCACTAGCTTGTATGTTCTGTCCCCAGCTGGATGGATCTGAGCCTGAGCATGGAAGCAGCCACTGGATATACATGTAAAGATTCTGGCCTCCACAAGTAGGATTGTATATGCCTTTATACAACAACTGTGGCTGGGTTACAAAATAGGGGATTTCAAGCAAGAATGACCAACCTATGAGGGAGGGTCTAGAGGGACCCTGTCAAAGAGTTTGGAGGAACAGTTAATGACCAATCTGGAAAAGCCTTTATGGAAATATAGTTGATCTTTTCAGACACTTAAAAATCAGTCTTGAAGACAAGATTGCCAAGACTTTTTCTCAGCAAGTTCACAGGGCAGAGTTAATACCAACAGTGAAAAATCATTGCAAAAATCAGGGTTTTTGTTTTTGTTTTTTGATTTTTTTTTAGATTCCAATATAGTTAACATACAGTATTATATTAGTTTCAGGTGTATAGTATAGTGATTCACGATTCTACCCATTATTCAGTGCTCATCATAAGACTACTAAAAATATACATTTAAAAATGAGAAGTAATGTAGATTAAGGCAGTGTTTACCAAAATATAATACATACAAAATGGTGCTAAGAAATAGTTTTTACTTAGAACATGGTTGAACACTTTGAATACTTTTACTTATTAAGAATTTATTTTAGGGTGCCTGGGTGGGTCGGTTGGTTAAGCAACTGCCTTCAGCTCATGTTCCCGGAGTCCCAGGATCAAGTTCCGCATCAGGCTCCCTGCTTAGCGAGGAGTCTGCTTCTCCCTCTGACCCTGCCCCCTCTTTTGCTCAGTCTCTCTCTCAAATAAATAAAAAATCTTTAAAAAAAAAGAGAGCATATACCATATGGTATATGAGAGAAAATACATAACTAGTAGACAAATTTTGTGATTTCAGGTATTTAAGAAGTGGTTAAAATAAATATTTAAGTTTTTAAAAAAATGAAACAGGATCACTTAAAGATAATTTTTTAAAAGATTTTATTTATTTATTTATTTTAGAGATAGAGGTTGAGAGAGAGCGAGAGAGCACGAGGAGGAGCAGAGGGAGAAGGACTAGCAGACTGAGTACAGAGCCCAATGCAGGGCTCAATCCCACAACCCCAAGATCACGACCGGAGCTGAAACTAAAAGTTGCATGCCCAACTGACTAAGCCACCCAGGTGCCCCTAAAGAGATATTTGAGCTGTGTAATAGTAAAGATGATTCTCAGACATAATACAAATGATGTGATAGATGAGTGAATAAAATCTGTGAAAACTGTATTCCTTGAAGCTGGCTCTATCACTTTGCATGACCTTGAACACATTTTTTTTTTTAAGGTTTTATTTATTTGACAGAGAGAGAGACAGCAACAGAGGGAATATAAGCAGGGGGAGTGGGAGAGGGAGAAGCAGGCTTCCCGAAGAGCAGGGAGCCCGATCTTGAACACATCATTAACATTTCTTCACCTGTTTAATGATTTTGTGGCACGGTTTCAATGGTTAAGTGCACAGAAAGTATTCAGCACAGTTTGGCACACAGAATTCAACAAATGCTAGCTACTGTTTTCACATTTTATCAATAACAGTGAGAACTGTTCAACCATGGAAAGCTGTGAAGCAGAAAGCTCCTCATCATTGGAGGTGTGTAAACAGGACTAGGTGGGTATTTGTCAGGGATGCTGCAAAGGACATTCCTACATAGGTGGGAGCTTAGTTAGAACTTTGAGGTGATTCCAGCTAGGAGATTTCTGTAATTCTGCTTTTTGGTGAATTCCAGGATGCAGGAGAGACTTAGACCTAGAGTTTTTCTCCTACGTCTTGGGAGGACCCTTAAGTTGCTACTCATGAGGACTCAAAGAGCCATTGCTCTGTGAGCACCATTGTTGGCTGTGACACCCAGGCTTGACTTTCCATCACCCACATCACTGTCAAGGAGAACTGTTTGAGAACCACACAGCTATTGTCCCATAGTTCTTGCCCAACCAGGAAAAATGCCTGTTCTGTCCTCACATCCTTCCTCACAACCGTGGGAAAGACTAGAAGGGCTTCTCATGGGTACAAAGAGAATCCATCCTGTCTAACTCTCAACTGGAACCTGGCCTATTCCCAGCAGTGGCTGCTGACAGGCATCAGGTCCACCTTGAGAGCTCTAGCTATGGGAAACCTTTCTTTAAACAAGCTGAAATGTGTTTCTCTGTAGCTTTCACCCCCATGCCCTAGTTTCATCTCCTTTAACCACAAAGAACAAGTCTCCCCATTGCCTCCCATGGGAATCTTGCAGAAGATTGCAGACTAATGGAGTGTTTGTCCTGTTGTTGTTCATTTCCTAATCATTCTCCATTGTTCCCACAGATGGATTGTTTCTGGGGAGCAACTTCCTGTACCCTCCTCTTCCTCATCATCATATCATGTTCTAATACAGTGCATCTCTGCCCCTTTTGAAGGCCAGAGATTGTAGAATCTGGGCCCCCTTTTCTTCATAAAGAGAGTTGCTCTCAGTAACAGTTCAGTTACAAGGGATCCAGTAAATGTATTTATGTGAAGCCATTAGTAATCATGACATGTTTGGTGTTCTTTAGAGCTCTGGCCCCCCGGGGTAGCCACTATCCCAGTTTCCAATACCAGGAATTTCTTTTTCCTGTTTTTGAACTTTAATTAAGTAGATTCATATGGTATATGCTCTTTTTGTGTTTGGCTTCTTTTGCTGTACATTTCTGTACGTTGCTCTGATAGTCATGTACTACTGCATGTAATAATACTTTGTTCTCATTGCTATATAGTATTTCATTGTATCTGCGTTCTATTTTGTGACTATATAAATTTCCATTGTAAGGATATACTATAATTTATTTTTTTGTTCCTTATTAATGGATACTTAGACTGTTTCCAATCTTTGATACACAAACAATCCTGCAATGGACAACATTGAACTTATGTTATTTTGTGCATATGCAATTATAACAACCTAGAAGTTCGTAGAAGTACACCTACCAGGTTAACAGGTATAGATATTTATAATGTTGAAGAATATTGACAAATTACCCTCTATACAGGATGTACTCTTTACATTCCCACCATCAAATTATTTTAGAGAATATTTTCTTAAACTTTTAAAGCTTGGAGCTTGTAGAGTTAGAAATCACATTGTATAACCCACTTATTGTATAACCCACATGAGAGAAATTGAAGACCTTCAAGGTGAAAAGACTTGCACAAAGCCATAGAACGAGTTAGTTATAATTTTCAAATTCTGAAGGAGGCTTAGGTGCTGGTCTCATTTCAGAGAGACCCAACAAAACATCAAACATCCTGTTCTGCTATTGGCATCCTGCCTCTCCCTCCCCTCCTCTTCCCCAACTGCCTTCATTTATTTGAAAGGGAGAGAGACACACAGAGAGAGAGAGAGAGAGAGAGAGAGCATATGTGCTTGTGCACATGTGGGGGAGGGACAGAAGGGGAGGGAGAGGGACAAGCAGACTCTGAGCTGAATCTGATATGGGGCTCCACATGGGGCTCTGTCTCACAACCGAGAGATCATGACCCTGAGATCATGACCCGAGCCAAAATCAAGAGTCAGACGCTTAACTGGCTGAGTCACCCAGGTGCCCCATCTCCAACTGCCTTCAAAGACAAGCACAAAAAGGCCCAGCCACACACACCAGGACCACCAACCTAAGAGATCTCCAATTCCACTGCCCTAGTTTCCATCCACAGACTGAGGATTCTAATATCTCATTCTAATGTCATTTCTCTCCCGAGTTCCAGGATTTTGCACAGTGGCCTCCTGGATATCTATGCATGAATATCTTAAGGGTGTTTTAATCTCACCATGCTCAAAACTGAACCCATCCACTTTCTGTCCATTTCCCCATCTCTGCAGTGAGAAGAGTAATAGGACGTACTTTACAGGGTTGTTATGAAGATTACATGAATGAATACATGCATAAAGCACTTAGAATAGTAACTGATGGATTAACTATGTAGCTATTATTGGTGAGTATAGGACAACAAATAAACAAAATATGCTGAATGGTGATATGGGGAGAAAAATGAAGTTGGGAGAGGTTGGGAAGTGCTGCTAGGGACCGAAGAATGCCACAGGGCAATTTTGGAAAAATGATACGTTCCTCAGAGTTTTCTTCTTGCAGGAAACAAATATCTGAGGAAATTCTGGGCGAACCATATAGGATATATATAAACCATTATGGCTGGTTGGTCATTCTGAGTGTTTTTCAAGTTGTTTAAGATGCTGAGCATGAGGAGCCTTCTGCCTGACAGCTAAAGTCACCTCTAGGTCCTAGATCCATTTCTCTGGCCTCCTCAGAGGGAGTGAGTTCATGATGGGGTTACTTCCCAAGGAATAAAGGATTGCATTTTTATATGGTAGTAGCCTGCATCCTCAGGGTCTATGCCAAGTCAAGTGTCAGCTTGCAGCAGAGAAGGGTCTTGTGAACCTGGGAGGGTGATTGGTTAGACTTGACACAGAGCTGTCCCACTCACAGTGCCACCTGCCGAACGCTGCCGGTTCACAAACTGTTGTCACATCAATCCACACCAAGTCCTATTTGGGTATTATTGCTGATTGTCCCATTCATATGAGTGTATGGAATCAGAAAAGTTGCAGGCAGCAAATAACTCTAGATTTCAGCTGGAAAAGGCCTTTCATCCTTCCATCTCTTTCACTTAGAAAATGAAGGTGACAAATCAGAGTGCTACAGTGTAGAAGCCTAAAACCATCCAGGGCAAAGTGCTGGCTTGGTGGGTTTCAGCCCTGGGGCTACTGAGAAGGTGAAGAGATCTGCCATTTTGGATTAACGGCTTCAGTCACACAGACCCTGCACTCACTGAGTTGACACTGAGGGCAAGGAGCGATTCAACCCATTTTACTTCGGACTGTGTCCAGGCATTTCCCTGGGAAGGAAAGAACTAGGGGATAATTTAAGGACTCCACCCAGATAAAAGCATTCTGGCATAATACAATGAGTGGAAAATTTCTAGCTGGGGGAATATTCAGCTCCACAAATGACCAGTATCAGCAGCCACACAGTGAAGAGAAGAGATGAGGAAAGAATTCATGAGACATCTGAAGGGAGGCGGTGGGAAGTGATGCAGAGAGCCCCAGGCTTTGGAGCTTGAGCCAAGATTCAATTCCCCACTCTTTCCTCTATGAGCTTCTGATTTCAGGTTCTTGTGTACTTATGGGAGGCTGCACCTCCTTTGCAAATTTGCACATTGTGTGGTTGATGTGAGCCTCCAGTGAAAACTAAAGTGTTTGTGAACTATAAAAAGCCACAGTTTGGTTAGAATAATAAGGCCTCCTCTGAATTACATCAGACTATCAATACTATATATGGAATTGACATGGCTGTCTTGGTCACAGCACTGTAAGTGAAACCTGAAAGACACTGTGAGAAAACACTTGTAGGCGTGGAATTGCATCATGTATAAATATGGTGCTCGTATGTGTATGCATGTGTGTACACGTTTGCGCTATTTCAGGGCTATATTCGTGCTCTGGTGTTAATTAAATTTTGATGGAATGGGATCAGGTGCAATGTGGGACAAAGGTTCAGAGCAAGGGCTTTGAAGTCAGAAGGATGGGTGTTCCAACTCCAGCTTACAGCCTTGATGACAAAATTACTTAATTTGCCTGAGCTTTACTTTCATCATTTGCCACATGGTGATAGTAACACATACACTTCATAGTGTGGAGATGAGAATGAAATCTGATTAAAAAAATATGCAACATTTAGCAAATACTGAGAACAATATACATAAAAGACTCCAGTAAATGCCAGTTGTGGTCACTGTCACTAATGTTATTAATAAAACCCACCCGAGGTCTCTGTGTGGATGGATGGAGATTCTTGCCTGAGTGACATGCCTGTGGCGGGACAGGCTAGCGGAGATGGTCCCTGTGAGGAAGGAACATCATTTCTGGAGTCTGTATCTTCCATTCTGAAGCCATGGTTTCATTCTGTATTCCTTTTCTCTGTAACTTCTAGAAATGGAAGAAACCTATGTGTTCTGGGAATTAAGAATGAGAAAAATGAAGGAATAATAATAATTAAAAAAAATGGTTACAGCCCCTCATGAAATCATTCAGGGAATTAAGCAAGTTGAATAGAGAGACCAGCCAGAAGGTGCGAGTACTGATCCCCTTGAGGGGCGAAAGGAGAAATGACACATGGGCACAGTTGGGACAGTTGGGGAGCTGTCCTTAGGACTGAGGAGACAGAAGATTCAGAAGAACATAGTGGATAACAGAACTGACTTTAACATCAGGCAAAGCTGGGTTCAAATTCCATTTCTATCACAAACCATTGTGCAGTTGGGCAAGTTACTTGAACTCTTCGTAAAATACAAAGTGGGAATAAAAATAATACTTTTTTCCCTGAGGTGAGATAATATATGTAAAGCGCTTGGCAAAGTGATCATACTTCTGCTACTTCTAGTGGCTAAGTACCAGAAACTTTTCTTTTGGAAACTTGATTTTATTCCCTAACATTAACTTACCTATTTGGCATAGACAAATGAAGATGTTCATTTTGAAAATGCTACTCTGATTTACATATTAAGATCATCAAAGAAAAATGATTCAGGTCCAAGTGGGGACACAGTTTTAAATGGGGGAAGGAGTAGGGTTTACCTGATCTTGGGCATGGAAATGGTGGCAGATAGAGAAACCCATCAGGAAAGGGAGAATTCTAGTCTACTGAGTCAAGTCTGCTAGAACTGCTGTACCTCTTCTCAGGATTATGGTCCTGACATACTACACTTTTAAAATCTTGCAAATAGCGCACCTGGGTGGCTCAGTCGTTTAGGCGTCTGCCTTTGGCTCAGGTCATGATCCCAGGGTCCTGGGATCCAGCCCTACATTGGGCTCCCTGCTCAGCGGGGAGCCTGCTTCTCCCTCTCCCTCTGCCCTCCCCCTGCTTGTGCTCTCTCTCTCTCTGTCAGATAAATAAAAATCTTTAAAAAAAACAAAATCTTGTAAATATTTACAGTCTCACTTAACTATATAAATTGTTGCCCAATTATTACTTTTGTCTTTCTTTTCATTTTATTTTTTTCCACAAACAATTATTAAATAGCTGCTTGTTCTCAATGTTAGAAGATTTTGGAATACTAACAGTTCCCGACAGTGGAAGAAAGAGAGAACTCTGATTTCTGTCCTCAAATAACACAAAGCAGCATGTGATAAGAAACCCAAGAGAAAAAAGTTTCATGAGGAAGGATAGCCAAGAGCTAGAATTTGAATTATAGAGCTATTTTAATAGTTTATGAAAATCACGTTTCAGAAGGAGCCAGCAGTGTGGAAAGAGACTCAAAGACGTAGTTTGGTATGGAGGGGTCGGTTCTCAAGAATGATTCTAGAATTAATCCCTGGTCAAGATGTCAGCACATTTAAGTACTGGGGAGTCTGGACTGCTTTGTTTCAGCGCCGGCTTTACTTCTTTACTCACTTATGTGACTGATGGCAAGTAACATAATGTCTTTGGGTGTCAGTTTCTGCCTCTATAAAATGGAATCATAATAATATTAATAACTTTCAGAATGGCCAGAAGGATAGATTAGATAATCAGTGTCACGTTATTAGCACAGGACCTGGCACATTGTAAGCCCTCCCTTAGCGTAAATAGTTATTATTATCGAGATCATTATTTTTAAGGAGACAACAAGAGAAGGTTTTAAGCTTGTATTAAGATTTGTTTTGAGGCACACACCAGTTTCTTGAAACTTGGACTACAAAAGCTTTGTCAGAAGACATGACAGTGAAGGGATACTTTAGAATAGAATTCCTTATAAAGATCTGACTCGAATCTCTGTGTTTTCTTTGCATAAAGCATATATAATACTGATGCTTGTATATCTGCGGTACTCCGAACTAACACAACATAATTATACCGTAATATATGATGTTAACAAGGAAGGCAGTGGTATTCCCCTACTAATAACTCAGCCAGTGGCCTACTCTCTTCTGCCCTATTTGGGTCAACCTTCTGATTCTTCTAAGCCTGATTATATGGACTTTCTTTTGAATTAGTGTTTCTGGTCAATTTAATAACCATTCCTCTCTTTTAAATACATTTAATTAACATATTTTCTTCTAAGCAAGACATTCAAAATAAAACTATTTTAATATTTACTGTTGTTTATGAAGATATTAGCTAATATTTTTGCACCCACACTGTATTTGATAGCTAACCACGTTGTAGAGCATAATGTTTAAGGGCTTGATTTTAATCCTGGCTCTGGACCTCATTGCTGCACAATTCCAAGGGTCACCGTACCTACAGATGACAACCTCAGTGGTGCCATCTAGAGTTTTACACTGTGGTAGTGCTTATTGGCAAGTTGTTTAATCTCTTGTGCCTTGGTTCCTTGTGTTTATTTTTATTTGTTTTTTTCAGAAATCCATCCACATTACAAGGTTTTTGTATTCATTTCGGTTATGTAGATAAAATATGTAACACACTACTTGGCACATAGTAAAGCATAAGTGGGGACTGTATTTATTGTATTCATGATCACTGTCTCCCTTAAACCTTATAGCAACTCTCTAAACTTGATAGACATTCTTATATCCACTTTACAAAGCAGGAGACATAGCACTGTAAAAAATAATTGTTTTTCAAAGCACAAACACAGTGTGTCTCTAGGGTAAGAGATTTTGCCATAACATTAAATAATATAATAATATTTTTAGAAAATTAATCATACATTTAATTTTTTTAAAAATTGTGGTTTTTCTTTATTTAAATAAACAGTGTTCTTTGCCATTGTGTGAATGTATGCGGAAACTAGGGTTTAAAGCCTAAGCATCAAAACAGCTGAGTGTCTGTTTTACCACTTGGGCCACTGAAATTTAGGTGAGGATGTGCTACCATCTTCACATTCCTGAGAATTGAGAACCCTTAGGCAGGTTGACTCCCAGGACATGTCACTATGAGTGTGGCTTTCTTCTAATGATACCAAATATAACAATGCAAGGACTGACTCTGAATTTCCCCCTCCCAGAAAAATGTGAAAGTACATGTGGGGAAACTATTTCCTTAGTCACTAGATTTGTTGATGGAAGGCATTAGTATGTTGTGAGTTAAAGGATGCATTTATTCTGAAAGGTACTTATAATTGCAGTGAAAGAATTTGTAATATTTAGTAATGGTGGGAACAGAGTGACTCATGAGTGAGAGAGGTAGAGTCGAGGAAAAAAAAGCAATTTATAAAACAGACAGGTCAACTGTACATTAGAAAGTTTTCTTCACATAATTTCAGTTTTGTGTTTTCCATTAAATAGGAAGGCTGCCTTTTAATTGTGTGTTATTTCATCAATTTGAATACTCCTTTAATAATTATTTTACTGGAAAAGGTTTATTAAGCACCGACTACATAACATGGGCTCTTCTTAAGACTTGAGACACATTGTAAGATGAAACAGGACATAACCCCTGCTCTGACAATCAAGCAGGGAAGACGGATAAATGATAAATTTTGGATAAAGAGTGCAGAGGGAGAGCTTATCTTGTCTAGTAGGTCATGGAGGACCTTGCAAAAATTCACTATGCCCTAAAGCAGGTCTGGTTCTGTGCATTCATTCGTTTATTTGCCCATCCTTTCCTGCAATAATGTGTGTTGTTTTCCTCCAGTTAGGCATGCTCTAAGGATTTAGGAATGAACAAGAACTCTCTAAGACAAGGAAATAAATAAACAAGTAAACAAATGTGTAAGATATCTCAGGTACTGGTGAAGGATGAGAAGGAGGAGAAAATTGCAACAGGAAGATACGTGAGGGGCCGATCTGGGAAGGTCTTTCTGAGGAGATGACATTTCAGATGACCCTTAAATTGAGAGGAACCAGCCATACAAAGAACCTTTTAAAGGTATTCTCAGTGTTTGTCCTTCCTTTCATTATCCACAAAGCTTCAGTGAATTCTAGTCAAAAAGTAGAGCCTTTATTCAGGCATGTTTTGAGTAGCAAAGGCAAAATTGTTAAGCAAACCACCTTCTCCAGCTGAGGCCAGAAGAGAATGACAGTCGTGCTCTCTGGACAATAGCTGTATCAAACAAAAGAATAATTTCCAAGGGTCACTGGAAACAGAGACTTTGGAATGCTGGCATGATAAAGCAGTGAGGGCAGATGAATTAGAAGTTTTACTTATTCTAACTACATAAATAGCAGTAATGGGGAAAATCTAGGAAATGGTTGAGGGACCTGTGGAAGATGGATGGATTTTTCTTTTTTTTTCTTTTTTTCTTTTTTTTAATTTTTTTTAAAGATTTTATTTATTTATTTGAGAGAAAGAATGAGAGAGAGAGAGCACATGGGAGAGGGGAGGGTCAGAGGGAGAAACAAACTCCCTGCTGAGCAGGGAGCCCGATGCGGGACTCGATCCGGGGACTCCAGGATCATGACCTGAGCCGAAGGCAGTCGTTCAACCGACTCAGCCACCCAGGCGCCCTGGATGGATTTTTCTTGTTGTTTTTTTTTTTTTTTTAAGATTTTATTTATTTATT
Organism: Callorhinus ursinus; assembly: GCF_003265705.2. Taxonomy (NCBI): domain Eukaryota; kingdom Metazoa; phylum Chordata; class Mammalia; order Carnivora; family Otariidae; genus Callorhinus; species Callorhinus ursinus. Next base: position 20,763,791 of record NW_027397085.1, on the reverse strand, counting down.
CAAGAGAGAGAGCACAGGGTGGGAGGGAGGAGTGGGGACAGAGCGGGAGAGAGAAGCAGGCTCCCCGCGGAGCAGGGAGCCCAAGGCTGGGCTCTATCCCAGGACCCTGGGATCATGACCTGAGCTGAAGGCAGATGTGTAACTGACTGAGCCACCCAGGCACCCCCTGGATAGATGGTTTTTGACCAGAGGTTCATTAATCCTGTCACAATTTGGTTATGAAAAGGAAGTATGACCTCATTTTGTTGTCATATCCTGGGAAACCTGGAATATGTGGATTATACTTAGCTGTGGGCATTTTTATTCAACATACAAAGACTACTTAGGCTGTAATAATTGCTAACACTTACTGAACATTAACTATGTGTCACCCTCCCCTCTAAGTGCTTACATATGTTAACTCAAGTAATACTTACGACATCTCCATGAGGGAGGTACTAGTTAGAGAATTTGCCCAAGTTCACGGTAGATGTTCAAGAGTCAAGCCCAGGCAGTCCAGCGCCGGGGCTCTCCCTCATTTTGCAGGCCTGTTCCTTATGCCATATCTGTGGTTCTTCTCCGTCCGCCACTAGGGAAGCCCCATTGTGTTGTTCGTCACATGATGAGGATTTCCTTGTGAGGGAGAGCGAAAGAACAGAGAGGGACAGAGAGAGACAAACAGAGGAGAGAGAGCTAGCAAAGGTGTGGATAAGCTGCACCACCAGAATTAATCCTATGAAATAAGTCAGAAGAAGAAAAAGAACAATTTTTCAAGTACTGTTCCACATGCAGTCCCTATTTCTCTCAAGTCTCAAAGCAAACAAACAAGGTATTTTTAGCCCTATTCTACAGATGAAGAAATTAAGCTCAGAGCAGTTCGGCAACTTGGATCTGCCTTATCCCTAAATCTACGCTTTTTATGGTACTGCTCCCTAGGGGTGTTTGTAAAAAAAAAAAAAAAGAAAAGTGAAAATAAAGCCATTATCTGACCTGTCATCTAGCCCTAGTTTGATAATGCTGTAATAGGATTTCATACCCAAAGAGAGATTGAAGGGAGCTTTTTATTAAAGACTGTAAAAACATACTGTAAAGTAAATTTAACCTTATAAAAAATCTACTACAACCAAAATAAATTCATGGAAGAAGTGAGGATATACCAGTGTTCTCAGCATGTGGCTAGCAGCCCTCTTGGTGTAAAGGATGTTAGAATGTCCTTTTTTCTTCCATTGGTGCCAAGTGTATACCCACATACACACACATACACATGAGGGGATAATGAAAATTCTTTTGTTGCACAAAAAAATAATGTCCACAGAACTAAGAGTTTTGAGGAAAAATATAACCTATGTTAGAGGCTTAATGCACAGAGGCCCTTTCTTTAATTTAGGAAGGTCTCTAAATGTGATGACTGCCTTATCATAAAATATAAAAAAAGAGAATCACCTCAATTAAGTTATCCTTCCATCATCATTATTATTATTGTTATTATTCTGTGAGGATTGTATGGCTCGAATTCATTATTTTTTTTTGCATTTTAAAAAATTTTATTGTTATGTTAATCACCATACATTACATCATTAGTTTTTGATGTAATGTTTCATGATTCATTGTTTGCATATAACACCCGGTGCTCCATTCAATGCGTGCCCTCTTTAATACCCATCACCGGGCCAACCCATCCCCCCACCCTCTCCCCTCTAGAACCCTCAGTTTGTTTCTCAGAGTCCATAGTCTCTCATGGTTCATCTCCCCCTCCAACTTGCCCCCCTTCATTTGTTATTATTACTATTTCCAGGCTTGTTCAGCTTTCTTCTCTTATTGTATTTTTCATATTTTAGATTGTTTTATTTAAAGTCATCCAGGCACTGTTTTAAAAAAACACATAGCCCTCTAAATAACCATTTTACTAATGTATCCTTCCTTTAATATTGTAAAGTTTATTCTAGTGCTTTTTTCTTGATTAGAATCAATAATTTTAGTCTATATTATCAATCATTTTTAAGGAATTGGGCTTGACTAATTTAGGTGTGCTTCTGTTTTCAAAATTAGATATAACAACATTTATGTAATTGATTTTCTTCTATTTATTTTCTTCTTGTGTGATTTTATTTTACTTTTTGCTCTGAGTAATTCTTTGACCAGATTCTATAAGTTCTAGTATGTAGGATTTAAACTTTAATTGTTTGGAATATTTTTCAATTGTTTGCTTTTGTCACAAATTTCTGTTTCATCTGCAATAGATTCATTTTGCAACATAAATGTAAAACTTTATTTTTGTTTCTGATCACTCTTTAAATATTTGTATTTTGTTTTACATATTCCTTTCATTCATAATTTTTTGTATATTTTCAAATTATTATAACTTTAATTATTATAAAATAAGCCTCCAAAACTTGCCTGCTATGCTTTTTTTCTTTTTGTCTGACGTCGTTATTGGCAACCATTTTCTTTTGCTTAAGCATGGTTTGTTTTCATTTATTCCCAGCCTTTTAAATCAATATATTAATTAATTAATTAGTAATTTTGTTTTAGAAATGTCTCTTAAAAGCAGTGTTGATAAATTTTTGGGGGGATGCACTTGGAGACTCCTTGTCTTTGATTAGGAAAGTTTAGACCATATACATTTACTGATAATTTTTCACAATTTGACTTATGTTATCTTTTTATACACTTCCTTAATTTATTTATATTTATCATTTGTTTACTTGCTTATTAGGGCATGAAGTATCTTTAATTTGATTTTATATTTAAAATTGTTTGTGAGGGAAATGGTTCTTTTTTCTACACCATCACTTATTTCCTAATATAATTTCAGACATTGTCAACTATAAAATTGTTGATTTATACTTACATAAAATACATTTTTTACTTACTTTTATAGAAAAAAAAAGACCATCCATATTGGTTTTTGTTTTGTTTTGTTTTCTTTAACCTGAAGAAGAAAAATATGCTTATTTTTTGTTGGTCATTATGAATTAAACTTCTTCAAAACATTATATTAATTTAGAATAATCATTAGCTTTAACTCTTAGCATTTGTAATTAAGGTTTTATTTCTTTCTCTAATGCTGGTTGATTTCTTTGATCATCATAACTCTTTTTACTTTTAATATTTTGTGTATTTAGCCTGTATTAGTTTTCTATCATTGAGTAACAAATTAACACCAACTTAGTGCCTTAGAGTAACACAGATTAATTTTCTCACAGTTTCTGTGGGTCAGGAGTCCACGTGTGGCTTAGATGACTTCTATGTTAAGAGTCTCACCAGCCTGAGATCAAGATGTCTTTTGACGTGGAAATCTTAGCTGAGGCTCTGGGTTTTCTTCCAAAGGCACTGGTTGTTGATAGAATTTAGTTTCCTGCAGCTGTTGAACTGAGGCCCTCAACTCCTAGACATGACCTTTCATTACCTCAGAAATGGCTCTTTTTCAATATGGAGTTTGATTCTTTAAGATCTAGAGGAGTGTGTATGCTCCTGCTTCAGATCTCTCTGATCTGATTCTGATCTCTCTAGACCCTGTTTCAAGGGCTCACCTGATTAGGTCAGACCCATCCAGGGTATCTGCCTTTAATTAACTACAAGTTAATAGATTAGAGACCTTAATTACACCTGTAAAATCCTTTTACTCTGTCATATACCATAGCCTGATCTTCGTGGTGGTTTGCTGTCATATTTTTAGGACCTCCCACACAGGGGCACTGACATAGTATGTGTAACAGGGGATGGCAATCTTGGGGGTTTAGAATTCTGCCTACCACAAGATCTAGTTTAAATCCTATCAGTTTTACATGGCCTCTGAAGAAATATTTTTGGAGACGTACTTGAGGATTTCTTTCTGTATGAATATCTTTTCCGGTGTTTGAAAAAAAAAATCTTGTGATATCTTTTTTTTCTTTAAAACTTTGTGAAAGTGTAGTATATATGGATAAAAGTAGGAAAAATATGTATGACATGGGTAAATTTGTAATGAAATGTGTATTCTAAAACATTATCTAATTTTAATACCTGTTGTTATAAATTAGCATATCATTATAAAAATTTAATTTGCTTTAAATTGTTTATGCTTTTTGGGCCAATAATCCCATTCTTAACGATCTACCCTAAGAAAATGAAGACAAGGAAAAACCTTTCTGTACAAAATGTTTATTTTAATACTTTATTATAGTAAATATTTGAACAAATTACAAGTTGGGGAAATGTTAAGGCACTTAGAGTGAACTCCATGGATATATATTGTATAATAAATATAAATACCATAAGGGAGGTGCCTGGCTGGCTCAGTCAGTAAAGCATATGGCTCTTGATTTTGGGGTCGTGAGTTCAAGCCCTGCATTGGGTGTAGAGATTGCTTAAATAAGCTTAAATAAATCTTTAAAAAATATATAAATACCATAAGAGTACAAAAGATGTGTACAGAATACGTGAAATACAGAACACAAAATTATAAGTATACTATGACTACAACCATGTGAAATAGGTAAGTGGTAGCTGTAAGACTAGAATAATTTATGGAAAAAGCAGTTGATGAAACAGGTTAACATATGGGGTATATATTTTTAAACAATTTCTTTAAGTCTACCAATAGGTTTATACAATGTATAAAACAAAATTAAGTCATATTCTCAAGTGGCTGGAAAAGAGTAGGTGTGGACCTCCTTGACTTGTGATTCTCTTTCATCTGCAATCTGCTGAGCCTTTACTAAGTGAAGGGTGAAATCTTCCTCTGCCATTGATGAGAACTAAGTGAATTATAGTGGGAGTAGACAGATCCGGCCCTTCCCTCATGATGATGACTAATTGACAAACCCTCTTGATGGAGTGTGACCTGGGGCTGACCCTTGATGACTGGGGATGGATTAAATACAGAATGCTCACTTTTCCCTGCTTTTCTATGAGGTTTCAAATAGCTCACATGCTATTGTGAGCATGAAGGAATTATTAGATTCTTTTAGTAAATATATCAGTACTGAAGCTACCTGAGACGATAATTTAGTTATAAAGTCAATTCTTTCAACCTGGGCAGAAATTCCTTCCAGTGCCTGTGTGAGAGACATCTCCATCTTGCCCCTGCCATGTATAATGTATACTTGTTACCACTGAGTGTAGCCTATGTTTTTGATAAAAAACAAACTTCTTTGACCACAGACCACCTTTTCATGGAACTGTCCTCTGAAACACAATTTGGGAAAGACTGAATCATAAATAATCCTTTAATCCTCATACAAAGAGTTGTGACAAATAAACTTGAGATGTGTAAGAGGGATTATATTTGTTTTTCAAGGTCCCAAGGGGGTTAAAAACTAGAATAAAAGAATAAAATTATAGTGAGGTAACTATATAAAATGATGGTTTTATTCTAGAAGTCAGGCTTCCCATCACTAACAGTTCTCTGACATGGATTTGATGATCATTTACTGTGAATACTATGAAGAGGATTCAAGAGTTAGACAGGAACTTAGAAGAATTTGGAAGATTTGTGACTTTCAGCCCTGACTGAGCATCAAAATCTTTTTTTTTTTTAGATTTTTTTAAAGATTTTATTTATTTATTTGAGAGAGAGAGAGAGAATGAGAGATAGAGAAGACGAGAGGGAAGAGGGTCAGAGGGAGAAGCAGACTCCCTGCTGAGCAGGAAGCCCGACGCGGGACTCGATCCCGGGACTCCAGGATCATGACCTGAGCCAAAGGCAGTCGCTTAACCAACTGAGCCACCCAGGCACCCCCTGAGCATCAAAATCTTGTGAGAAGTTTGTTTAAAAAGAGGAGGCAAGAAAGGAAGGAAGAAAAAAAAAAATCCCTGGGCCCCATCTAAGCTCTACTGAATTGGAATATCTGGGTTTGGATCCTAGGAATTTGAATTTTGAATAAGCTGCCTGGGTGATTCTTTTCTATACAGTTCAAGAGACTAGCCAGATTGCTTTTTAAGGATACTCGCACCCATAAAAATCTGTTTCCACGGTACAAACAACAGTATGTCAAATTAAGCAATTAGGAATGCTGAAGAGGTGACATTGCTTGTCATTTGGGAATCAGAGCAGAGACCTGGTTTCTCAGATTTTCAGTCCAGGCACGATGGGACCGGTTTGTGCTACTGAGTTCATTATTCTGAGAGGTAGATGGGAGTGATGAGAACTAGGGAAGGAGGAGGTGGCCTGGGAGGGCAGCTTTGGAAGCTGACTTCTCCACCCATATACAATCCCTTCCTTGCTGTACAAAACTAAGATTCTGATTGCTTGAATGTGTGGCTGTTGCTTCATGGAGTTTAATGAGGTTCATCTCATGCAGAGAAGCTGCAGGACTTCTTAGATGGTTGTTACAGGGAGTGGCTTCTTGATCACGGCAATCCATTAATCTGCCAGCAAGGGTCTGGCTGGATGTGCCTCAAGTGCCAGGGTTCCAACTCTCACAGCACCAGCTGGTTTTGCCCAAACCAAGGGAGTGACCTCACATAGTGTTTACCCCAAGCTGCAGTCAGTTTTCACTGCAAATCTTAGTTCTGCCTGGTGTTATAAAGAGATCTAGGTAAAGAGGCAGCCCCTTGTAGGAAAGTGCACCTGGATACTGGTTCTGGAGGTGGCTAGGAAATGTGGATGCCCGTCCCAGAAATCCCAGGCTCTTTACCCAGGTGTGTATGAAATCACTGCTCCCCAGGGATGCCTAAAATCTGGGCAGCTGGAAGGTATTTGCCAGATCCAATATTCTTACTCATTTATCTGTATTTGTCAAGTGTAACTCTGTGCCATTTGCTACGCTATGGATTCTGATGATAAAGTAATAGGTGAAAACAGCCAGTAGTTAACCGTCTGGTTAAATTTCTGTACTTGCTCTGATCGGGAATTAGCTAGCTTCTCTTGGTGATCATCATTAACATAAGAGTAGCTAACGTTTATGGACTTGGCACCGGTGTGCTGAAAACATTTTAATGGCATGTTCCTAATGAGGTAAGTATTATTACACCCATTTTCTGGGTGAGAAAATGGAGACACATAGATAAGGTAACTGGACCAAGATACCTAGCCCCCATTCATCGTGAGGGTGGGCATGAGAAGGCAGAGATTTAGGATTCCTTCATCACATCCTTCGAGCTTGTGTGTTGCTTGCTCTTGATCTCTGGGTTAGGGTCTGAACTAGGCCATGCTCTGTTAGTACTGCATTAATACAATCTAGTCTCCAACCCCAAGGAGGATCATTCTGACGGACAGGGATTATATACAGGCCCGGAGTAAAAGAAGAGAAATGGGAATGGCAGTAGCTAGCTTTGGAATCTCAGGGGAACAAATAGTCTCAAGAGAGGAAGGAAGAGTCTTGAAGTTTGGAGAAGGTTGCAGGTTTTCCTTTGGGTGGATCAGAGGGTGAGGCTCTTTTTATGAAACTTAAACTGTAAGGAGTCAACAGGACATCTAAATCTGACTTCCTGGGTTCAGAGGGTCAGCTGGACCTAACCCCAGTGGGTCAAGGAGACTAGCCAAACCTGAAGAGCAGGGTCCTGGCCAAGTAGCTCAGATTTAGTTAAGTTTTGTTCTTGTATTACTGAAAAAGCTTTATGGATGTGATTCATTTTAATGAGATTTAGGTGTAATGCAACAAAGCTGAGGTTCCTCCAGTTTGTAAACTCTGAACTATTTCATGGAGATACAATATCTCATAACATAAATCATTATTTTGATTTTTAAAAAGATTCTTTTGGGTGCCTGGGTGGCTCAGTTGGTTGAGCCTCTGACTCTCGATTTCGTCTCAGGTCAGGATCTCAGGGTCCTCTCAGAGCCCCATGTGAGGCTCTCTGTGCTCAGTGCAGAGTCTGTTTGTCCCTCTCCTTCTGCTCCTCCCCAGCTTGCACTCTCCTCTCTTTCTCTCAAATAAATAAATAAAATCTTAAAAAAAAAACCAAGATTCTCTCTATATTCTTAAATTACTAACTTTTTTAAAATTTTATTTTATTATGTTATGTTCATCACCATACATTACATCATTAGTTTTTGATGTAGTGTTCCACGATTCGTTGTTTGTGCATAACACCCAGTGCTCCATGCAGAACGTGCCTTTTTAATTGCTCCTTCCAAGCAGATTTACCACATTTTTATTTACAGATTATGTGTTTATCTTCCTCAAGCCAAGGATGGTATTACCTGTCTTTACAGCTGCATTCAAATATTTACGGAGTACTGAGCCCCATTCGGGGCTTGGTCCCAGGACCCTGGGATCATGACCTGAGCCGAAGGCAGATGCTTAACCAACTAAGCCACCCAGGCAACCCAATACTTAAAATTTTCTTGTTGTATAACATCTAACTAATTTGTAGGATGGTTGTATTAATTTTAATTAGTGACTGGGAAAATTACTTAACCTTTCTGTGCTTTACCTTCCTTATCTCCAATAGAGGAATAACATTAGTACCTACTTCCTAGGTTTGAATTGCCATATAGTGATGAATAGTATTGAGAATGGCACATTCTGTACAATTGTTTGCTATTTTGATTATGCTCCACCTACATTAATGCCATCTTTCTGCGGCAAGTTTGACAGCTTTTCCTTTTATTATATATTTTAAAAATACTAATTTAATAGGTGAATGTTACCTGCTTTTTATTTGCACTTCCTTTTTTTACGATTTTTTAAATTTATTTGACAGAGAGAGAGAGAGAGCGCGCAAGCCAGGTGGGGGCGGGAAGGGGGCGCAGGGAGAGCCAGAGGGAGAAGCAGGCTTCCCGCTGAATAGGGAGCCTGATGCGGAGCTTGATGAGGGGCTCGATCTCAGGACCTTGGGATCATGACCTGAGCCAAAGGCAGTCGCTTAACTGACAAAGCCACCCAGGTGCCCCAATCTGCACTTCTTTGATTACTAGTAAAGTTTGACATGTTATTCTGTATTTGTGTAGCTTCTTGTATTTCTTTTGCCTGGATTTTATTCCTGCTTTAACTCTCATTGTTTCTCCAGACAATTTTGTGACATCATTTTATGGTGATCCTTTGTTGCCATTTATGTTACAGATATGTTCCTGGTTTGTAAGATACCCTGTGCTTAGCACTAGTATTTTTTTGTTTTGTTTTGTTTTTTTAAGATTTTATTTATTTGTCACAGAGAGCCCAAGCAGGGGGAGCAGCAGAGGCAGAGAGAGAAGCAGGCTCCCCACTGAGCAGGGAGGGCTGCTCGATGTAGGGCTCGATCCCAGGACCCTGGGATCATGACCTGAGCTTAAGGCAGACGCTTAACCACTGAGCCACACAGGCGTCCCTGCACTAGTTATTTTTGATTGTAGGTCAGGGAGGACTGGGAAGGCTTGAAGGAAGAAGTCACGCTTGGGCAGCAGGCTGAGCAGAGATGAGTGGACTTTGCAGATGCAGGGATAATGACAATGGCTGTGGAGAAAACAGCCTGCTCCAGGAATCAGAGACCGCAGTTTTATTCCTGATTTTGTCCTTTGGACAAGCCAGTTAATATCTCTGAACTCCAATATACTTACCGATAAAATGGGCTCATATTAATGATTGCAGAGTATCCATCAGGGTCAAATGAGTTCGCATATTTTAAGCTTTTGTGTAAGCTAAATGAACCCCATGTGACTGTGAATTTATGGCTACTTTTTCTTTTATTTTTGGCACATACAGATTATCAGAAGAAAGCCACCTTTGCATTTAGAGTCTGTTGTGCTTGCTCAGGATGGGCTTCCTATTCCTCCTGACCTGGTTAGCTTCTTGTGCAGATATCAGCTCAACTGGCCCGTTGGAACCTGCCCCTCACTACATGAGCCTTCTCCCTGCACATGCAAGCTCCCTGATGAGATCAGATCCCACCTTGTTCCCTTACAGCACAGGTGCTTCTGCGTTGTAGCATTCCACACAGTTACAGTTTCACATTTACTTATATGACTACTTGGTAAGTGCCCATTTCTCCCTCTAGACTGCAAGCTCTGTAAGGGCAGAGACCAGGCTTTTCTTTTTGCTTACCATAGTTTTCTACCTGTTTACTATGTCTGAGTAGGCCCTTCGTTCATATTTCTCTAGTGACTAGTGGGACAGTTGGTTATGCGTAAAAGCACATCAGAGAGCACAACAATGTAAGGAACATGTTAAGAAAGGAATATGTCAAGCTGCAGTACCGATGAGGGGACAAGTGTGTCTGCATCAGAAAGCAGTGTGTAGAGGACAGCCATGGGACACGGGACTGAGAAGGGGGACTGGGTTTGATCATTGGGAACCCTGGACACGAGGTGGAAAAGTTTTCCTGAATGGGTCATGCAGTGGGGAGCCAGTGAGGAATTCTGAACAGGTGGGGCATATAAAATACTTATGTAAGTAAGATAAAAAGTGCATGTCAGTAGAGAAAGAATCCTAAAATATTAAATAATAAGAAATTAGACCAATAGCCAAACTGTGGAAAGAGCCAAGATGTCCATCAACAGATGAATGGATAAAGAAGATGTGTTATATATGTATAATGGAATATTATGCAGCCATCAAAAGGAATGAGATCTTGCCGTTTGCAACGACGTGGATGGAACTGGAGGGTGTTATGCTGAGTGAAATAAGTCAATCAGAGAAAGACATGTATCATATGACCTCACTGATATGAGGAATTCTTAATCTCAGGAAACAAACTGAGGTTTCCTGGAGTGGTGGGGGGTGGGAGGGATGGGGTCGCTGGGTGATAGACATTGGGGAGGGTATGTGCTATGGTGAGCGCTGTGAATTGTGCAAGACTGTTGAATCACAGATCTGTATCTCTGAAACAAATAATGCAACATACGTTAAGGAAAAAAAAAGAAGAAGAAGAAGATAGCAGGAGGGGAAGAATGAGGGGGGTAAATCGGAGGGGGAGACAAACCATGAGAGATGATGGACTCTGAAAAACAAACTGAGGGTTCTAGAGGGGAGGGGGGGAGGGGGATGGGTTGGCCTGGTGATGGGTATTAAAGAGCGCACGTTCTGCATGGAGCACTGGCTGTTATGCACAAATAATGAATCATGGAACACTACATCAAGAACTAATGATGTAATGTATGGTGATTAACATAACAATAAAAAATAAAAAAAAAGAAATTAGAGATTTTATATTAAATGTCTTTCATAGTCCAAAAGGTGATTTAAAAAACTATGATTAATTAGAAAATTTAAAAATTTCTTAATTTTAAAAATCGCAATTTTATGTTTTTCTCAGTGGTATTAAATGCAATTAACATAGAATGCAAAATGGGGAGTTTGGGACATGGCATACCTGATTACACTGAAAATTTTGGATTTAAGAACTAAAAGTAAATAGTGAAAGCATCACATATTTGTAAAACAGAACAGAATTTCTATTTAAAGGTAATGCAATTAAACTTTACTATATCTATAAAAGCAGTAATTTTGATGTAATTGTTCAAATAAAACTTAAATAACCTGAAAGTTATATGAAGCAATAGAAAGGTTGACACTTGAAGTTTCTGGGTAAAGATTAATAATCCAAGGGGCACCTGGGTGTCTCAGTTGGTTAAACATCTGCCTTTGGCTCAGGTCATGATCTCAGGGTCCTGGGATTGAGCCCCCGAGGTGGGGTCCCTACTGAGTAGGCGGCGTAGGGGGAAGTGGGGGGGGTGGTCTGCTTCTCCCTCTCCCTCTCCCCACCTCCCACTCATGCTCTCTCGCTCTCTCTCTCTCTTTCTCAAATAAATAAATAAGATCTTTAAAAAAAAATTAGTAATCCAACATTTGGTTATTTTCCCTCAATAACTCTTTTTTGATTTGATTATATTTTCTTTGGATATGTTATGATTTTTTTTAATTTTTTTATTGTTATGTTAATCACCATATATTACATCATTAGTTTTTGGATATGTTATGATTTTTAAACCATTCATTGCCTTTGGAAAATTGAAATCATATAGCATTAAGTTAATGGATATTTGCATATATCTCAAGGTCTCTGAGAAATGGGAACATTACAACGTGGGTGGTTGTCACAAATGCTGCTTGTCAAATATCTTTGGTTCTATATTTCTTAGCACTTGTAGGATTGGATTTCTTGGCCCCCTTGTGATTGAGTGGGGCCATATGCATTAGCTCATCTGGTTAAAGAGTTGTGAATAGAAATGAACTTTGTCACTTGTGGCTGAGCATTTCATTGCAAGACCCTCTAGAATGTCCTGCCCAGGTGTCACCTGGCAGCATTTGATATTGTGTGTGCTCTTTATTTTTTATTTTTTTTAAAGATTTTATTTATTTATTTGAGATAGAGAGCATGAGAGGGAAGAGGGTCAGAGGGAGAAGCAGACTCTCTGCTGAGCAGGGAGCCCGATGTGGGACTCCATCCTGGGACTCCAGGATCATGACCTGAGCCGAAGGCAGTCGATTAACCAACTGAGCCACCCAGGCGCCCTGTGTGTGCTCTTTAGCCGGGGTCCTTGAGTCATAAAAACAAGCAGAGTTCCTAAACTACAATGGACATGTAATATATTAAGAAATAACCTTTGTAGTTCAAAGGAACTGAGATTTTTTAGATTTTTTACATTGTTTGCAATGTAGCATAACCTACCATACCCTCATTCATACATTTGTGTCACATATAATCTATAAAGTGAAAATGCTAGTTAACAGATATATGAAACAAGGTCTAACTTTGACATGAGTCAAAAAGAATTTTTTAAAAGATCTTGTCTGTATTTACAGGTATTTTTTGACAGCCAAAAAATTAAGGATCTTCCTGATCCTCTGCAATAAAAAATAATTTTTTAAAAATAGTACTAGGTCATTTAAAAATATTAATAACTTGATTGAAGTAATAATTGACAGAGAATAAACTGCACATATTTAGAGCGGACAACTTGATACATTTGACATAAGCATACAGCCTCAAAACCTTCATCACAGTCAAAACAACGAACATTTCCCTAACTCAAACTTTTCTTTAAGCCCTTTTCAAATCTTCTCTCCCACTTCCATCTCCCTCACCTGAGTACTGTTCTACTTTCCATCACCATGTAATAATTTGCATTTTCTTTAGTTTTACATAAGATCATGCAGTATTTAATCTTTTGTTTAAGTTCTTTGCTTCAGCATGATTATTTTGAGATTCATCCATATTGTGAATGTGTGAATAGATCATTTCTTTTTATTATTGAGTAGTATTTTGTTGTATGGATATAACACTATATGTTTATTTGGTCACCTGTTGGACATTTGAATTGATTCCAGGATTTTGCCATTATGATAAAAGTGCTTTAAGAATTCTGGTACAAGTCTTTATATAAAAATATGCTTTCATTTCTCTTGAGTAAATACCTAAGAGCAGAATGGCTAAAATGAATAGTAGATGTATGCTTCACTTTTTAAAGGAACTCCCAAATTATTTTTCCAAAATGGTTTTTGCATTCTGCAATGCTACTAGCTGTGTATGAGAGTTCTAATCCCTTCACAGCTTCTCCAACACTCAGGATGGTCAGTCTTTTAAATTATAGCCATTCTATTAGGTGTGTAATAATATCTCATTGTGGTTGTACTTTTCATTTCCCTAGTTGCTAATAATGTCAAGCATCTTTTCATGTGTTTATGTGCTATTTGTTTGTTTCTGGCCAAAGGTCTGTTTAAATCTTTGCCCATTTTTTCAGTTTGGCTTGGAATTCTGTTCTTATTGTTGAGTTTTGAGAGTTCTTTACAAAGAAGCATGAGAAAATTTGGGGAAGGATGGAAATGTTCATCATGTTGATTGCAGTGATGGTGTCACATATGTATACCTATGTCTAAAATTAGGAAATTGTACATTTTAAATATTTAGGGTGTGTCAGTTGTATCTCAAAAGAAAGAAGGGGCTGTGCATAATTGTGATTTCACATATTTATAATACACAAGGAAATTTAGTTAATTCAAATAAGTTATATACATTATACATTTAAAATGGTTGAGGAATTGATATACACACATTATCAGGTTGAGATCTTCCTATGTCATTCTTACTATTGAAACATAGTTAAATTTGTCAATTTTACTACATTTATAAAAATTAATTAGTACTGAAAAAGTACTTATTTGTTAAATCTACCAATTAAAATACTTCAAAGGGAAATTAAATTTATAAACATAGTTTTAAAAGTTTTAGAGTATTTAATTACCTAAGCTTCAAAAAGATAACAAATACTTTTCAGAGGCCACTTAAAAATGATTTGCAAAATTTGGTTAATTTAAAATGTTTTATAAACGGAACAACAAGATTTGCAAACGAATTTAGTTACTTAAAAGGAAAGCTCTAAGATTTTACTGCCTAAGGCAATTTTAACTTTAATCTGGAGAGAAAAGCTGTTATGCTGTGGCTTATACAGCAGACCTCAAGGTGCTGTGAATAAAGTTTTGGTGACAGAACAAATAAACTCCGGACTTGTGGTATTGACCAGGAAAACCACAAAGCTAATGGCACCAGAGGCGTTTTTTCCCTTACTTCTCATGGTGTCCATCTCCTTCAATGATCTGTTACAGGGATGGTGAACAATTACACCGTCACTATAAAATTTACAGCCTACTGGACGTGGAGATGTAAGTATGTTGTATATACACAAACTGTGGACTCCGAGCCCATCCGCCTTGATATGACAGTGCCTTATGTCAGTAATGGCAGTGGACATGGCTGAGGGGCTGGAGTTTCAGGTCTCAGCTAAAGACATCCTTGATAAATAATGTAACCCTTTTGTAGATCATCATTTTTTTTTTACCAAATAAATCCACAACTCCTTCTAAATATATACTGTTAGCACCCTTTCCAAGCAGTTCTTTGGATTTTGCTCCCTGGCCTACATCCTACTCCACCTTCCTGTCCCTTTCCGAGGGTTGTGGGTCTCCCTTTCCTATGGGTGCATCTCTTGACAGGAAGATGATCTCGGAGTATTTAGGTTATAACTGCACGAAGGTAAGTCTGTAACTTTGGTATTTTGAGGAACTGGGATAAGGTAGTTGGTTCTCATCCCTGGCTGGTGTGCACTGATTTTCTTCCTTTCAGCAAGGCAGTTTACAAAGTAATTCATCAAGGATACAATTCTTATTTTAGAATTCTGAATTTGTGATCTTACCTGCCACCGTAGAACTCTAAACAGTTGAACGACATAAAGTAAATCGTGCAGGCAGTTTTAGTTTAACAACAACAAAACCACTGTGCTTGGGATCTATGGCCAGGAGACTCCCTACCTGGACATCAATTCCTTCATCTATGCAAAGAGGGGCCTAAGGACAGATTTAGCACCAACATTTCTTGACCCTGATGAAGAAGACATAGTTGCATGGGGGGCAGAGGGGTGCCTAGCTGTTTTATATACATTTGGAGATTCTCAGGTTGGTGGAAAGAAAATGGAGTAGAGATTGGAGATTTGAGTTGAACTAGAAAGCCAGGGTGAACAAAGATTTTGATTCTGAACATCCTTCTGAATCTGAAGTCTATTCATTATAGGAAAGGATTACCCTCTGATTATATAAGTTGTTTTGTTTGTGTTTTAAACAACCAAAACTAAGACCTGGTAAGGTCAGATTTCACCAAAAAATCTTTGCCTTTTTGAGTAAAACCCCCAAGGGCATGGGAAGAATTATAGTGAAGCTTACTCCATCTTCCCAAAAGATCTAGACTTGAAGTTTAGACCTGGGCACAAGTCTTGCCAAACATTTTTGTAAAGGATTTTAAGTAAATATTTTTGGCTTTGCTGATTGCAACCACTCAACTCTGCCATCTTGACACTAAAGCAACCACCGGCAATACTTAAATGAATGAGTGTGGCTGTGTTCCAATAAAATTTATTTACAAAACCAGACGGCAGTCCAAATTTGACCCACGGGCCATAGTTTGATGATCTCAGTAAGTCAAAAGAAGATTGGCATAAAAACCAATTTGTTGGTGGTCTGGTCTTAATCCTGTTCTTGGCCAATTGTGTGACATCAGGACGTCCCCTTTCCTTCTCTGGAATTCATAGTTAATGTTGAATGAAGGTTTCCTATGTTGCCATAATTTTATGAGTCTCATCTATTTAATGCTCATAGCTTCTCAATGCCAGTGATATTGTTAGCTTAGGCACAGCTAGTTAGTTTCAGAGTGACGGCTTAAGCCAGGTCTGTGTGTCTCTAAAGCTCATATTCGTAATTATAACCAAACTGTCTGCTAGTGAAGTGGTGAATTTGAATTTAGTGTTCCCTAATTGCTCTTCTATAATTGACACTCGGTTTTTGGTGGAAATAAGAGAGTTCTCTGTAGGATTGACTTTTTCTGGTCTGATACTTGGGGCTTTTCTTAACAGACTTGCTGAATGTCTTTTGTTTTGTTTGTTGCTGTAAACTTTTTGCATTTGGTCAGTCACTGGAATGACACTTTAAGGAAACACTGATATTTCCTACTAAAAACAAGGTTAACCAAAGTTTCCCACCCTCTACAGGACGCCTTGCTTGTGACTGGCTGCCTCTTCCTAGCAGTGACACTTGGGCTTTAACTCAGAATTCTTGTTTCTCATTTTTTAAGAAATGCATTGCATTTTTTTATATTTATAAGCTAATGAGAGATAAGGCACATTCATTAAGGCAGCTACTCCAAAGGCGTCTAGGAGGCCATCCCTAATTTTTCTACCCAGGACAACGTACAGGCATTCAGTGTTTATTAGCAGGACAATACAAATGTGAAATGCTCTAATTAGCCTGTGCTCATTTAAAAAATTTTTTTTCCCATGAAATATCTTTAGAAATCAGATTAGGTGTAGGTCTAGAGAGGAAAAGCAAAAGCTTTAGAAGTTGAGTAATATATTGAGCAATAGTAGGCACTCAAGAAATGACAGGATTAATTTTCTTGGCCATTGCTGTTAGGTTTTAATTTAAAGAAAACTATGTGTGATGAAATTACTGATTTAGAAGATATGTAAGATTTATAAAGCCAACTAGAAAATAATTTGCAAGGTTACATTACTGTGTATGTGATACAATGGGTTTTTTTTTATCTATTGCCTTGAGATTAAATAAACTATTTTGATATTTAACTGAAACCTCTATTAGAAAAAAAGCAGTGCTCTAAAGAAATTTTTTCCCATTCTTTTGGAAATTGAGGGCTAGGAAGGGATGGATGTCAGGAAGTCAGTGATACAGAAGGTGAAATTGAAAGATAAAGTAGAAGTAGGGTTAGGGGAAGAGGAGGAGAGTAATGTTTAAGATAAAGATAATTCTTCTATGGGGCGCCTGGGTGGCTCAGTTGGTTAAGCGACTGCCTTCGGCTCAGGTCATGATCCTGGAGTCCCGGGATCGAGTCCCACATTGGGCTTCCTGCTCAGCGGGGAGTCTGCTTCTCCCTCTGACCCTCTTCCCTCTCGTGCTCTCTCTCTCTCATTCTCTCTCTCTCAAATAAACAAATAAAATCTAAAAAAAAAAAAAAAAAGAAAAAACCAAAGATAATTCTTCTATAATCTAGCTGAGAAGGATAGAGATGAAAATGAGAGAAGAAACCAAAAGTTCCCAGAATGTTCATGGAACCTGTTAAAAGGAGGGAGGAAATGTAAGACGAAAAGAGAAGTTGAAAAGGAAAGAGGATGGCCGAGGAGAAAGGGAGATGGGGATATCAGAAAATGACGTAGAGGGGTGCTTGGGTGGCTCCGCTGGTTAAATGTGGACTCTTGATCTCAGGGTCGTGAGTTCAAGCCCCATGTTAAGCTCCATGCTGGGCATGAAGCCTACTTAAAACACACACACATGCACGAAAGGAGAAGCTGCTACAGAGTGAAAAGGGCAGGTTAACAAAGAGCCAACACTCAGAAGGACACGGGCAGGTGAGAGAACAATCACAGAGAGAACGAGTGAGGACAAAGAAGAACCTCAAGGAAAGAAGGAAAGGGGAGGAGGTGGAATGTGAGAGCCGGTTACAGGTGGCCCTCCCCAGCTGCCTCTGCTTAAATTTCTCCCTCCCACACGCTTCCGCACTTCCTCTTCCTTCTCCTCTTCACTCAGTTTCAAACCTGACACCAAAAGGGAGCAAGCTGGTGAGACACTTGAAAGTAGGGCAGAAAGGTTTCAGGAGGAAGGCAGTAGTCATTATGTCTCATGACCTTCTCCAGATTGGCAAATGAGTTTCAATTTAAATGCCAGCTTTAATTGATGCTAGTGCCCGGGCATTGAGGAGTCTCCTGGGCTCAGCAGAAAAGGGTACAGAGAGCAAACATGGAAGCTTCTCATGCCCTTGGTAATAGGTAGTGGTGTATCTGGATAAGTATTTGTCATTTCAGGGCTAGAACCTGAAATAAACTGACAACCCTGTCTCTTAAGACACTGGTTTTGTCCTTTTTTCCCCTGAAGTTCTTTTCCAGTTTGATAATGATTTTCCCAATTCCTTATTCCCACCTCTGAATATAAATAAGTTAAAAGTTCTATTTTTCAGGCATCTTGTCCCCTGAGACCTTCTTAACTATAGTCATTTAGCAAACATTGGGCCTTTGCTAGATGTCAGACACATGGTAGGGAATAGGATTAAAACAAATTATAAGGTGGAGTTCCTGCACCTAAGAAACTGTAGTCAAGTGACACAGTCTGGCCAGTAATAGGGCAATTACAGTACTGCCTCACGGGTGGAAAGCATGGTGTGCTTTGGGATGGAACAGGTGGAACATCTCACCCAGACTTGTAGGATGAGGATCAGAGGGCAATGAATGTCAGAAAGAAAGCAGGACAAAAATTGAAACTTGAAAGATTCCTAAAAGTAGAGTCAAGGAAAGAGGAGAAGGAAAATTGAGTTCTAGGCAAAAGAATCACGACTGATTGGGGAACAGAAAGTAGTTCAGCATGGTTGAAAAGAAGAGACAGGGTGTGGTCAAATGATGTGTGATATGGAGCACTGGTATGTCGGTAAATCTGTTAAAAAAAAGAAAAAACAAACACTCATCTGTAACTTTTGCCAATTTCTATGGTGTAAATATTCCCACCATGGCCAAACTCAAGCTACCAACAGTTTATCAATGGACTTGCAAAATCCCTGTATCTTTAACAATCATTTTCCAAAGGCCAGTAAGAACTGGCTCTAGCATAGGAGAAATAAGCAGTAGCCAGATCAAAATGGATCTCTGAGTCCTGGACTTTATCCCAAAGGCTCTGAAAGGTATTGAATCTGAATGTGGCATAATCAGATCTTTAGATTGTGCCACCCACTCTGTCAGGGGAGGGGCAAGGACAAGGCTGGAGCTCAGACCTTAACTCTGCTCCTTCTGTTTCTGTGAATTTGAACAAATCGTTCTGTGGTCTCTTGTGTTTGTTCATCGGGAAAGGATTGATAATATAACACAGGTTGTATTGTTGTTGTTGTTTTGAACAGAAAGAGATTCTATGGAAACACTTTGTTAAATGTAAAATTATTAATTCATTCTTCCTTGACTCTCCTCAGTCCCATTCCTTTCTCTTGCCCTATCTACCTGCTATTCCCATAATCTTCTTCTCTGACCCTTTGTGGTACAGAGAGCATTAAATTGGAAGCAAGTAATACATTTGTTCTTCCTTAATATGCTAATAAATAGTTCAGCCCCTCAAATAGCTACCATAATTTCTAAATAGCAAAGAATATTAATATTTCTTTTTGGGTGTTGAGTTTGAGAAGTTCTTTATAGATCTTGGATACTAACCCCTTATCTGTACTGTCATTTGCAAATATCTTCTCCCATTCCATGGGTTGCCTCTGTTTTGTTGACTGTTTCCTTTGCTGTGCAGAAGCTCTTATCTTGATGAAGTCCCAAAAGTTCATTTTTGCTTTTGTTTCCTTGCATTTAGAGACATGTCTTGAAAGAAGTTGCTGTGACCAATGTCGAACAGCTTACTGCCTATGTTCTCCTCTAGGATTTTGATGGATTCCTGTCTCACATTGAGGTCTTTCATCCATTTACAGTTTATCTTTGTGTATAGTGTAAGAGAATGGTTGAGTTTCATTCTTCTGTATATAGCTGTCCAATTTTCCCAGCTCCATTTATTGAAAAAAAAAAACAAGTAAAAAACTGGGCAGAAGACATGAACAGACAATTCCCCAAAGAAGACATACGAATGGCTAACAGATACATGAAAAAATGTTCATCATCATTAGCCATCAGGGAAATTCAAATCAAAACCACATTGAGATACTACTTTGCACCAGTTAGGATGGCAAAAATTAACAAGGCAGGAAACAACAAATGTTGGAGAGGATGTGAAGAATGGGGAGCCCTCTTACAACT
Source organism: Callorhinus ursinus (assembly GCF_003265705.2). Taxonomy (NCBI): domain Eukaryota; kingdom Metazoa; phylum Chordata; class Mammalia; order Carnivora; family Otariidae; genus Callorhinus; species Callorhinus ursinus. Next base: position 20,743,648 of record NW_027397085.1, on the reverse strand, counting down.
GTTGGTGGGAATGCAAGTTGGTACAGCCACTTTGGAAAACAGTGTGGAGGTTCCTCAGAAAGTTAAAAATAGAGCTACCCTATGACCCAGCAATTGCACTACTGGGTATTTACCCCAAATATACAGATGTAGTGAAAAGAAGGGGCACATGCACCCTAGTGTTCATAACAGCAATGTCCACAATAGACAAACTGTGGAAGGAGCCAAGATACCCTTCAAGAGATGAATGGATAAAGAAGATATGGTTCATATATACAATGGAATATTACTCAGCCATCAGAAAGGATGTATACCATCATTTGCATTGACATGGATAGAACTGGAGGGGATTATGCTAAGTGAAATAAGTCAAGCAGAGACAGTCGGTTATCATATGGTTTCACTTATTTGTGGAACATAAGGAATAGCATGGAGGACATTAGGAGAAAGAAGGGAAAAATGAAGGAGGGGAAATCAGAGGGGAGATGAGCCATGAGAGACTATGGACTCTGGGAAACAAACGGAGGGTTTCAGAGGGGAGGAGCGTGGGGGGATGGGTTAGACCGGTGATGGGTATTAAGGAGGACATGTATTGCATGGAGCACTGGGTGTTATATGCAAACAATGAATCATGGAACACTACATCAAAAACTAATGATGTACTGTGTGGTGACTAACATAATTAAAAAAAGGAAAAAAGAATATTAATATTTCAAGTAATGTAATTTGTAAGTATGATTTCTATCGGTGACAAAGTCAGAATATTGCTTGTATTAAAATGTGTGCTCAATTTTAGTTTCAGATTAGTGAAATCATTTAAAAATATTTTAAATGATTATTAAATGTCATAAACCATAAAAGGTTAAAACCATAAAGGTGAAAACCATAAAGGTGAAAAACTCCTTTAGAGAAAATTTAAACTTCGAGTGGTAAAGGTCTGGGGAAGGTTAGATTATATAAACTTTAGAGATTTTTTTTTACATTCCCTAGATTTTATGATCTGTGATTGTAGAGGATGAAATATATCGACATTCCTCAGCCAAGGCAATGTTGGTGCTGCCACTGTTGATAAAGCCACAGATAGTGCTTGTTGACCTGGCTATATGCTCAGCACTATGGTAAGAGCTTGACATTGATCATCTTATTAATCCTCACGACAAACTATGGGTAGGCAGTACTATATTTCCATTTTGCCAATGGTAAAGTGAATTACTAAAAGAATGTATAAGCTACTACAAATCTTATACATCTAGAAGTTGGATGGGAAACCCAAGTGCATTTGATGCCAAGTCTGTGTTTTGAACCATTTTATCAGTGTTTCCTCTACTCTAATCATTCTCATACTATTTTCATGAATTTTTATCATATCACCTATACTACTATTTGCTTAATATTTTTCTTTAAATTGAATGATTTTAAAAGAAAAATTCATATCACCATCATATTTGGAAAGCTTATATCACTCAGCATAAAGAGAAGGCGTATAAATAGAAAATGAAACAAAACTGCCCACACTCAATTTAAAAACAGAGATTATCAAGTCAGAGAGATTCTAAAGTCATATTGACACCATCCTGAGATTTTTTTCTTTGAAATAAGTAAAAATACTTTAAAAATTGTTAATGGAACTCGTTTTCAATGGAAAAAATGTGATTCAACATTAGCCCAAAGCAACTAAAACTTCTTGGAGTTTACAAGCATAGGAGGTCCCAAACTTTGAGAACCTCTGCTCTGCCCTGCCACAGGGCCATGGGCTAAGATTGCTGATGTAGAAAACACGCAGCAGCTATAACACTATCACTGTCCTGAGGAAGCAGAGACTAGGAGGCATAAGCACTTATCAGATGTAGTAGAGTAACACAGGAGTATTTCACTGGGTCCTGCCTCTGCCATTTACTGCCTGGTTTTATCACCTATAAAAATCAAAGAGGTTTAAAATAAATGTATTAAGGTCCCTTCTCCTCTATGACTTTAAATAATTTGGGAAATGTTATTGAACTTGCTGCTTTTTGCAGCCATACCTAAACGAAATTAAGAGGGACATTTCTTTACGTGTTGCATTCAGTTTTGCTCCTGAAAGAATTTAAGGATAGTGGGAAATGATAAGAAATTGTTTTCAAGGACACTGAAACAGAGAAATGAGAAGTGATATTATGTTACCTTGCCTTGATAAACGTTTCTTTGCTCAGAGCTAGAAATCCCCAGAGCATTTGGTTGAGCTGCTTTCCTGAGTGGATTTTGGGATCATCCTTGTGAAGGGCAGGTTAGCTCACCAGAAGCTAACAGTAAAGAAACTGATGCCCAGAGATAAAAAGTGACCTCTTTAAAGTCATAGAGTAAACTGAAGTCAGGAAAGAGGGGAAAAACTCCAGAATTCTCAGGTATCAGCAGGTGCTCCCACCCATGGTATAATTTTGAGATTGTTGTATAAAGCTTAGAACTTACACTTTCTAGTCAGTGGGTTTTCCTATCTATTCAATGAAGGCTTCTAGATGGAATAACCTCCAGAAGGTCTTTGTTCATGTGCACTTGTGAGTAAGATTTTCACCTTTCCCCCATAATGATGTCTTAAATGCCAGAGGGCGGAGTAGCTTAGGAATGTGTTAATAGGCAGTAGGAAAAAAAATGCAATGAAATGCACAATTCTTGGCTCCATCTGAAAGGTACTGATTCAGTGCGCTTGGATGGAGCTAAAGAATTTGCAATTTTAGCAAACATCCCAGGTGATTTTGCTTTATATAGACCATGGACCACATTTTCAAAAACAGTGGTTGAAACATTAAAAAGTACAGGCTTTGAAGACAAAAGAGTCTGAGCTCAATTCTTTCATCTCTTATTATTTATATACCTGGGTCAAACTGCTTAACCTCCTCTGTGTTCCAGTTTCCTCATCTGTGAAATGGTAATAATAATAATAATACCTACCTCAGGGGCTTTCTGATGACTAAATAAGATTATATTTGAAAAGTGGCTAAGTACTTAACACAAGGGATCATGTTTATTATTACTTATTTTTAACTATTTAAGCTTTGACTTCCATTTTTAATGATCAGAATATTCTGGACAGAGAGTTGTCTGTCATATCTTCAGCAGACATATAGTTGGCTGTCAGGCCTGGTTAGAAACTAGCCCTGCTATCTACGTAGGTCTTCATGCAATTCCATTTTTCTGCTGGCATGCAACGTCTATAATACTTAGGGTGTTAAGTCACTTCTACATAACAGAGTGAACATTAGTCTCCACTCTACTGCTGCTAAGCTGGAAGTATGCATATGTTTATTTCTTGTACCTATTTTATGATTTCTCATTATATATATATATAGCCATTTGTTAACCCTGATCTCATGTGTTGGACCATCATCCCATTCTGCTTTGTATAGGATAGAAAGAAAAATATTGCATATAATAATTTACATGTCTGTCTTCACCCCTTTACCCCCCACACACACTTTAATGAATTTATGTTGGCATATTCACTGTCTAGAATACTACCCAGCCTGTAGCACTTGCTCAGTAACTGTTAAATTGATTAATGAACTTTGTAAATGAATTTACTAAAAATAATATGCTGTTATTGTAATTTTTGCATCCTTTACAAATGATCATTTTCTGTCATTCAAATTAATAGACCTTTGAAATGTATGAATTGTATTGTCACTCTAAAATGTTAGTCATTGGCTTCAATTTTAAAGAAATTTATAAAGCCAGTGCTATCATCCAACTTTAGGACTTCCACTGAAGCATTCTTTCTTGTGGGTCCCATTCCTGCACTGAAGATACACCCATGTATTAGCCGCTAGTGACCACTGTTGTCTCCCGACTCAGCAGTATTCCACCCTCCTCCCAACAGAAGACTGATTTTGTTCTCTGTTCATTTCTGCACGTAGCCTTGTGCCTCTAGGAAACACCTTCCCACAGCTCCAGGCTGAGCCTCACTGACATGAGGGAGATACTATTCCCCTTGCCAGTGCTTAGCCTCAGGAATGAACTGAACTCCATACAGGCTGATGGTGTCTGTCCTGGGCTCCTGGAAAAGTTTCCTCTCCCCTGACGGATGCCTGGAGGAGGGATGGTTTCTTCTCCTCTGGCTCCCATGCCTGGTGCTGCTGCAGCCAGTTGGCCCCTGCACCAGGAAGATGCAAGCCATCGTGCCAAGTCACCCAGTCTTGAAGCCTGCTCCACCTCTGGACTTCCTGTTATGTGAAATAATGACTCCCTTTCTGATTCAGATCTCCTAATTGAGACAGGAGGCTCCTTTCAAAAGGCCACTTTGCAAACCATGTAAACGTAGTGGTTCTCGGGTTTTTGTGGCAAGGAGGGGTTCCTAGGGTTTTGCAAGCTGCTAAGGGGTCTGTATGCACATTAGGTATTATTGGTAGACTGAGTAAATGAAGATACAATTTCTGATTTATGAAATCCTAAAAATTATTTGATAATTTAAAAATAAGGTGCTCTGAGAACACCAAAGTGTAACAAAACAATGGAAATTCACTCCTGGGGAATAAAATTTATGTTTCAGGGAAAGCCCTCAATTAATAGTCTGGACTTCTCTAGTCCCTATACAGGGGACCTCAAGCAAAATATTTGACCTTGCCTAACTTTAGATACTTTTTTGTAAAATGGGAAAAATACATCACTGATTTGTCTTCCTAGCAGTGTTCTGAGAGGGTAAGATGAGATACAACAAATAAAAGGGCTTTGAATATACAAAAGCACATTCTACATGGAAAAGGTAATTTTGGTTATAATATTGCTAGAACTAATAATTTATTTATTCACTATGCTTCCCCACTCCTGCCCATCTCCAGATTGATTCTTTGTCACCACTTTTCAGGTAGCAATTTGAAAAACTTGCCCCTTTTTTAAGCATGCCAGTTTTTTCATTTACTTTTAATGATACTATGTCAGCATAAAAATGACATTTCATCAAATCTTGAACTCCTAGCTTATGCTAGACATTGTATACACCCAGAGGATTATAGCTGATTATTCCTGCCCCATCTATAAAGACTCAATAAAATGACCACATCCTCAGTTCAAAGACTTCCAATTCACAGGCTCTATATCTAGGATTGGCACTTAAATTTCAGAAGGGAAAATTACACATGTGTTTTCTACAAGAAATTCTGGGAGGTCTGGGAAAAATAAACAAAAACAAAAGGAAAATTAATTTGTTCTTTTAAAAATGTAACTTGAAACTGAAATCACAAAATAGAATACTGAGAAACAGAACAGTAAGCCTTAACATCCACAGGCTCGGGCGGACCAGTGGCATGGAGGTCAGGTGTGGGAACCTTGGCAGATGCACACAGGAGGAAGGGGAGGGAGATGACAGTTCATAGGAGCTAAAATGGGGGCAGGTATGGTACACCCTAGAAGAGTGCAGCCATTATGAGACAGTGCAGCTGAATCAAACTAGGCACAGAAAGATAGAGCAGAAATATATATGAATCCATCCATCCAGACATGCATACATACATATATACATGCATACATACACATATATGGTACCTGGGATTTTTGTAATTACAGCCTAGTAGTAATACAAATAATATGGAATATAAACTATTGCTAAATACACAATCTCATACTTTCCTTATGGGCATGAGGCTTAGACAGGGATTATTAGTATTTTTACATGAAAAAAGAAAATGAAGCTCAGGAAGACTACTGGTTTATCTCAAGTTGCAGAGTTGGTCATGTTTGAATTGGAATGTCAGTTGATATCTGGACTCAGAGTCCAAGGCTCATGCTCATTCTACTCTCTGTCCAGGATCATGGAATCTCAAATGTTTTAAGGAATCTTAAACTGATATAGTCTAACCCAACTTCAATTTAAGGACTAATCCTACATTTGATTAATTAGTTGGTCATGTCATCGTTTTATACTCTATAGAAATACAGTTACTGTAGCCAATGGGATATATCAATTTTTCACCACCCCCCTTACCGAACAAATGTTCACAATACTAATAACACAGTAATCATTCTAGTACCTTGCTTTCATTTTTTCTAGCTCATAAGTTATCAGGTTTTGTACCATTCTAATTAAATAAAATATAAAATCAGAAGAAAAAGAGCTTTGGGGCACCTTGATGGCTCAGTTGGTTGAGTGTCTTACTCTTGGTTTCGGCTCAGGTCATGATATCGGGGTCCTGGGATTGAGCCTTTCATTGGGCTCCACGCTCAATGGCAAGTCTGCTTGGGATTCTCTCTCTCTCCCTCTCCTGCCCCTCCCCAGCCCAGGCTCTCGAAAGAAAGAAAGAAAGAAAGAAAGAAAGAAAGAAAGAAAGAAAGAAAGAAGGAAGGAAGGAAGGAAGGAAGGAAGGAAGGAAGGAAGGAAGGAAGGAAGGAAGGAAGAAAGAAA
>NW_027397085.1:20548987-20737202 GCF_003265705.2 Callorhinus ursinus | reverse complement strand
AAAAGAAAGAAAGAAAGAAAGAAAGAAGAAAGAAAGAAAGAAAAAAGCTTCAATTGCATAACTCTGGAGAGGAAGGAACAGCAGGATGCTGATGCCCAGCATTGACAGTGACTCACCATGTGACCTTGGGCAAGTCATTTATTCTTTCTGTGCATCAGTTGCGTCATCTATAATGTGAGGGAGTTACAAGAGATGACCCTTGAGGCCTTTCCTACTCAAAGGTTCTAGACCACTCTCAGAAGCTGAATGGAGGTGATTATATCTCAAAGCAAGAGCACAGAACAAGTGGCTTCTGGAGGTTTTTTCCTTTCCCTTGTGATTTTCCAGTAAAAAATAGCAAGGGTTGGATAGAAGTCTCCATAATCACTGATTCTTTTTTCAGTGGTGATGATTGATCCTGCTTCTCTAGGGAAATGTCGAATGTTGTTGTGGCTTAGCCAAACCTGGTTAGGAAAACCCAGGGTACTCTAGGAGGAAAATTTATTTTATCACAATAAACTTTCAATACCATTTACAAAATCTTTCCTTTCCTGATTCCTGTCCAGATTTACCTGGGATCTTATTTCACTGTTACTTCATTCCTTGTTTTTCTCCTTCCATTAATTATATAATTTTATTCAAATCTACTGGGTCATACACTCTGGAACATTGGATGTGGCTACTTCATACACTGAATGGATTATTGTTCTACCATATGGGCCACTGTGGTACAAAGACGTGATGAGTAAGGGTGAAGAGGCTGATAACATCTTAGCCTCAAGCAATAATACAGAACTGAATTTCTATGCACTTCAACATAATGATGGGTCAGTCTCAGTGCATTTAACTTTCTGTATTCCTTGCCTAACTTAAATGTGTTTGAGGCATACTTAATGTACAGTGTTTTGGTGTTTGAAACCTGAGTTTCCTGGTTTTGCCCCTTGCTAGCTATATTAAACCCAGACTAGTCAAATTATCTGTGCCTCAGCCACCCTCAACTAGAGAGGGGGATTTATGATCTGTGTGGTGTCAATTTCACAGAGCTTTTGGGAGGCTCAAATAGATGACGTGTCATATAATTCCAAGCATAGCCTGGTTAACTTCAGTGGGATTTAATGACTGGGAGAGGCTGGAACTTGGAACTTCAACCACCCACTTGGATGGGACAGTGGCGGGCAGGGACTCAGCTGTAGCTGGTGCAGTTAGGAATTTTAGCCGGCCAACATAGTTCAGTATTTCCAAGAAGGGTAGAGTGAGATGCAGGTAGTAGTTAAGGTAGACTGTCTAGCTGACTAGTTAAGAGCGTGGCTCTTCAAGTTTCACAGACCTGATTTCACATTTTCCACTTAATTGGCTGTGTAACTTGAGTAGGTATTTAGTCTCTGTGGCCTCAGTTCACTTATGTGTAAAATGAAAATAATAATATTTTTCCTACCGTACTGTTGTGAGATTGCATATAAAGCACTTAGCCATCTCCCAGACACAGTAAATTGTATTGCTGTTATCACAAAGCTGTTAGCATGAAGGGAGTTTAATGTTAAATTTTGGGGGAGTGGTTTCTCATGGACAAAGTCAAGCATTATGGCAGGAAGTGGAGAGGACATTACTTGGGCATCCCATCAAGTGACAGCATCAGAGAACTCTATTAGCACATAGCTGTGCTCCGCCTCATGTTCTGGGCTGTGGGGAGGTGGAGAAAAAGCAATGCAAATCCCCAAGCTTTGAGGGGCTGGCAGTTTCCTTGGGTAAATAAGACCTAAGGCCAAGCAGAAGTCAAGTAAGCTGCCTGGGCCCCTAAGGGTGAAGGAGACTATAAGGAAGAGTGCCGCAGGGAGAGTCCTGAGAGTGCAAGGCTGGGGTGGATCTGAATCAGGAGCCCAGAGGCCTCAAAAGCTCGTAGAAGAACTTAGCAACCCAGAACTAGCTGGTGTCTGATAAAAAGATTCTGAAGACCTTTTCAAAACTACAAGGTGCTAGACTTATGTAAGATAATATTAGTATTAGCAGAAGGAATGTGGACTCTGTTTCTTTCCAGGAGAAAGAGCATAGTAGGCAATGTTTGAAATAGGCCTGTGATGTCAGACAGGAAGTGCTTGCTGGGGAAAGGGTTTACACGGCAGCTAGCCGGCCTGGGAGGGAGTTGCTAAAGCCCCAAAGATGGGATTATCATGGGATACTCTTCCGGACAATAGTTTCTGCCTCTGGGTCTGGCGAGAGAAGCTTGGCTTTCATTCTTCCTCTGTTCTTTTAAAGGAAACATAGACTTTGACTCTGCAGTGAATGAAACTACATGGATAGACACTGGCAAACACAAGTCCTAGCTTTCATACCTCATACCGAGAATTTTAAGTTTCATTAAGTACAATTCCTTTATTTGACAGATGAGGAAACTGTGATGCAGTCAAAGGAATTTTGGCCTCTTAGCTGTATGACCTGTAAGCCACTTAACCTTCCTGAGCTATTTTCTCCTGATAGGAGAAAGAAGAGAATTGTGTCAATATAGTGCAGTATTTTTGTTTTGATCAAGTGAGATGATTTGTGTGAAAGCACTTATAAACGGTAAAGTATACTTTGTAAGTAAATGGTTAATCAGTGGGTCAGACTCTGAGATACCACAAATCTGGACTAGAGGATCAGTTTCTTTCCTATTTCTGGGAATATGATGACTGGTATTAGCTGTTTGCTTCCTAATTTAATGAAAGGTCTAAATCCTTGCTTTTTCCTGTCTACTCCCTTAGGGCTGTGTTTCTCAAATGTCATAGTAATGAGAATTACCTGAGGAACTTGTTAAAAAGCAGGTTCATAACCCTTTCCCTAGAGAGTGTCAGTTAGTAGGGGGATGTTAGGGCCCAGGATTCCAGTGCTGGGGGACCATGGACCTCAAGTTACAGAACTATAAACTGAAATTTGTCCCTGGTGAATGAATTTGCTATGAAATGCTTGGCTGTACAGGTTGCAAGACAAAAGCCCAAAGCTGGGAAGTCTGGAGACCCAGACTTTACTCCCAGCTCATGTACCAACCCAGTACTTAGTACAAAGTAGGATTTCAATAAATACCTACCTTAATGAATGGATGAAATAACTTGTCCTGTGATCTCGAATGCGTGCTACTTCCCCTCTGCAGCTGTCTCTCTCATTGTCAGAACTAGATAATCTTTAATACCATGTCCAGCTTTGCATGCTCATCTGACAGTTTGCTCAGAGTCCAACTCTGAGGCCTACTGTGGAAACAAGTAATAGCTCATAGAAAGTTGTTTAAGCATCTTGAGAAGCCATACTTATTCTTTCCAGAAAATAAAGGTTTTTGGTAATATAATTTAATTGTCAATTTGGCATCCTATTGAGTTAATGCAATTTGTTAGTGTGGCTGATTTCATTTCAAAGAATGTCTAGCAAAAGGGAGGTTATATTGGTTAATTTCTTACATTATTATACTTAAATTTTAGAAATTTAGAGATAACTCCTTTTAAAACTCCCATGCTTTTTCACACTATTAGTAAATGAGTATGTTCTGTCACCGGTTAGTCCATGTTTGTCCAGATCCTTCTATCTTTTACCATAGCCTCCGTATGGTTTCCTGGGCTCCCCACTCCATTCTATCCTTTTGTTCTACTTTCACCATTCTTTTCCCAAAATACCTCTTTTTTTTTTTTAAACAGCTCTCTTATTAGGGTATTGGAATGACATTCAAAATGCCTCATTATCTCTCCAAATTTCCAGCCTGTCGTCCTCTGTCATGACTCCTTTCTTCAGCCATCCTGGAATCTTGAACTTGTGATTGTCCATCATGCTTCAGTTCAAGCTGTTTTCTCTGTCCTGAATGACCTTTCTTTGACTCTGTTTATTTTTCTCAAAATTTAAAACCTAGTTCAAATGTCACTTCCACTTTATGGCCTTCCTTGGCTACCCAGCCTTAATTAAGCTTCTCCCTCTGAACTTCCACAGTACCTTTAAAAAGAGTATGATTCTACCAGGTAGAAAAAGAGAGGGGTCATTTCAGGCAAAAGAAATAGCAAGAATGAAAATATAAGTTAAAAAATAAATAAATGGCATAAATTTAAACATTACTACATATAAATAATAACAATAGAAATACTAATAATATGTGCATAGACCAAGCTTATATAGAATAAAAAGAATATAATGAATACTCGTCTTAAGAAGTAGCCTATACCCAAATATATTGAAGCTCCTAGATCTCATGGCCTTCTCTTCCCTCCAAAGATAAACACTGTCCTGAATGTGCTGTTTGCAATTCCTTTGCTTTTTTATACATACATATAAAAGTTTGTTCCTTATGTGACATCTAGGTAATTTGTTTAGATTTTTGTATGTTTTGAACTGCATATAAATATTATTATACACTATATTCTTGCCACTTGCATTTTTTCTTAATGTTTTATTTGTAAGGTTTTATCTATGTTGATATGTACATTTCTATATATATCACATGTTAATCGCTCTGTACTATTCTACCATGTGAATAAATCACAACTCACTTATGTAAAGCTCTTGCTGATGAATATTCATATTGATTTATTTTTTCTTTTTCTCCTTTTTTTGTTGGAAAAACTGATATTTGAATATTTTTGTACATGTCCCCTAGTGTAGAGGTATCAGCGTCTCTGACATGTTCATCTAGAATTTCCATTGCTTGCTCAGGTGGTACATAGATCTTCAACTTTTCTGTATAGTGGTGTTTTCCAAAGTGTTTTTGTAAATGTGTAAAATTAGCAATTGGTAATTAGTCGTGTATTTAAGAAGACTATTGGGAAATAAAGCCGGAAAAGAAAGTTGGAATCAGACTATGCAGTAAGCCGAGGGGCCAGGGTGTTTCAAAGGAAGCCATCACTTGTGAGACCCTATAGGTTACTTACCTTCTCTGAACCTTAGTTTCCTTTTCAGTAAAATGGGGGCAGTTGATGCTTTCCTCACAAGATTGTTTTGAAGACCTTGGCATGTGGTAATAAATCAATAAATTATTAGATATTAGTATCAGAAAACATGGTGAACTGCGCATGTTATAAATAGATTTATATTTTAGAAGGCTAATAGCCCCTGGGTGTAGAATGAATGTTTTCAGGAAGATAGGAAGTTATGGTGGTTATCTAGGTGGTAAAAAAATCCTCCTTAATCTTTTAAGATCTAATTCAGGATTTCTCAACTTTGACACAATTGAAATTTTGAGTTGGTTAATCCTTTGTTTTGGGAGTGCTGTCTTGTGCTTTGCAGGATGTCTCTGGTATCCACCAACCCGACCCGAAGCCAATAGCAATCCCTCTCTCTCTCAGTGTGACAATCAAAAGTATCTTCAGATATTGCCCAATGTCCCCTGGGGGACAAAATTTTAACCATATGAGAAACTTTGATCTAATTCCAATGTCAGCTTATCCATGAAGACTTCCTGGTCTCCTTTAGAAAGATAGAATTGTTCTCTCCCTACAAGTGCCTTTTTATGGCATCTGTCACATTTGTAATTATTTATTTGTCTACTTCTGTACAAGGCCACATTCTTGTAAACCACATTTATCATCATTTGTAAGCACTTAGAACATAGTGGGAACTAATGTAGATTTTTAAAATGTGAATTATCAAATGAGTAATTCAACAATTATTACTGAGCATATCCCTTGTCCTAGAGACTGTGTCAGGTGTTGTGCTAAAGCTACAATATTAAACAAAATGGCATGGTTCCTGACCTTGTAGAATTTATAATGTAATGGAAGAGAAGGAATACATATGTGAACAGTAAATTAACAAAATAATTCCAGAGATGATAAATGTCATGAAAGAGATCCAAATGATGTTTTGACAAAAAACAATCAGGGCCTTTATTTATTTTAGGGCCTTTAAGTTTTTCAGGGAAAACAGTGAGGTTTAATTTGACACACGAAAGTTGAGTAAGCTATGGAAAGAACTAGATAGAAGAGCTTTCCAGTTAAAAGAACTAACTCAGAATTCTTCAGGTGGGGGAGTTTGTGATATCTGAGAAACAGAGAGAAAGGTAGTACAATCAGAGCCCAGCCAACGCAGATGAGAGCAGCACAGGATGGAGATGAAGAGCTGGCAAGGATGAGATCATTGTTGGCTGTAGTAAACAATTTGTATTTAATTATAAATATAACGGAAATCTGTTGGAAGGTTGCTTAGGAAAGGAGACACATGACCTGGTTTCATCTAGGTCTTTGGCCTGAAGCAACCTATTTTACTTCTCTGAGCCTTGGACCTCACAGAGATGTTGTGAAGATGAAGTTAATTAACATGTGTGAAGCACTTCAACAGTACCTGGCATGTATTCAATGTGTCTGTATTATGATTATGATTATGATTTTGATTATGATTAACTTTTTAAAATGCAATCTGGCCTTTAATACTTTGACAATTTGTGTATACAGAATAAGTTGAAAGGGGGTTATGGGTTAGGAGTGAAAGTAGGACAGCTATTTAATATTTTAAAAGTGAGGCAAGAGACCTTGGTGACCTGATCTAAGGATGTAGTAGAGGTCGAAAGAATATCATATTAGTTCTTGATCATTAGAAGGTGATCATTCCTCTTCAAGAATGGATGATGGATTGCATGTGACCAGTGAGAGAAGTGGGAAATCAAAGGCAGATGCTAGGTTTTTTGGCATCTCCAACTGAGAGAATGGTGGTGTCATTCACTGTAATAGGATTGCAGGTGGAGGTCAGGTTTGGGTAGGGAAAGTCAGGAGTTCTACTTTGAATGAATAAAAGCAAGTGAGCAAGCATGCAAGCATTAGTAATGAAGTTAAAAATATAGGCATAGATTTGGGATTTTATAGATAGAACCAATAAGATGTTATTATCAGTTATATGTAGCTAGATAAAAAAATGTTAAAATGACTTCTACATTTTTAACTGGGGAGGGGAAGCTCTAACTATAGGGAACAAAAGAGGAGGAGACTTGGGTGTGAGGAAAAAATAGTGAGTTTGGTTTTGGATGTGTGAGTAATAATGGCCGATGGAGCGTTGGAAGTCTGGTTGAAGGGGAACACTGAGATGGAGACAATGATTTGGGGTTGACATCAGGTAGGTGAAACTTAATGGGTCAGGAATTAAACTGTGAGACATACCAGGTGTGAGAGCTAGGCAGTGACGGAAGGAAAAATAAAGAAATGAGATTAAGGGAGAATGTTCAGTAGGAGCATAGCTTAAGGGAGTAGTGGCACTGAAAGGAAAGGCAGAGGGTTCAGAGGGAAGTGCAACAATCACATCAAATGTTTCTTAAAAGATTTATTTATTTATTATTCAAGAGAGAGCAAGCATGAGCAGAGGGAAAGGCAGAGGGAGAGAGAATCCCAAGCAGACTCCATGCTGAGCATAGAGCCCGGTGCATGGGGCTCAAACCACGACCCTGAGATCATGACCTAAGCTGAAACCAAGAGTTAGATGCTTAACCAACTGAACCACCCAGGCGCCCCCAATCATGTCAAATTTTTATGAGAAATTAAATAAAACAAAAAAAGAATTTATTCTTAAATAGCTAGTGCTCAATATTTTTCAGTACAATTGTAGGAAAGGAGCTAAATTAGATTTGGTGAATGCTGAATGAATGAGAGGCAAGGAAGTAGAAGTCATAAGTAGACACTGCCCTTTGGAGGACCTTGGGAAGACGAGGCAAGGGAAAACTGAGGGAGTAACTTACAGAGAAAGATAAAGCATGTTTGTGGGTTAAAGGAAGAACATCCTATTGTGGTGAGAATATTAGAAGGAAATTTGATAAGGCAATGCACTGAAGACGTGGGAGAACTTGGAATACAGAGGAGAGGTGGGCGATTAGCCTTGGAGAATTGTCGTCATCCTTCTCCTAAGGCAAAATGGAAAACAGAAAGGCTGACTGAAACTGTAGATGTATTTCGAAGTAAGAAAAGGAACAGTAATAGAAATTAATGGCTATTTCCGTGACATTAAGGGGGGGTAATGTTTATTTTCATTCAACAAATTCTCACCTTGCATCTGATTTTTGTCAGACACCATTATGGGTACCGCGGCAGGGAATATACCATACAGAGAGAATTGAGGCAGAAAGAAGTTAAACAAATGGCCTTGGTTCAAAGAAACAGTAAGTGGAAGAATTGGAATTTAAAATTAAATGTGCCTGAATTTAGAGCTTCGTTTCTTAACTATAAGGTATACCCCCACATGAAAATAGCTGACCTTTATTGATTGGTTTGGAGTTTTGCTAAGAGAACTGGTAGAAGCTCAAGATGACGCGTTACTGAAGGTGAGTTGGTACCTGATATGTTCAGCATTGACTTTAGGTTGGACTAGAGAGAGAGCAAACGAGGACAGGGTACTCAGTTAGCAATCATAGGGAGGGGAGGGGACTCTGGGTGTGGTGAATGTGAGGAGCAAGATGAGTGAAGGTTAGAGAGTGGGAAAGAAAGAAAGAGGTAATCTGATCAGAAAGGGCACTTCAAGTTTTGCATCTTGGGGGGGGCGGAGAATATCCACGTAATGATGAGGGCTGCAGTGTGGTTGTGTCACGTAGGTTGTTAGGGTAGAAAATTCCACAAGGAAAGCTTCTAGGAGTACTCAAAGAACATATAAATTGGGGGATAAAACAGTGCAGGGCAGATAACCCCATGTACCTTAATAAAATCCAAAGGGTGTGTCTGTATTTTATAGAGTTGTCAAAGATAGATAAAATTTTGTGGATTATTTTTTCTTCAAGGAGGCAAAATGTGTGTGTATAGATTTTTAGAATATTTCCTTTCCCCAGATATGGTTAAGCCATATGGCATGCGAAGGGTGAATTCTGAATTATTTGGAAAACTTGACCGTATTGAACAACTAATTCTCTTTAAGGTGTTGGCTTACTGACATCATGTTCTTTAAAATTATTCCTACTACCTGTATACTCGCTTAATGTTCTGGCCCAACTGTTTAACTGATTCTTCTGTCACACGTGGCCAAGTTGGCTAATATAGTGCCAGTGTCAAATATAGTGCCAGTATGTGCAGGAGTCCTCAGAATCCCAAGAAACATCTCTGTTCTTTGGTATTTCAACTGAGCTGCCCTTCCGCCATGTTTGGTAAGCTCTTCCCTTCTTCAGATAACCACTTAGGAAATTCCCACTTGCATTCCACCTGAGAGTTCCAGCTGCTTCCTACCCACTCAGTATTTTTAGTAGCTCCCAAAATAGCTTCTCTCGTCTAGTTTTTCTGTCTTGCTCCTGATATAAGTACAGTTCCTCAAGTAATAAAAGCAATAATAAATACATATGGTACAGTTTTCAAAATGCTTCCATAGGCACGTTTTTGTCTTCACTTCAATAATGTGAGAAAGCTGGAATTATTTTCACCTTACTGACTGATGAGAGAAGTCAAATGATTGTCCAAGGTTGTTTACCTTAGCAAATAAAGTTGACCAGTGTGAAAACCTAGGCCTTCTGAAGTCAACGTTGACCGCCAAGAGCTTCATTCTTTTAAAGAAATATAAAGTTTAGAGTTTGAAGGAAAAGATTTTAGGAATCATCACTTGCAACTTTCCACTTACTGCTAATATCCCATACTCAGTATCCTTGCAGAGGCTCTTTTGGCTCTACTTGGCCTTTTGCATTTTCATATGTAATATAAATTCAGCTACTCATTTTCTACAAAGTATCTTACTAGAATTTTGAAGACTATTGAGCTGACTTTGTGCATTAAATTTGGGAACATTTAAAATTTTTATAATTTTGTGTCTTTGTATCCATGAACAGGTTGTATTTCTCCATTTATTTCAGTAGTCTTTAATTTCTTTTCAAGTATTGTTTCATAGTTTTCGTAGAGTACATCTTTCATTATATTTATTCCTAAAATTTCTGTTTCTGATGCTAATGTAAATGGCATTACATTTTTTTATTTAAAAAAGTAACACTTTTTTAAATTTATTTTTTAATTAAAGTATAGTTGACATATATTAGTTTCGGGTGTACAACATAGAGATCTGACAATTCTATGTATTACACAAAGCTCACCAAGTATAGTCACCATCTGTCACCATACAAAATTATTACATTATTGACTGTATTCTCTATGCTACACTTTTTATCCATGTGACTTACTTATTTTGTAACTGGAAGCTTGTACCTCTTAACTCCCACCACTTATTTCACCTATCCCTGCACCCCCTTCCTCTGACAACCACTAGCTTGTTCTCTGTATTTATGAGTCTGTTTCTCTTTTGTTGTTTTTTGTTTGTTCATTTGTTTTGTTTTTTAGATTCTACATATAAGTGAAATCGTATGGTATTTATCTTTCTCTGTCTGACTTATTTCACATAGCATAATATCTTCTAGGTCCATGTATGTGGTGGCAAAAGGCAAAATTTCATTCCTCTTTTATGGCTGAGTAATATCCCATTGTGTGTGTGTGTGTGTGTGTGTGTGTGTGTGTGTGTGTGTATCTTTTTTATCCATTCATCCATCATTGGACACTTACATTGCTTCCATATCTTGGCTATTGTAAATAATGCTGCTATGAACATAGGGGTGCCTATGTCTTCTCAAATTAGTGTTTTTGTTTTATTAATAATTGATAATTCATATTGATAATAATTGGATTTGGATCTACCATCTTACTATATATTTTACAAGTTTTCCCTCCTGTTTTTTTCCCTTTTTCTCATTTTCCTGCTGTTTTTGCATTGAATATTTTTTATGATTCCATTTTTGCTCCACCGTTATTGGCTATACCTTTTTTAAAAATTTTAAAGTTTTACTCTAGTGTTTTCTGTATACATTTTAAGCTTTTGCAGTCTATGATTAAATATGTCAATAATTCATCATGTAATAACCTTACCGTAAGATATTTTCATTTCCTCTCTCCAGTCATTCATACCATTGTGGTCATGTTTAATTTCTTTATATGTAATAAACCCACAAATATATTTAACTTTAGGACATCACATCATTTATTTTACTTTTATTTTTTTAAAGACTTAATTTTTTTTTAAAGATTTTATTTATTTGAGAGAGAGAGCAAGAGAGTGCAGGAGCAGAGGGGAGGGGCAGAGGGAGAGGGTGAAGCAGACTCCCCGCCAAGCAGGGAGCCCCCCGCCCCGTGGGGCTCGATCACAGAATCCTGGGACCATGACCTGAGCCAAAGACAGACGCCCAACAGACTGAGCCACCGAGGTGCCCCAGGGCATCACATCTTTTAAAGTTATTAACTTTAAAAAATGTTTAAATTTGGGTTTGGGAGTTAGTAAAAGTGAAATCTCATCTCATTTCATTCATTTTTGTTCCAGGTATCATGGACTAAGTTTGACATTTTTCCTCATCCTTTAAAAAGATAGGACTTTTTCCTTCTATGATACATTTTTGTTTTGTGAGATGTTAATATTCCAATCTAATGATAATTTAGTGGTTAAATGATTTTAGAAAATGCTGTATACCTTATTTTTCTCTAGGGATTTCACATGTACATTAGCACTTGAAAGAAGTCCTGCAGCTAAAGCAAAGTTATTCAATTTGTTTAAATCAAGTTGTCAAACCACATTTGACCTAAAAAGCTTTTCTCTAATGGTACAAATGGTAAATTCTTGGTCTTATATGGAACATACTTTGAAGGTCACTGCTTTAGAATATATAAAAGATTTTTATTTTTATTGTTCCTAAATTCAGAGGCTAAATTATTGATCATATTTCATTCGATCATCCTTTCACGTTCCCCCCTTAAAAATAAATTGAATGCATACCACGTGCCATACATTGTCATTTATACAAATAATGGTGAAGTTGATCTTTAAATACAAATTCTCTGCCTTCAAACTTCAAATCTGCCTTCAAATACTGTGCTTTTTCCACAGTATGGCAGGGGCCTCCATCGAAACTTCTTTATAATTCCCGGTATTTCTAAGCCATTATGGCATGAAAAGTAAAATCCAAACCTAGTTTTTTCATTATTCCATGACCCTGAGTAAATTTCTTCCCTGTTCTACAGAGCGATTTTCCACATCCGCAATCCTCAATATAATTCTCAACGTACCACAAAATGGTCTCTCAGTATTATTCAGTAAAAGATGAGATTCCCACAGACCTCTTAGTATACAGGCAGTTTTTTTCTTTTTTCATTTTCTTTTTAGATATAATTTTTATACACTAAAATTTGCAAGTCTTAAGTGTACGGTTTGATGCGTTTTTATGAATGCATAGACCTGTGTAATTACCTTTCAGATCAAAGTATAGAAGTTGCCTTAAAGGTTTCTTTGTGCCTCTTTATAGTCAATGCATTCTCCCCTCCCCTTCCCCAGCCACAGAGGTTACAGTTGTTGGAACTTCTATCACCACAGAACTGCTTCATTTGTCTGGAACTTTATATAAAAGGAATTATATACCATGTAGTCTTTTTTTTTTTTTTTTAAACAGGCTTAACCCATTCTATTCTTGTATAAAAACATTACACGGTGGCCATGTAGTCTTTTGTATCTGGCTTCTTTCAGTCCACATAATGTCTTTGAGATTCCTCCAAGTTGCTACCTCATTGTTTTAATGTCAGTAGGGCTTCAGTCTCTTAATCAATACAATGAAAGGGGTTGGGCTAGATGGTCTCTAAGGGCTTCTTGAGTTCTGACAGTAAGTAAGACGCTCTTTCCACTGTTAGGCAAGAATTAAAATGCAGGAATTCTGACCTGAATCAGTTGCCATGACACCATAACAACACTGGGAATGACACCTTTGAATGTGTAATCCAATGAGAGCTTTCATGTTGCATATCTGGGCTCGGAACATTTTATGCACCTGTGTTATGTAAGGACAGAAACCATGTTCTATCTCAGGATGCCCTCACTGACTTCTGGGTCCTCCCTTATTCAGCATTTTTTCTGTGTGACTTACTAAGTTGAATTGCCCATATTACACTTTTAAAAAACTGTTGATAACAAGCTTAGAACTCTAGTGAAAAGCTCCCTCCTAATTTCATTTAGAAATCCCTATGTGTAGTGTTGAAGAGTTTAAGGGGTGCCTGAGTGTGTCAGTTGGTCAAGCGTCCAACTCTTGGTTTTGGCTGGGGTCATGATCTCAGGGTCATGAGATCAAGCCCCACATGGGGCTCCGAGCTCCGAGCCTGCTTGAGATTCTTTCCCTCTCCCTCTCCCTCTCCCTCCCTCTCTGCCCCTCCCCCTGCTCACTTGTGTGTGCCTGCACGTGTGCTCTCTCTCTCTCTCAAATAAATACAATCTTTAAAAAAAAAAAGTTTAAGAGTCATCCATGGTGTTAGGAAAACTCATATTTGAATCCTGGTGCTTCACTTCTACCTGTGTGACCTTCGGCAACTCTTAATCTCTCTGAGGCTGTGTTTCCTCGCCTGGAAACAGAGATACGTCTAGCTCCCTCACAGGGCTGCTGTGAAGAGCCAAATGAGAGAACGCATGCAGAGTGTTCACCATGCCTGGCACATGGGTAGAGCTGCATCTAGGATGGCTGTTCGCCCTGACAGACTGCAGAGTCACCTGCATCTACACTGTTTCACTGAACTTCCTTTGTACACCAGTCCCATTTGTTCACATTTGCTGGGACAAAGGTGGGCATAAGCAGTGGGTAGGGAATAGCCACAGAACTGTTAATCCTATGAAGAAGAAAACGTCCAATAGAAAATGGAGTGGGACAGATAAAAGAGAAGAGCAAGCACTGGTCTAGGGGATGAGAAATGGGTTCTAACAACTTGTCTGGTCATAAAACATTTCACAGTCCTGACTGAAGCACTAACTATCATTGGGGATAGCAAACTAATTGAATGGTTTAGAGTAGGTGTTTTTCATTCAAACCCTGTTCTGCCACTTATTCTCAAATTCCTCAAACTCTCCCAAAGGAAATTTTTTTATATGTGAGAACAATATAATATAGAAGTTAAAAAAATGAGGCTGGAGTCAGACAGGGGTTTGAGTCCTGAAATTGTCATTAACAATATCTGTACAATATGATATAATAGATATAATACATATACAGATATAATACAGATATATGGTATGATACTGGTTAATTAATTTCTCTTCTCCTTGGCTTCCTGACCTATAAAATGTTAGTTGTCATGAAGCTTGGTTAACATAAGAAGAACACTTTTAACAGTGCCTGGTATGGAATCATCTGTTAACAAATGTTAGCTGTTATTCATGAAATGGGCCTGATGATACCCACCCCTTCAGGTTGTTGAGGGCATTTAAGTGAGACACCATAGGTGAGATGGCTGGCATAGATATAATGATACTTTGAGTCCTATTGTTATAGAAAAATTACAATGTATAAAAAGAAGTCTGGGAATGTGATCAAGGATGAGAAGATTTAAGGAAAAATAAACATCATCAGCACCAAATTAATGGATTTGCTATTTTTTTAAATGGGAGCATAAGAAAAAATGAGTGGAAGAAATTATGTTTGTGGTTTATGTGATCTATATAAAGGAATGCTCTTACTTTTGCTCTGAAATAGGGGAAACCAAGCAGAAATTCTCAAGTCACACAATAAATAATAATAATAACGACAGTGATAATACCAATAACAATAATCATGAAGTACATCCTCAGGGAGTGAAATCTGAGAAAGAGTTCTTTCTCAGGGAAGGTCCTTGCTTTATGGAGCCTATATTCTAGCGGGAAAGACAAATAGTAAAGAAGTAAACAGATTAATAACAAGAGAATTCTAGTTAGTGATTATTCTGCAAAGAAAATAAAATAAACTGTCATGAAATGACCGGTACTGGGGATGCAGTAGATGGAGGGTCTGCTTAGATTTCGTTGCAAAGAAATGTCTGTCTGAAAAAATATATATATTTAAGTTGAAGCCCATATGGGAGTCAACCCCTCACAATCTAGGGGATGAGCTTTCTAGGCAGAAGGTTAAACTCATGAGATTCTAAGGTAGCAATGAGCTTGCGTGTTGGAGAAACAGGAAAAGGGCTGATAGTAATAGATTATAATAAGTGAGAAGAAACAATAGTACAAGTTGACACTGGAAAGATTCATTAACATTTTGTAGGCCAGAACTTAAAGTCTGGATCTAACTAATTCCAATGTGAGGTCTGATGGAAAACAATCAGAAGCTCTGAGAAGGTGGTTTAATTGATCTGATTTGTATTTTTATTTTATTTATTTTTTTAATTTTATTTTTTTAAGATTTTATTTATTTATTTATGAGAGACAGAGAGAGAGAGGCGGAGGGAGAAGCAGGCTCCCAAGGAGCAGGGAGCCGGATGCGGGACTCGATCCCAGGACCCTGGGATCATGACCTGAGCCGAAGGCAGACGCTTAACCATCTGAGCCACCCAGGCGCCCCTGATTTGTATTTTTAAAAGATATCTCAGACTACTGTTTGGAAAACTGACTGGCATAGGGGTCAAAATGGAAGCAAGGAAACTGATGAGGATGCTGGAGCAGCAGTCTTTATGAGAGATGGTTTGGGTCAGGTCAGTGTAGGGGCCGTTATGTTATAGAAGAAAACTTGACTGGACTTACTGGAAGATTGGGTAGAAAGGAGTCAGATAAGAATCATAGGTTTTTGGCTTGAGAAATACATTTACTGAGAAGCTCAGGACAGTTAGGACAGGTAACAGAGTACAGTAAGTGTTCAAGAGCTCAAGCCTAAACAGCTGAGCTATGAGTACTCTGTGTCTTATTTTACCATCTTCCTTCTGGTGTACATTTAAGTTGTTATTTTCTTGTATACAGAGCTATACAACTATCAGACTTATATGTTTAGGTTAGTGAATTTGATCTGTTATGTCATTGGCATAAAGAAGTTAGATTACAGATTAAGATATGCATTTAAAATAGTTGTGGACTCTCTACATTGCTCTTCAGAATGGCTGTACGGTTTCCACGAACTCTTTCACCATTGTCAGTGTCTTTCTTTTTAAGCCTTGTAAATTCAAAGTACATCCAATTTCAAGCCATTAAATATTCAGGACACTCTGTGTGGCCAGCTAATGCTAAATACTTTGGGAGGTTGCTGATGAAAGGGTTATCAGAGAGAACAAAGAATGAAATAATAGTAATAATATCAAATACTTACTGAGAGCTTATGATTGCCAGGAACCATTCTAAGTACTTTATACATGTGCTAACTTATTTAATTTTAATTATTTATTTAAGAGATAGCTATTATTATTATCCAGAATTTCCATATGAACAAACGGAGGCAAGGAGAGATAAAGTAACTTGTCTAAGCTCAACAGTTAGTGGCCATGTAAATCCAGACAGTTTACTTCCAGAATCCATCCTTCTAATCATTACATTCTGTTAAGTCTATAAGACACCTGATTGGTGAATGTTATATTTATATAAAAACAACAACGTGAAATAGAATATGTGGTTCAGATGTCAGTCTGTGTAGTAGTTAGGGAAAAATACGCGTGCATTGAATAAGTCATTATTGATTTAGTTAAAACTCGGTGAAAGTATTGAAAGAGAGAAATTTTTTCTACTTTCTGCATCTCGGCTCAGTGGCCAGAAAATCATCCTCCTCATTATCACCATCACTGACAACTACTGAGTGCCTACCATGTGCCAGGCCCCGAGTTAAAAACAACATAGGTATTAGCAGCAATCCTTACATTACCATCACCTTTTCACAGATGGAGCTAGGTTAAGTGGAATCCGTAAGACCCCAAGAGGTATGAAGTGGCAGAGCCTATATTCAATCTCAGTTTTTGCGTCTGTGACTAGCTTTAAAATCTTTAATCTTTCTACAGTGACAAATGGAGGGACAAGAAGACGTATTCAAAAGCTAGGTTGTCAAGGTCTAAGGATTCACGCAGATTCCCATATATTCCAACAGGTAAGCTGCACACAAATTATGCGGTCTTTGAAAAGCAAAGATGAATAGGAAGATCTTGATTCTGAGGCTGGGAGAAGTTGCTGGAAGATTTTGTGGATGAAATCATAAGATAAGATTTAAAAATTAAGACTTTATTTTTTAATAAAGTCTGGGTGGCTCAGTCATTAAGCGTCTGCCTCCGGCTCAGATCATGATCCCAGGGTCCTGGGATCGAGCCACACATCCGGCTCCCTGCTTGGCGTGAAGCCTGCTTCTCCCTCTCCCACTCCCCCTGCTTGTGTTCCCTCTCTTGCTGTGTCTCTCTCTCAAATAAATAAATAAATAAATAAATAAAATAAAACTTTAAAAAAAAAAAAAGACTATTTTTTTGGAGCAGTTTTAGGTTCACAGCAAAGTTCAGGGAAAGGTACAGAGATTTCCCATATACCCCCTGCCAACCTGCATACACATAGCTCCCCCACCAGAGTGAAACATTTGTTACAGTTGATGAGCATAAGATATCATCACCCAAAATCCATAGTTTACATTATGGTTCACTCTTAATGTTGTGCATCCTATGAGTTTTCAGAAATGTGTGATGACATGTGTCCATCGTTACGGTATCATGCAAAGTATTTTCACTGCCCTGGAAATCTTCTGTGCTCTAATTATTCATCCCTAACCCCACCCCTAACACCTGGCAACCACTGATTTTTTGACTGTATCCATACTTTCACCTTTTCCACAATCTCATAGAATTGGAATCTGACAGTACCTACCCTTTTCAGATTGACTGCTTTCATTTAGTAATATGTATTTAAAGTTC
Organism: Callorhinus ursinus; assembly: GCF_003265705.2. Lineage (NCBI taxonomy): Eukaryota > Metazoa > Chordata > Mammalia > Carnivora > Otariidae > Callorhinus > Callorhinus ursinus. The sequence goes on along the minus strand of NW_027397085.1, from coordinate 20,719,644 downwards.
CTCAATATCTATTCATAGCTTTTTCTTTTTAAAAGCCAATTTCTTTTTAGACTGAATAATATTCCGTTTTTCTGTATATACCAGTTTATTTATCCTGCTATAAATATGCATGTACATGTTTTTGTGTAAATGTAAGTTTTCAGCTCTTTTGGGGTAAATACAAAGGAGTGGTATTACTGGCTTTTATGGTAAGAGTGTCTTTAGTTTTGTAAGAAACTACTAAACTGTCTTCCAAAGTGGCTGTGCCGTTTTGCACTCCCACCAGCAATGAATGAGAGTTTTCATTGCTTATAGCCTAGCCAGCATTTGGTGTTGTGTCAGTGTTCTAGATTTTGGCCATTCTAATAGTTATGTTGTGGTATCTTTGGTGTTTTAATTTACATTTCCCCAGTGAAATATGATATGGAGCATCTTTTCATATGCTTGTTTGTTATCTATACATATACTTTGGTGGGGTGTCTGTTAAGGTCTTTGGCTCATTTTAAAATCAGATTGTTTCTTTTTTTTAAGATTTTATTTATTCATTTATTAGAAAGAGAGGGAGACAGAATGCGCACATGAGAAGGGGGAGGTGCAGAGGGAGAGAGAGAATCCCAAATAGACTCTGCACTGAGCACAGAGCCCAACATAGAGCTTGATCTCAAGACCCTGAGATCAAGGGGCGCCTGGGTGGCTCAGTCATTAGGCGTCTGCCTTTGGCTCAGGTCATGATCCCGGGGTCCTGGGATCAAGCCCCACATCGGGCTCCGTGCTCGGCAGAGGCCTGCTTCTTCCTCTCCCACTCCCCCTGCTTGTGTTCCCTCTCTTGCTGTGTCTCTCTCTGTCAAATAAATAAATAAAATCTTTAAAAAAAAAAAAAAGACCCTGAGATCATAACCTGAGCTGAAATCAAGAGTCAGACACCCAATCAACTGAGCCACCCAGGCGCCCCTTCAGCATCATTTATTTAAAAGGTTATCTTTGCTTCCTTGTATTGCCACTGTTCCTTTGTCAAAGATCCATTGCCCATATTTATGTGGGTCTATTTCTGGGCTCTCTAATCTGTTCCATTGATCTATTTGTCTGTTTTTTCACCAATACCACATTGTCTTGATTACCATAGCTTGATAGTAAGTTTTGAAGTCAGGTAGCATCACTCCTCCAAGTTGTTCTTTTTTTCACTTTGCTTTACTCCTTCCACATTGAATTGGCAATTCTGGGTCTTTCGCCTCTTCGTATAAACTTTGAATCAGTTTGTTAATATCCACAAATAACTTACTGGAATTTTGATTTGGATTGCATTGAATCTGTAGATCCGGTTGGGAAGAACTGACATCTTGATAATATTGAGTCTTCCTACCCATGAACATGAGATATTTTGTAGTTTTCCTCATATAGGTCTCTAACATGTTTTGTTATATTTAGACCTAAGTATTTCATTTCTTTGAGTGCTAATGTAAATGATGTTGTGTTTTTAATTTTAAATTCCGCTTATTCATTGCTGGAATACAGAAAAGTGATTGACTTTTGCATATTAATCTGCAACTCTGTCATAATTGCTTATTGGTTCCAAGAGGTTTTTTTTTTTGTCTATTTGTTTGCATTTTCTACATAGTCACATCTGTGAAAAGACAATTTTGTTTTTCTTCCTAATCTATATACCTTAATATTTTGTAGAATGAATAATAGTTACCATTTATTGAGTACCTACTAAAGCCTAGAAATTTTCAGATATTACCTAATCAGTCCTCATGATAACTTTGGAATAGTTTAATCTCAGCCAAGAGTCAGAAATTTCAATAATTCTTTGTTGCTTTCATGGCTGGTAATTGTAGAATCAGGACCGAGAACCTAATTTAATTTTAAAGCCCATGTTTTTCACTTGCCATTCTTCCCTGCTTGTAAGTGTTATAGGAATGTAGATCAGTAGTAGAATGTGCAAGATTTGAGACTGTTGGAGGCATCAAACTTAATAATTAAGGTGAAAAGGTTTTACAATGTCTGGGACCAATTTTAATGACAGAAACTATTTTGTGTGACCCAGAGAACACATAATTGTAAACACATTCAAGGTATTTAAAATTTTTAATCTGAGAGAACACGAAAAGAAGTTTCCCTTATCAGCAAGTATTCACTCTTTACATACTCTATCGGGTATTGTACTTATGAATGTGTATAAGGCTCTGTTAACTATGTGTCTTCTCTGTTAACTACACACCTATGAAAACAAAAACCAACTCATAATTTAATCACTAAAATAGTGTGTCAAATGGGTGATCAAGTCAATGTGCTAGAGGAGGTCAGTGGAAGGAGTGTTCCCAGGTGGACAGGAAGTCTCCTTGTAGCAGCTGAAACTCCTCTCCGCTTCAGTTTTAAGGTAGCGGCCAGACTCCCTGATTGATGTTCTGCTCCCATGATAACATTGCATCAAACAAGTTGGGAGGAAAATGAAAAATCAGCTAATCCTACTCCCTCAGTTCACAGAAGTGGAAACTGAGACTCAGAGAGGGCAATTTTTGTGAAATCTAGCGTTTTGGATGATGAAATTATCCTCAACTCTAAATGTTTCTGGCTTTCAGATTAGCACATCTTTCCTTTTCTACAGGGAGTTTTTAAGTTGGGAGACCACTGAAGGAATGAGCTCTCTCATGTTTATGTCACTGTTTATATCCTGGCAATTTAAGTTGAGTTGTCTGCCTTAAATGCTTTTTAGAACAAGGCGGGGTGGAAATAAATTAGCAAGTGAGCAGAAATAGACATGAGTAGTCCTGGATAAAATGACACTCTTTGATCTAAGGAAATCCTATATGATGAATCATACTTCACATATTTCACATTATAATTTGACCTTGGAGAGTCTGATGGATATTAAACACAGTGTAATTTAATTCTTAAAAAGAGGGTGGGTGGGATCAGGGATGAAAAAAAGAAGAGAAAGATCATCTATTGGACTTTTTTTTTTGCCAATTGTAGAGCTAGATTTCATTTAATTTTAATTCTCACATTATTCTATGAGATCGATGTCATTATTGACATAGAACCCCTATTAGTGAAGTGTAGAAGTTCGTATAGCTGGTAAGTGGAGAAGACAGGCATGTGTCCTTTCCTCTGCAATGGTTTGCTTTATATGGTCTCCAGATTGGGTGGGATCCTAGGTTTCTGTATCTGCAAAATGGAAGTGATATTACCTTTCTCATACAAAAACATGAAGATATGGGCTAAAGATATGGAAGTATTATGAAAAAAATCACATTATTAATATTTTCAGTAGAGGTGTGGGATAACAGCCCATTGGAACTTTACATTTGGAAGGCACCACAACAGCATGACCTCTGTGGTCACACATTTCTAGGTTTGAAGGCAGTCTATGCCACTGTCTAATTTTGTAATTTGGGATAAGAATGTGAGTCTCAGTTTCTAATTTTAAAACAGAGATCAAAATACCCATAGGTTTTTGAGGAACATTAAATCAGATGACAGGTGGAAAAAATTTTATTAGTTCTCTAAGTTCCAAGGAGAAGAGGTTTTACCCAAGTTACCTCTAGTAACAGGTATGTATTTTAAGAATAACATGTGACAATAAGAGAGAAGGGTCCCAGAGGGAAAATGTGGTATATATATACAATGGAATATGATTTCATCAAGAAGGAAATCCTGTCACATTCTAAAACATAGATGAAACTTGAAGACATTATGCTAAGTGAAAGAGGAAAATTACAGAAGGATAAATACTGCATCATTCCACTTATATGAGGTATCTAAGATAGTCAAACTCACAGAAACAGAGTGTAGAATGATGGCTGCCAGGGGCTGAGGGGTAGGGGGAAACAGGAAGTTGTTCAGTGGATATAGAGTTTTAGTCATACAAGATGAAAAAGTCTTAGAGATCTGCTGTACAACATTGTGCTTATAGTTAATGATACTGGAGTCTTAAAAATGTTTTAAAAGGGTAAACCTCATGTTATATAATTTCTATTACAATAAAAGAAAGAAAGAAGAAGAAAGAAAGACCCTGGAAGGGCTTTGGTTCACAACCAAAAGCAGTTCAAGTAAACAATCCAATAGGAAAGACTGAGAATGTGCATCAGGGACCTTCAAAGACAAGGTACCAGAATTTTTTTTTAAGGTTTTGATATTTCATTTCAGTCAGTGCATAGTCCTAAAGGGAAAACTCAAGTGTGTTGGACTGCTGTGCACATGCTTTGGTGTTTGTAATCTTACAATTTTGAATTCTGTATTTTGTAGAGAGGTGTGTCAATATATTTGCAGTTTTTAGGACACCTGCCTTCATCTCTGGGAGCAATGGATTTTCTTGCCATCCCTTTCCCTAGTTCTTCTGACACCACTATCCTGGCCTCAGCTACTTTTCTGTATCTTACTTCTTTTTCCAATTATCAGTATGTTGATTCTCTCCATATTACACTACTCAAATTCCAGCAGGGGAGATTATTTAGCTGAAATAATATCCATTGCCCCTATTGTGCCAAAGCTCTTGTACAAAGTATCCTCAGCCTATGGATTGGCTGCCCTTGGACCACATGTCCACCTTGTCTGATTAGTAGCCATGCCTCCCCATTCTGAAAGAATAGTCTAGAGCTTCTTTTTCCTCAAAGCTTCAATTTCCTCAAAGAAATTGGATGGGGCAATTTTTTGTAGACATGTCTGACATCATGGAAGACAAAATTACTATTATTGTCATTATTTGAAACTAGAAGTTTTTGGTCTGGTCTCAATATGGCAGAAATGAGTAATCCCTTTTCTAAGAGGACAATGCAGTTTGTCCAAGGCCAAATGACTTGTAACTAGTAGCCAAGGTTGTAGTTTGTATCTCTGGATTTCCACTTCCAGTGTTTCTCCTATACAAGGTATTATCATTGTGATATCAGCATTGTTTTTTTAAAAAGATTTTATTTATTTGAGAGAGAGAGAGAACACAAGCAGGGGGGAGGAGCAGGGGGAGGAGCAGGGGGAGAAGCAGACTCCCCACTGAGCAGTGAGCCTGACCTGGGGATCCACGTGGGGCTCAATCCCAGGACCCTGAAACCATGACCTGAGCTGAAGGCAGACACTTAACCGACTGAGCCACCTAGGCACCCCTGATAATCCGCATTGTTAAAAAAAAAACTAGCATGTGGCAATGTGGCAACTTTAACAGTACAAATCTCTTATTGCATTCGTCATAGTAGATGTTACCACCACTGAATGTCTGGATAGATAGTGACAGGTACCAGTCGATATAGACATATAAATATACAGGTATATTTAAAAACCACAAACTTACAGTGTTCTTTTTAAATAACTGATAATTTTTCATTTTACTTTTTTCAAAATACTCATAAAGCTTGCCTCATTTTCAGTAAAATTGCTTGTCAATTCCATTTTTAAATGTCATTTGTGTTAACTTTGGCCAAGTTTTTTTTTTAAGATTTTATTTATATATTTGAGAGAGAGTGCTCATGGGAGCAGGGGGAGGGGGAGAGGGAGAGGTTGAAGCAGCACCCCCCTGAGCAGGGAGCCCACCATGAGGCTCAATCCCAGGGTCCTGGAATCATGACCCCAGCTGAAGACAGACGCTTAACCAATTGAGCCACCCAGGCCCCATCTTTGGCCAAGTTTTTAATATTTCCTTATTGATTATATGTAAGTGATAACCATTCCCACTGATTACATTCTCTAACTTATAAAGATATATTAGATTACTGTTCAATTTGCATATCAGTGTTTGTGTATACTCAGGAAACAGTTAAAACAGAAGTTAATCAAGATGTTTATTTTAATAGAATATTAACCCAGCCCACAGAGTTCCTGTAAAGAAAATATTTGCTATTTAAAAATATCAGGTAGAAAAAGCCATGAGAAATAAAGCAGAATGAGACTCAAGATTTAGGTATTGTGCCTTTTATATTTTGGTCCCAATATCCTATTCTAATTGTATCTATCATTATTTTCATTCACCTTTTATTACAGCCTAATTAAACTCCACAATATCACTTTTCCTCCAAATATACTTCTGAACCTCACCTGCATGTCTTTATGTTCAGATGACTCATCTCTCAAGGCTTTTGTCAAATTTCATATCTCCTATATATCTTTTCTTAATGTTTCAGCTGATAGTAAATTTTCCCACTCCAAACTCCCATGGTATTATATCTTTTGGCAGTTATCCCTGTTTATTTCAAAGTAGAGTTATATTGGGGATTAACCTTATCTACCCTAATAGATTAGAAGATCTTTGAGAGCAAGGTTTATAGCTGATTCATCTTTAGCAATGTCTACAGACTTTGAAATTGATGATCAATAATGACTCAGTGAATCAATTAATGAATGATTTTAGTTTATGTGCTACTGAAGTGAGCACAGTGAATAATCATCTTGATAGAGATAATGGAAAATGAGAAGTAAACTTTAAAAATGAAGAAAGAGGGTAGGAAATCTCAGTAACATGTTCAGTGGGGAAAGATACAATTCTTCATAACATGAGTAATATTCAACTGATACAAGATTCAACATAGTCAGAGTGATTGAGATGTGGGAGAAAACGTAGCAGGGAGAAAAGTCCACACTTGGCATCACTGTGACTTTCAAACTGTTTATACCTTTTTCCTCTTTCATTCTGATCAATAAACATGTATATAACTTCTTTGCATGTACTCCGTGTACGAGATCTACACGGGTGATTTAGAAAGTTATCCTCTCTGTGCCCTTGCCGTGATGAGCACTGGGTGATGTATGGAAGTGTTGAATCACTATATTGTACACCTGAAAGTAATGTTACACTGTATGTTAACTGTACTGGAATTTAAGTAAAAACTTAAAAAATTAGGAAGTCATCCTCCATGTAATGACCGGGAAGCTGGGTGAGGCACACTGGTCTTTCCCTTTCTATTTGAAAACAAAACACTTTCAGTTGTTGTGTATGTTATGCTTACACTCATGATCTTATTTGAACAAATTTTGTTTAAGCATAGAATTCAATATAGCAAAGACAGAAACATTGTAAGCCCCAGAGAAAGAACAGAAGATCTGTAGGAAAGTGCTTAAGGAGCAAGAAGAGAGGAAGTTAGGGAAGCAGTCTTTGGAGAGCACATTTGAAATACACCATGGTTATAACAGTGAGGAGAGTCAGAAATACAAATAAGCCTTTAGAGTGAGACCAACTGTGAATACCTAGCTAGCTTGGTGAAGTTTCAGCAGAGGTGAGAAGCCATTCAAAGAAGATCCTTGGAAGCTACATCTCAGAGGAGTTCGACTGCAGAGATGCTAACGACAAAATAATGATTGGAAAACATGGAGGAAAGGGTTAGAAAGAAGGCCAAAGTAAACTATCCAGTATTCTACATCTTCTTTTGAAAGTGTATCTCTGGCCGAGACAGGTTATTGATGGAATCAATGTTTGTACATGCATTCTGCACTCAGGGGAAGATATGATTTTTTAAATCAGAAATGAAAAACTGGCTAATCTAGTAAATCATTAAAGAGTAAGTATTACTTTGCTTTTCTATTGGTACCCTATACCCTCTGTGTGTCATAGCAGAATCCCTTGTTCCAGAAGCAACTGTCTAATCGCCAAGATAATTAATAAAACTTTGAAACTAATTCTGGTTTAGAAGTATAGAGCAGGGTTTCTGAACATTTTTTTTTTTTTTGGAGTTTTGGACTGGATAATTCTTTGTTGGGGGCAGGAGGTGCTGTCCTGTGCATTGCAGTATGTTTAACATCATCCCTGGCCACTATCCATTAGTGTCATAGAGCATCCCTAATTGTAACAACTAAAAATGTCTCCAGACATTGCTAAATGTCCCCTGGCTGGGGATGGGGAGGGACAAAATTGCCTCCAGTTAAGATAGAGTAAAGCTAACAAAAATGTAACCTGGAGTTCAAACCCATTACACAAAATTCTGCATATGAGATGAGTCTCGGTTTATTCCCAAAATACAGGATGATGAAGGACGAGTCAGTCCCAATCAGGCATGAGTAGGTGATTGAAAAAGTGGTGTGGGAGAAAGCACACTGGAGCTGGAAGTCAGGAGATGTGGAATGAGTTCCAACTATGCCACTCTCTAGCTCTCTGTCCTTGTATCTGTGGCTTCCCCTCATTGGCCTTACTAATAAAATGAAGATATTTGAATATACTAGAATATGCCAAGACCCATTCCCGTTCAAAGACTGTGATAAGTTTGTGACCATTCATAAATGTTCACCTGGTTCTTTGGGTACTGAATTCTCTCAAAGACTGTACACTCAAGAGGGCTGAGTGTTTTCTTGTCAAGCCTAACCTGACAGGTTTCTCCTCTTTCTTTTTTTCTTTTCTAACAGGGCTCATTGCTATATCTACCCTCACTGTTTAATTCTATGAGAAATGGAAGGGAAAAGTGTGCTCTGCCAAAAGCATCTGTTTTGCCTTACAATGTTCTTTTCTTTCTTTCTTTCTTTCTTTCTTTCTTTCTTTCTTTCTTTCTTTCTTTCTTTCTTTCTTTCTTTCTTTCTTTCTTTCTTTCTTTCTTTCTTCCTTTCTTTCTTTCTAGAGAGGAGGCCTCGGGCTAAACAGTTTTGGTAAGGCAAGCACTTTTTGCTGAGCTCACAAATGTAATCCAAGTGGGCAAGGAATCAAGGGTGAACTTCCAGGGGAATTGTGGAGCCCAGTTCTCTCCATCTGCCTCTCTTCCCAGAAAACAAACGTTGGAGGCTATTCTGCATTTCCGCCATAAGTAGGCTGCCATTTTCCATTGCATCACAACTTTAAGATGAGAGATTACTGTGACTCCCAAGAGTTGTTTTCAGAGCACACCAGTTAATTAGGTGACAGACAGCTGGGTGGAGTGATACTTTATTATTCTAGATGTCTCCACACCCACAATGGACTTGGCCTGGTGCCACTGCCAGCCACCCTCAGAGCAGTGGCATCTTACTATACAACCACACCCAGATGACAACAAATTATATTTTTTAAGAACTAACTTTAGTTAAAATTGCATATATTAATTAATCTAAGGGCAAAAAAAAAAGAGTATTAGCCCTTCCTTTCCTTATTCCCCTTTATTTTAAAGATTTTGAGATGTAATGAGTTAGCCTTGTAAGTGAATATGATCAAGTAGGAGTTGAGGCAGCTTGAAGCACACAGTACCAATTTGGATCAAGAAGAGCAATGAGCTTTTGTTCAGCACCTTATAGCTTATGGACTACTTCCACTCTTATTATTTAATTTTATCTTCATGACAAAACTGATTTATAGATGGCAATATTATTTGTGTTTTAAATGAGAAAATGGGCTCAGGGATATAAGTAAACATGTTTAAAATCACACAGATAAGTTAGGGGACCCAGTTTTTTTACTCCAAATCTTATGCTTTTTTTTCACTGTGGTTCCCTAAGTGACTTAATGATAGAATGTTTTGATCAAAAGGGTCATCAGTTACTTCACTATCTACTGAATGCTGCTATGTTCCAGGTATTGCTGACTTTGAAGACAGTATTTTAAAATTTTTTTTTATTTATTAGACTTTATTTTTTAGAGACATTTTAGATTCAGAGCAAAACTGAGTGGAAGTACAGAGGTTTCCCATATACCTCCTGCCCCCGCATGTGCAGGGTCTCCCCCACTACCAACATCCCTGTTATCAACATCCCCACCAATGAATGAATGGTGCATTCATTACAATTGATGAACCTATGTTGACACATTGTTATCACCCAGAGTCCACAGTTTATTTTAGGGTTCACTCTTTTTTTTTGAGAATTATTTATAACTCATATTTTATTTATAAATATATATATATTTATATATATATATTTATAAATAAATAAAATCTTTAAAAAAAGGAAAATGGACAATGGCGACAAAAAGAAGGAAGGTAGACCAATTAATTTTTACTGATCAAGTATATCAACCAATGTAATAAAAATACTGTCTTCACACAGAGCATTTTTAAGATAGTGAAACTGCTCTGCATGATACTATAAGGGTGGATACATGTTATTACACTTTTGTCCAAACCCATAGAATCTACAACACCAAGAGTGAACCCTAAAGTGGGGCACGTGGGTGGCTCAGTCGGTTAAGTGTCCAACTCTTGATTTTGGCTTAGGTCATGATCTCAGGGTTGTGAGATCAGGCTCTGTGCTCAGTGGGGAGCCTACTTGGGATTCTCTCTCCCTCTCCTCCTGCCTCTCCCCTTGCCCATGTGCTCTCTCTTCTCTCACAAGTAAATAAATATATCTTTTTTTTTTTAAGATTTTATTTATTTGACAGAGAGAGACACAGCGAGAGAGGGAACACAAGCAGGGGGAGTGGGAGAGGGAGAAGCAGGCCTCCCACAAAGCAGGGAGCCCAAAGCGGGGCTCGATCCCAGGACCCTGAGATCATGACCCGAGCCAAAGGCAATCGTCGCTTAACCAACTGAGCCACCCAGGCGTGCCTCCCATTGTCAATTTTCCAATGTGCCTCACACCTCATCAGTAATTTAGGAACTTAATCCATGTTCACAGTCTTGCTTCAGCTAAAAGTGAGGACTGGAATTAAAATACAGATTCCCTAATTCTACATTAGATACTATTTGACTATATTCATGAACTTGCTAATGAGTTAGAGGTCTAGGAGGGACTCATAACAGTAGGAAAAGGCAGTTGCCCCACCCCCATCCTCAGTTGGGTGATAAGACATTTCCTCTCTTTAGGGCGCCTGGGTGGCTCAGATGGTTGAGCGTCTGCCTTCGGCTCAGGTCATGATCCCAGGGTTCTGGGATCGAGTCCCTCATCGGGCTCCCTGCTCAGTGCAGAGCCTGCTTCTCCCTCTCCCTCTGCCATTTCCTCTGCTTGTGCTCTCTGGCTCTACCTCTCTGTCAAATAAATAAATAAAATCTTTTTTTTTAAAAAAAAGACATTTCCTCTCTTTAAAGTGGGAAAATATTTGAAAATTTAAGAGGTTAGAATGAGCTGTTTGGTTTTCTGACCTATTTGAAAAGGTGTCACTTTTTCATGTCTCAAATAACCTGTCAGTCCATCTAGACACGTGTGGCTATTGTTCATTGAGGGTGACCCAATTCCTTGCAAAGCCCTCACCACCTGGAGTACCATAAGCTGTCCAATTGAAGGATCACTGATGAGGAAATGACTCTTCTATCATGGAGGTTATTCGTTTGTGCCCCTAAAATTAGGCACTGGTTCTTGGCACTTCCCATAAAATATTCAATACTTTCAAAGACCCAAAATTGGATTTCCCCACTGTGATCCCTAATTGAATATTGTCAAGAGGCTAACAAGAAGACATTTCTAATAACATCTAACACTGGGGGCACCTGGGTGGCTCAATCACTGGGCGTCTGCCTTCGGCTATCCTGGGATCAAGCCCCGTATCGGGCTCCCTGCTCGGCGTGAAGCCTGCTTCTCCCTCTCCCACTCCCCCTGCTTTTGTTCCCTCTCTGCTGTCGCTCTCTGTCAAATAAATAAATAAATAAATAAACACAAAAACCATCTAACACTGTGCACTCTGCATACATCAGGTATCATTTTAAGTCTTTATATGATTTACCTCCTGAATCCTCACGACATCACTGTTATAATTCTCAGTTTAGCAGTGAAGAAATTGAGACAGAGAGTTGAGATAAATTGTCCTTGGTCACACATCAAAAAAGCCAGTTTCTAAACCCAAGTAGTATCACTGCAAAGCCGAACACTTAACTTCAAAGTTTTATGTCCTTCTGGCTCCCAGGTAGTCTTAAGGATACGATGTGCACTGTTACCAATACAATAGTTGCTTTAGGTTTTTCACATAATCATCTCAGTCTGCTCAACAATGCTGTCAAGTGGATGATACTCTTATCATGGTTTGCCTGAGGTCAAAATGCCAGCAAGTCTCACATTTCCAAAAAAATCACTAGTCTATGTTATAGTTTGGAGAACTGATCTTCTCTATCCAGACATTGTCTGGCTCCACCTGTAGATGGTTCAGGAAAATCCTGAAACATTTTACTTCATTTTGGCTGGAGTCTTTTGTACTCTCAGTATTTTCTCCTTCTTTTCTTTTTTTTTTATTTTTTTAAAAAATTTTTAAGTAATCTCTATGCTCTACATGGGGCTTGAACTCTTGACCCTGAGATCAAGAATCACATGTTCTACTGACAGAGCCAGTCAGGCACCCCTTTTCTTTCTTTTATAACCCTTGGGTAACAAACAATATTGAGAGTAAAAAGAGAGGCATGGATTCAGAAAAAAGTAAAGAGAACTGAAGGACACCAAATGCATTGAAAGAGAAAAATATCATTTAAAAACAAAGTAAGATTTATGCTTCTGGTTACAATGGAGTAACAAGGAAAGGATATTTCCTGTTACCTGAAACAATGAAAAAAAAATACAGAAAAAAGACAGAGTTTTCTGACATGGCACATCAAATAGTGCAGGTCAGTGATCCCTGGGAAAGGGAAGAAATACTAAGTAAGCTACAAATAGAGAGAAAACACAGGTGGAGGCTTCCAGTCTCCCTGAGATGCAGATACATAGCTGAGAGTTGGGGAGCCCAAGGGAGCTAAAGAAGCATAAGTAGTATTTCCTATGTGAGAGAAAAAATAACCCCTATTGTATACTGTAGACTAAAGCTAGTTTTTGCATTTTCCAAGGTTGCTTATGTGGTTGGCAAATAACTGTCCACTATTTACAACTCCATGCTCAGAAATATTAAAATTACTTTTAAGGGAAAATATTTTCTTAACTAAATCAGTTTTTTAGTAAGGATTTGGAATGTATTAATATCATGTGGGAGTTATCACTCAAAATAAACCAAAAAACCCACTAAATTCAAAATCATTCCCATATTCAATTTTAATTTCAACTCCTGCCTCTCTGTTAGATAACTAACTAGAGATAGAGTAAAAACTGAAAATGTCATATAGAAGAAATTACCAGAGCAAAACTTTGGTTCTCATAATTATTAAAGGAATGATTCATTCTGATTAGCTGAATTTTTCGTATAGGTGAGTTTATGTATCTTTTTAATCCCAGTTCATTTTTTTTTAAAGATTTTATTTATTTATTTGACAGAGATAGACACAGCGAGAGAGGGATCACAAGCAAGGGGGAGTGGGAGAGGGAGAAGCAGGCTTCCCGCAGAGCAGGGAGCCCGACACGGGGTTCGATCCCAGGACCCTGGGATCATGACCTGAGCCAAAGGCAGACGCTGAACAACTGTGCCACCCAGGCGCCCCCCCAGTTCATTTTTTAAATTGAGCCTGATTTCATCAGGGACTCCCCCCTCCAGAGGCTAGAAACTGTGTTATATGTTAGCTTTACTCCATGGACATCTTTTTAAAAAACACTTTCACACTGGGACACCTGGGTGGCTCAGTCAATTAAGCGTCTGACTCTTGGTTTCAGCTCAGGTCATGATCTTGCTGTCGTGAGATCGAGCCCCGCATCAGACTCCATGCTCAGCACAGAGTCTGCTTCAGATTCTCTCTCCCTCTTCCTTTCCCTTCCCCTCTGCTTTCCCCCCGCTCATGCTTTCTCTCTCTCTAAAATAAATAAATAAAATCTTTTAAAAATAAAAAATAAAAACCCTTTCGCAGATTTGTTTGAACAATGATTTGTATGATCATTTTCCACCTCTTCCACTAGATTATAATCTCTTAAAGATCAGACATCATGTATTTTTTATTCACAAATTTAGCACAAGGCTCTCAAACAGTGCCAGGCAAATGTTGGCATTTAGTCAATATTTGTTGTATTCATGTGCGGAGTATTAAGGAATCTATTGGAATACCATAACACCTCACTTTGGACTTATATTTTGAACTTTCTAAATCTCATTTCAGGAATTTGGTCCCTTACCTGAGAACTCTATGATTTCTATTCATTCCTTTATTGCCTTTTTCTGTCTAATGAATCAAGATTGTGGCATGACACAATCAATATGTTACTTGATTGAATGAAATTTAAATCTTAAGACCTAGATATGAATCTTAGCTTAACCACCTACAAGTCAGGTGGCTTGGTGTAAGCCACTGTGCACACATCTCACTGATATTTCTCTGTGTGTCCAAATTTCTTCTTCTTATAAGGACACCAGTCAGTTTGGGGCAGGGCCCAACCCTAATGGCCTTATGTTAACGTAATCACCTCTTTAAAGGACCTATCTCCAAATACAGTCACATTCTGAGGTACTGGGTGTTAAGGCTTCAAAATATGAATTTTGGAGAGACACAACTGGGACCATAACAGTTGAGTGTCTGAGCTGAGTTAATTACAGATGTAGGTAATGTGGTCTCTACAGTGTGTGGTATTTAAGGGCATGGGCTTTGGAGTTTCACTGCCTTTATTTGCAATGATGGTTATCAGTTGCAAAGACTACTGCTTACAGGCTGTATGAACTTGGGAAAGTTACAGTATTTCACCAAACCTCAATTTCTTTACCTGTAAAACAGAATGAAATAGTTACTCTTTAGGTTTATTGTTATTCCTGTCAGTAATGCACAATAAATGCCAGGAATTTTATATTTCTTTGCAAAAAGTTTTATAAAGATATATGTCAAAAAACACATAAATTATCTTTTCCAAATTTTGCTTATAAATGTAACAGTTTTGTTTTTGCTTACTGTATACACAAACACATGTAAATATTTCACATGTAAAATATGCAGCATTTTTCACCAAAATCCCTCATACTAGCTACTTCAAAGTTAATTCACTGTGATTTTTTTTCAAAGGACTGTAGCTCCACAAACTTCTGTTTCCTATAGTCAGAGTGAATTCTAGGAGACTTTGGAATGTACTGAATCTCCAGGTGACAGTGTAGAGTCATGTAACCGAGCTCCTGTAGCATCAACTGTAAGGATATTGTATTTAAGAACCAAATATAAACCAAAACATAAAACTTAATCCAATTAAAAATTAGATATTGAAACTTTCTTGTTTTCTTAATCCTAATCTAATAAAAGCAACAATTATATCTATAAATAGCAGGGTCTGTGATCCAACAGTGCCCATCCCATCTTGTTCTTAGATAAAAAAGATGCCTATCTCTATAGTTCCTTTGCTTTTGTAGACAAACAGAAAGGAATTCTCAGAGAGGGAGTGAAGCTGGCTGTTAACACAACAGTGCAAGATAAGAAGGTGGGTAAAGGCTGTTTTCCAGTTAGTGTCTTTCAAAAAAAAGGATACAAACATGCTATATTAATGGGGGAAAATATGAGAATTATGGGAAAGGAAATTAAGAATTAAGAAAATAAGAAATAAATTATTTCATCTTCTAAGACCTGTCAGTCGTGATCACAACACATTTCCTTTTGCCCTAGTCATTATGGCTATATGATTGTGTGTGTGTGTGTGCATGTGTGTGTGTGTGTGTGCAAGAGGAGGAATTAGAAGAACGAACTACATTAGCAGTAGCACGCTGTCCCTAGTTTATAGCACCATAATGTCTAGATTCTCTCTGAACCCCCTGAAAGGCTCTGGGTTAGCCACATTGGGTGTACAACGTGGCAAGGCTGGGATTACTTTCCACGCTAGTTCCTGCTCTGGGGCTCATTCATGGTACCATTTCGGGCAAGTAAGAAAAGGATAACACCTTCTTTGCTACCTCACATCATTGCATAAACAAATAAGAGAGCTAATAATGGCAGATTGTTTTGAAAGATGCAGAAAGTGATTTTGATCTATAATATAGTTATTTATTAAACTATTGTGATCATCAAGGATACCTCTACATAGAAAAAGAGATTTGAATAATAGTCTGATCACTTTGGATTTTGAAATAACCTTTGTATTCAGTAACACTACTGGTCTACAAAACCTTGTTTACTTTTACAGTTTTCTCATCTCTTCCCTCTGTGTCAATATCCTTAATATGAATTCAGATTCTGGGTCACCTGACACATGTTCTGAATTGTAAAGTTTGTGCTTCTTATAATCAAGCTCCATTCCTTTGTGATGAGACAAAAAAAAGTTTCTACATGTTTGATGAATAATTAAGAGCTGAAGAAAAAAAGATGCAATTTGGAATTTAAGGAAAAGTACTCACACTCGCTGGCCTGTCTGGCTGTCACGCCCTTGCGTCCTCCGCTCCCACCACCCGCTGGAAACCTGTCCCTAAGCGGCAGGGGGGTGGGGAGGCGGGCGTGGGCATGGGGGCTTCCGGAAGCCTAGGCCCTAGGACACGCAGCCCGGCCCGGACCGCAGCTCTGCACGTTAGTCCCCAGCACTGTGCAAGGCTAGAACAGGAGGAGGAAACCAGTCCACAATCCCTGCAGGACAGGAAAAGAAGGGGAAATCTCAACATGGAAAAAATTCTACAATGAAAAGTAAGAAAAGCCAAAAAGAAAAGCAAGGCTAAAACCAGAATATGAAGTAGAGCCTGAAGATGAAGGAAAATCGGGTGAGGAAGAAAAGCTGAAAATGGAGGGGAAGTCAGGGCATGAGGGAAAGTTCCAGAATGAGGGACAGCCAGATGATGAGGGACTGCTAGATGATGAGGGACAACCAGAAGATGAGGTAAAGCAAGAAAAGCTGGGCAAGTCCAAAAATGAGGGAAAATCACTATGTGAGAGCAAGCCAGAACCCCAGGCCAAGCCTGAAAGTCAGCAGTGGGCTGCAAAAAAGCACCTGGCTGAAGATTACATGCCTAGGAAAGCAAAAACAAAAATGGACAGGGGTACCCCTTGATTCCCCCAAGGACTATCAAGATGACTTACAGGAAAGGCAACTTGGGATACAAAAAAATGATTGGAGGAGACACATGCACCCTGATGTTTATAGCAGCATTATCAACAATAGCCAAATTATGGAAAGAACTCAAATGTCTATTGCCTGATGAATGGATAAAGAAGATGTGGAATGGGGTGCCTGGGTGGCTCAGTCAGTTAAGCATCTGCCTTCAGCTCAGGTCATGATCCCAGGATCCTGGAATTGAGCCCCACATTGGGCTCTCTGCTCAGTGGAGAGCCTGCTTCTCCCTCTCCCTCTGTTTGCTGCTCCCCCTGCTTGTGCTCTCTCTTTCTGTGTCAAATAAATAAATAAAATCTTAAAAAAAAAAAGAGGTGGTGTGTATATACAATGGAATATTACTCAGCCATCAAAAAGAATGAACGCTTGCCTTTTGCAATGACATGGATGGAACTAGTGTGTATTATGCTAAGTGAAATAAGGAAATCAGAGAAAGACAAATACCATATGATTTCACTCATACGTGGAACTTAAGATACAAAACAGATGAACATAGGGGAGGGGGGAAGAGAAAGAGGGAAGCAAACCATAAGAGACTCTTGACTATAGAGAACAAACTGAGGGTAACTAGAGGGGAGGTGGCCAGGGGTGGGCTAAATGGGTGATAGATATCAAGGAGGGCACCTGTTGAGATGAGCACTGGGTGTTGTATGTAAGTGATGAATCACTAAATATTACTCCTGACACCGATATTACACTATATGTTGTTAACTAACTAGAATTCAAATAAAAACTTCAAACAAAAGAAAAAAAGGAAAGGCACTTGGGCAGCGAGGAGATGATGAGAGAATGTGGAGATATGTCAAGGAAGAGCTAAGGAAAAAACAGAAAGTGGGTAGTTTACATTGGATACAATGAGATGTACAAGATCCATTCTCCTCAAGGGGCAACAGGAGTCAGGGAAGTCAGGAATGGAGGTAAGGGCCAAAGGCGCTTACATGATATTCCATATCTTTAATGCCTTTGACATTCAACTCTGATTTCTCTGATGAGAATATTGCTGACC
The DNA here is from genome assembly GCF_003265705.2 of Callorhinus ursinus. Taxonomy (NCBI): domain Eukaryota; kingdom Metazoa; phylum Chordata; class Mammalia; order Carnivora; family Otariidae; genus Callorhinus; species Callorhinus ursinus. The sequence goes on along the minus strand of NW_027397085.1, from coordinate 20,701,952 downwards.
CTGCTTTCCCTGACAGGCATTTGCCAGGCTACGTGCTTTAACCTTAAGTTGAAACTTTGCTTTAGGTATCGCTCTTGTTACCAGCAGCCTTTTGACCCAACCACAGTGTTCTCTGTCAGTAGGACATTTTCACGCATTTGCGTCGAAGAGACAGTGATGCAACATTGTGAAATAACAATAACTAAGAAATGGTTTTCAGAACCACACACAAAAAAAGCACCCTGATAACCCAAACCCCAATTTTCTAAAATCTCCCACCCATTCATTTGAATTTAAATTTTGTGGTTTTCAGAAACATGGAGTGATTAACAAAGTATGCAGTGAATCACCTCGGGATTTAAAACATTCCTGAAATGAAATGGAGAAAGAGTCCTGATGCCAACGGGCAGCTGACCATCCTTCCAATATTGGGGCTCCTGGAATCTTCTTTTGGCTCCCTCTCCTCACAAAAGAGGCTCTCAGTTTCAAACCTCTTATTCATCATTTCAGGATGACCTGGGTGGCAGTGAGGAGCACTTTTCCAGTAAGAAGGTAACCAACTCCTCAAGCTTTCCTCATAGCAGAGATTCTTCAGAGCTACAGTCATCTTTAGGTTCTTTTGTTCTGCCCTCACACCACTTCCACTCTTGGGAATACTATCTATTTGGGCTAGATTTGGCATTCATCAGAGCATATCACACAGGCACCAATTCTGTGAGGTGCTAAACTGACAGAGTGTATTCTTGGGACTCATTTCATATGATCTGACAGAACAGATAAAAAATAAAGAGTTAGTACTGGTATGTCATTATTTAGAAGACATTTTCACAGAGAAAGCTAAGAAATCAATGCTGATTGAAATCTTGCAATGACTTTGACAGATTTTAAACAGCAAATGCTTTGATTTGTTTTAGATATTGTGGTTTAGAACATAATAACAAAATGAAAAAGAAGACTTATGTCTTGACTTCTTAATTTCACTTCAGAATGTGTTGGGGGTGTCATTACATGCTGAGTAGGCTTAAAATCTGTTGGTGAGGTCAATGTGCAAGAGATGTTGACTTTTCTTGTACCTTTGAAATTACCTAATAATACAACTACATCATTGTAATGACATAAAAATGCAAGACCAGCTATCATTAACTATAGAACTTATCACTATACTCAAAATTGTTCTAAACCTTACACACACACACATACACACGAATTACCTCTAACTCTTACAACAATTGTACAGTGTAATTTTATGACCCCTGTTTTGCATATTGGGAAGCCAAGGCAGAGAGAAAATAAATGACTTGCCCAAGGCAACATAGCTAGTAACTGGTGAGTCAAGATTTGAACCTACATCTACCATAACTCAAAGCCAGGCTCATTTCCTTATGTTGTGTAGTTGCAAAGACAGGAATAGAAACAAATTTCCTGACTCCCTGTTCCATTCTCTTTCTATTAAACTATGATGGATTAAATTTTCTAATCTGTAACAATAATGTAGCTTGAGCTTGCTTTCCATAGGCACTCATTTTACTAAACCACTGGAAAGAAACAAAGCACAGACCTTGAAAACAATGATTACACTTTTAGAGGAAATAAGTTATTTCACACACAAAAAATGAAAATACTCTGGCTTTAATGGCATTCAGAATATTGACATCATCATCAAATTGGCTAGCCTTATTTCAGTTTTCTGGAAGAATCTTTAAAAGAGCTTTGATCCCATAAAGTCCCAAACTTTCCCTCTGTGGATGTGGAGACCCTTTGGAGTACTGGAATCAAACCGTTTGGCTCTGGCTTCAATCATTTTTGCATAATTTTTCAGGTATTAGAGTAGAATAAGCTGGTAGACAAAAGGCATTACTTGTAAAATGGAAGAAGGAACTAAGGAGAAGATAACTAAGGAGAAGATACTTTCTCTGGAAAAATCTTACATTGATTATTTATATTTATATTTTTAAGTATTTAATTCTTTATTTTCTTCCTGAGAGAGTAAATAATGAGTCAGTATTGGAGTAAACTTAATTTAGGGGGAAATTGATTGAGCCACATTTTTCAAACAGTAATTTGGGGAGTGATGGGCTGTAGAAAGTTAAAGTTTGAGCCTCTAATGTTTATGATTACAATGTTTGGTTAGACTAAAAGATAAGGCTTTAGAAAGAAAATGTCCTTCAGATTGAGAATTTTTGAAAGTAGTTATGTGCAAGCTTTGATTTCACATAGTTTCTGCCTTTATCAATGTGTGATGGAAGCAATGTATGGAGTTAAATAAAAAGTGATCTTCCTCAAGTACCACCTCTGCCTCTTCCATCTAAATTGTGTGCTCTTAGGAAAGTCATTGTCCTTTTTCAGGATTTTGGCTTCACCATGTACTCAGTGTTAAAATCTTGCTGAGTTATCTCTTTGAGTTGTTCACTCTAACTTGTACATGAGTCCGTGGCACTGAATTGAGACCCTTCAAAACACCTGCAGATGGAAGCACTAAGAATTCTAGCTTCTCTTACTCTCAGCAACTTTCTCCAGATGTGGGAATCTGTAAGTCTCTACCTGACTAGTAGGATAACTCATCTGTCTTCTTTCCTCCCCTCCCACTTATGAAGGGAGCCCAGTTAGAAACATGTTTGTCTGCAAAGTTCTATGTCTGGTCTTGGTGAAGAATTCAGTTCTTACAAAGGAGTATGGAGTGTTAAACTTTAATAGAGTTCTTGGGCTCAATCTATTGCCTTTTGGGGGAGGTATCATGAAAACATATCAGAACTGTGGAAATAGACATTATCTGTTCAGATCTGCCATCTTGACAGGATGCTAAAGGATGGAAACTAAATTGATGTGGTATATTAAGTCTAGCATGACCTAGAACAACTGGTTTTGTAATGTTGGTTGTTGTTGTGGGTGTCACCAAGTATATAAAAAGTGAGCTGCATCTCTATGGGTTCAGTCCTAGAGCACCAGCTGGTGAGCAATGCACAGAGCCGACTTGTAATAGACTTACATCATCTTCAACATGAAGATAGCCAAAGTGCCAATGCTTCTGACCCTGGCCCTTTGCCTCATACAAGGTGAGCAATTTGCATGTAATCTAAGCCTCTTCCACACATGGCAAAGCCCTGGGCAGGGACTTGTCTCTCTCCCCCTACTCCTCAAATACGTGTATATATGTAAGTATGTTTGTGTGATTATGTGTATGTGTGTATGTATAGTCTTGAAATATCTTACCAGACACAGAGTTTTGAAGAATTATATATGTGGCTTAATAACTATGTTGTTAACTTTAGAAATGGCAAATAGTTTGACATAATCTGAATTTTTATCCATGAGAAATCCTTCTATTAATTCTGTATTGGTTCTGAAAGCTAATAGATTCTTCTTCATCTTCCTCTCACCAAGCATATTAATTCATACTGTTGGGAATTATATATACTGTACATATAGATGATACTAAGCATATCAATTCATGCTGATAGGAATTATGTGTATAACAGATATTTAAAACTTAGATGTATATTTTATAAATAATAATACTATATAAACTATTAAAAATCAAATTTAATCATCTATTCTTATTTTAAAGTAGTAGTGCCTTCTAGCATATTTTATTTTTGTGTTACCAAATCCTAAATGGATTGAAAGCATATCTCTTAAAAGGTAAAGACTTTTGTGGGAAGTAGAAGGTAGTTTTTTGTATTTGTTATTTGAATTTGAAGGGAACATGAATTTCCTAGGCTCAATCTTGTTCTGAAGCATTTGTATTTTTTTAAAAGAAAATCTCAGAGATGGAGAGTCAGGAGATCATTATATATAAATGATGCCCACTTTCCTAAAATAAGTGCATAAGTACAAAAGGGAGTCTGTTAATGAAAGAGTATAATAGCCTATGATTTTAATTAATCTCGATTTTTGTCAGATCTTTGAGTTTTGTAGATCTAATAAGGAGACAAGTTTGCCAGAATTCAGAAACTTTCATTTTATGTGCATATATGATATAAACTTTATGCTACATTATAATTTTAAATTATAATTGACATGATATATTTGTTATATTATAATTTTAAAAGAGGTCTGCCATACTTTGCTTTGAAAGGATCTCTTTGAAATTAGATATTTTGAAGGGGGTTAGAAAGTACATGAGTATTGTTTTCCAAAGTAATTAGACTTTTATGAGTGACTAGACCTCTGTGAGTACATGTACTGATTTCCTGGGGCAATGCCCCCATTTTATTTGCCATGGTAAATTTTAACGTGTTCAAAAGCAATTTGTGGTTTTATAACATGCAATCATTAAAATAAGCAAGGCACTACACTGAGTGAATTGTTATTTGTTGAATATTTTACATTCCCTTAACTTAGGTTTCTGTATTTTTGTCCCAGGTGCTGCCAGTGAGGATGAAAATCAGGTTAGTCCTGCTTTTTCTGTTCATTGAATCCATTCCAAAATCTCTAAGGAAAAATGGCCTGTGACCAACACCTTCACATTAATAATACAGACATATGATACTGATAGGTACTAATAGCTTTTGTTAAAAACACAGAAACAGGTCTTTATGAAGGAAGACATGAATCACACACAGACACACAAACGCACACACATACACATCAATGTATTAATGATGATGGGTGCCTGCAAGAGCCAATCTACCATGCTAAAGGAGTGCTTTCAAATTCCATAAACAAAGCAGTGAATTAGTATTGTTCGATTTAATAGCCGAAAAAGTCATAACAAACATAGAAAGCAGAAATAAGTGTCCTTGTGATCATTGTGTATGAAGGGGTTGTCTGTACCTTGTATATGGTCATTGTCTATATTTCATTCAGTAAACATTTTCTGAGTATCTATCATTTGCCAGACCCTGTTTGAGTTGTTGGGGATATTGGAAAATAAAGAAAATAGACAAGAACCTTCCCCTTGTGGAGCTTACATATTAGTGGAGGAAAACAGATAAGTTAATAAGTAAATTAGTAAAATATATAGCACATTAAATGATGATTAATGCTAGGAGGAAAATGAAGCAGAATGGAAGATAGGAATTCCTGGGGATGAGGTGGTATCAGTTCTTCTTAGGATACTCAAGTAAATATTCTCTGAAAAGATAGTATTAGACCAAGGATCTGAAGGTAGTAAGTCCTGAAGATTTTTGCAGGTGACAGCAGATCAGGGAGAAGAATCTGGGATAGAGGCCTTGACTCAGGAGGGTGCTTAGAGATCTTTTGTTTGAACAATAAAAGAAACATTTCTCTAGAAGTTAATTTTTTTATCTATTTGGAAAAAAAAAGTCCAGAGCCAAATACACACACACACACACACACACACACACACACACACACACACACACCTATGCCATTAATTCAGCACTTAAAATAGTGCTAGGTGTATAGCAAATGTGTGCTATGTCTCTTAAAAGCCATGAACATTAAAATAATAAACCAGTAAAACAATGCTTTTCTATAATGAAACTCTTAGAACTATTGTTAAAATGCTCTCTCGTTATATTTTAGTGTAACATTTTTTTAAAGAAACATTTCAGGAATGTTCTAGAAAATTTCATCATACTTTATATAATTTCATCTAAATTTGCTGTGTAAGGAGAGGTTCAAAAACCTTTATAAAATAAGTAGGGTAGTAGAGTAGAGTAGAAAAAAAGTTGGATTGGGGGAATCAAAGAGCATGCTTACTTGCATGTTTCATACTGGCAAAAAGAAGAGTATTGTGTAAATCTCACTGTGCATGAAGCCATAATTTTCTTTTTCAGAGTCTTTGATAATGGGTGGTGATTCTGGTGGATATTTTTAATTTTGCAACTGTGACTTTTTATACCATTAAACTTGATTTCACTGGAAAATAGTTTAAAAATAAATTTAACCACCCTTTATGTTGGCATAAGCAAGAATACAAAGAAATAAATATGTCTCTGGAAATATTTCTTACAACAGTCTTTGTATATTTCATCAGAAGTGATGAAAGAAGTCTTTGTATGTTTCATCAGAAGTGAAAACTATTGATTTAGTCTTTCTTATGGTGCTGGAATTTTTGTTCTCCAAATTCAGTAGCTTGAGTTCTTACTAGTGCCAGAAAAGCATGTTGAATGTAATAAACATGAGCCAGCACAGCACAGGAAAGCACCGTAGTGCCCTGCAAGGATCTTTACCATATACCTAAATTTATCATCGCAGAAGAGTTATTATAATAGCCAAAAGGAGCTTGTTAGTGCCCTAACACAGAGTGGGGGTGATGCCAGCTCCTGGGGGACTTTACTATGCTGCTAAAGGAGGGTGGGTAGAAGACAATGGGCCAGTAAAGGAAGGAGTTTGGCCCTAGAGGGCTTTAGTTTTTCTGGGACATGTGGAGAAAACACAAACAACAGCAACAATAACAAAACAAAACAAAATGGAAACAAGCCAAAAGACTGCAAGTAAAAGCTTGCTAAAAAGTGATCTCCTCACCTCAGGATGCCTTTTTGGTGTAGATCTGCTCCTCTTTTAATGCTCTCTCATGGTTGGGTAATGGAGAGGACATTCCTTCTTTCCCAGGGAAAACCCACCTCTTACTTTTCAATTTGTATGGCCTTTTCCTGTTTGCCAAGAGAATACATTGGATTATTTCATCACTCAGAAAAGCAGCATTGAGTTCTATCTTAACTAATTATAATTAATCTTAACCTTCTCTCTGGGTCTTGGTTGTCCATCTGTAAAAAAAAAGAAAAAAAAAGCGGGTCTTTCCAGAAATTATGCATTCATGTCATTGTGACACTGGAGAAGTCCAATTCAGGAATTATCCTCATTGGTAATGTTCTTTTTCAACTGACTGCTGAAAACTATAAAAAGCTTCATTCTAGTATTTCATGAATCTTTGTTTTCAATGCTTTCTTTTTTTAAAAAAAAAGATTTTATTTATTTATTCATGAGAGACAGAGAGAGAGGCAGAGGCAGAAGGAGAAGCAGGCTCCCCGCTGAGCAGGGAGCCCAATGCGGGACTCGATCCCAGGATCCTGGGATCATGACCTGAGCTGATGGCAGATGCTTAACCGACTGAGCCACCCAGGTGTCCCGTTTTTAATGCTTTCTTAAGACCTGCCTCACAAGGGATATGTTTCTATCATAAAAAACACTAGGCTCCTCTCTGATTCTATGACAAAGTATTATCTAGACTATGTAGAATCAGTTATATCCGGCAAGCTAAGCAGTAACTTGCAATGTTGGCATAAGATACTGTAAAGTCAGAGACTAGACAGATCTCAAGAGGCCCCAGTCGTCAGACTGTTGCCAGAAATTATTGCTGGGCTACTCAGATAAGATCACTGGGTGGTGATAATAATTTGAGAGATATTTTAGTAGGTCACCCCACTGGCAAAATTTCCCAGGGCTGGTCTCTGATATTATTTATTTATTCTTCTTCACCATTAATCATTCTTCAAGTGCTACCAACTGCCTCCCATGTTTAAGAGGCTAGGTGAAGTACATCATTATCCATTCGATGGTAAGCACAGTTTAGGCAAAGATGCTTCCACTTTATTGCTATATCCATGCACCTAGCTATATCTGTGTCACCTAGCAAAGTAAATTAATACTGTAATGAAGTTTTGTTGACTGATTTAATGATTATTATAAAGATATAAGAGGCTGGACAGAATTCTTTTTTTTATTTCAATTATTTAACATATAGTGTATTATTAGTTTCAGAGGTAGAGTTCAGTGATTCATCAGTTGTGTGTAACACCCAGGGCTCATTATATCACATGCCCTCCTTAATGCCCATCACCGTTACCCCATTTTTTTTGCAAAATCAAAATAAAACCAAAAAACCACGTAACTTAGATTCCAAAGGCTTGCTCTAAAGGCCCACTGGATTTTCTAAACTAATAGGGAGTATAACATATTAAATCAGTACTTGAGAGATAGTGCAAATGCGCCATTGATTTTAAGAGTGACATATAGCAAGCTTTCCATAAAATATATTGACTTAACCTTTTCAGCAAGCTTTTTGTGTTCCTTTGGCAGTAATTATTATTGACCTACTGTGTACTAGGTATTTTATATGTGTCATATTCCAATAATAGTAATCACAGTAATAATAAAACAGGAGAAGGAAGGAGGGAGGCTAATGTAATTATTGATTATCTACTATGTGTCAGGCACTTTGAAAGTTATACATACTTATAATATTTAATCCTCACAATACATATGGAACATAGGAAATTATAGCCTCTATTTTTACAGATAGGATAATTTAGCCATTGAGAAGTTAACTTGCTATGGCTATTGGGCTTGTAAACTACAACCCTGGAATATAAGGTCAAGTCTTTCCATTTCACTAATTGTTTTTGGAAGAAAGCTTATTAAGTAGATGGACAGTCCAGTCATTGTTTTTGTTTATGTTATTTGTGTCGATTGAGTGAATGGCTTCTATACAAAGCAGGTACTGGTCTTTAAATAGTATTGCTGGGGCGCCTGAGTGGCTCAGTCGTTAAGCGCCTGCCTTCGGCTCAGGTCATGGTCCCAGGGTCCTGGGATCGAGCCCCACATCAGGCTCCCTGCTCAGCAGGAAGGCTGCTTCTCCCTCTCCCACTCCCGCTGCTTGTGTTCCTGCTCTCGCTGTCCCTGTCTCTGTCAAATAATTAAATAAAATCTTTAAAAAAATAAAAAATAAAAATAAATAAATAGTATTGCTCAAGGAAGTTCTTAGAAGGTAAAGTCTTACTTTGATGAGATTTCAGTAAACACGCTTTTTTTCATCTTTTCCTTAGGAAACATGCGATGAGTATCAGGCATTAATGAAAAATGGAAAATTATTTTGTTCCCAAGATAAAAAACTTTTTCAGAGCCCTGATGGAATAGCCTTCATCAATAGATGTGCCACGTGCAAAATGATATTGTGAGTAAAATTCCTCTTTAATTGTTTGGGTTCCCAGCTATTCTCTGGACCAGTAAATGTATTCTTTTTATATTCTGTCAAATGTATTTTTCTAACTCTAAAAGATTAAATAAAAATGCTTAGCAGATCACTCTGATACCTCTTAATCAGGTGAAGTTGGATAAGTGCCACCTACCTGAAAAGATTTTAACAAACGCTCAAATGGTGTTCCAAAGCATTCCAGAGGGTATGTAGCACTTAATAGACTTTTGAGGAAGTAGTTCCAATTTGAGTTTCCTGACTCTGGGAAAAAAAGAATTCTTGGGTCTGTTAAGCCCTGACTCTGTTGTGCCCTTGGGACTGAGAAAAGCCCCCCGGGGGAAAGATGCCAAACTCTCCTTATGGCAGCCAACCAGTAGAAAGACTTAAGCAGGACACATCCTGATCCTGTGAGCTGCCAGCGTCTGTACACATTTCAGATTATGCTAGGATAACATAGTCTAAAGAACTGATTTTAGCTTGCACCTCCCTGCAGCTCAGGAAGGGTGAGTGTCCTGGAGGTTTACTGACATCTATGCAATGCTTCTTTGCTTCTTTCCTTCTCTTCAGTGACACCCAAAGGTGAAAAAAGGCTTGTTATCCATCGAAAATCCTCAAATCAGAGTGTTCTAATCTGTTTTTGAACAAGGAGGTCATCTTTAATTTCTGACCACCATCAAAACTTCAACACTGATACCAAGCCAATGCTAAGCTTATCCACTCAAGATAATTATGTTGTTATAATTAGCTTTTTAAATGCCAGGGAGTATGTTTCAGGGGATTTAATTTGACCTAGTCAATAATATTCGGTTAATGAAGCTGTGATCACACATGCTGCGCCTAGTGAAGAAATCGTAGAAGATGGAAGAAGAAGGGCAAGATTTAGGGGGTGGGGATGAGGGAGACCCAGGGCAAGCTGAGCAATTTTTTCTTATTCTCTTGAAAGCTGAATGTAAACCAACAGATATATTATTTACTATAAAGCTTCCTTCTTGTTATATAGGGTGTCTTGAAAGGGGACTGAAACTATGAATATAATACATTTACTGAAAAATAATTTAAAATAAAAATAAGCTGCCTTGAGGCATACAAGACAGGTTATTTATCTCTTTGACGTCACTAACTCAATTATAGTTTTTGTTACCTATTTAAATTATGTTGGAATAATCTTGGTTTCTTAAACTGGAAAAGACATGTACAAAGCATAAAAGCTCTCCTTAAATTTCTGAATTTGCTCTGTGGGACCTTACAGTTTAGAACCAGAACCAAAACAAGCAGATAGATTTTGGTTCAGTGTGAATATGGTATTTCCAAGACACTATCCCAACGATGTAGAGATGGCTTTTAGAGTTGGTTACCACCTGGAGGTTGGAAGCTTTTAAAGGGGTCGGGGAGTAGTCTGTTGGTTGTGCGGTTAAAGGTAGGGATTCTTGCCTCTTGTAGAGCCATGTCTGAGATATTTTTCAGCACTGAGGAGAGACTTATGGTGCCTGAGCTAATTTCTGCACGTACCACCCCCACATGTGATATACTAGATTGAGCTGAGGCAAAGAGTCAAAATTAAGGTTGACACGTATGCAAATCTTTCCCCCAAACTGGGAAAGATTGTCTAAGCTATGCTACTTCCTGCTCTCTTCCAGGGAAAAAGACGCAAAATCCCAGAAAAGAGCCAGCTATTTAACAAGAGCCTCCCGGGCCACTGCCCCAGAAAAGGTGAGATTATTTGAAGTCAACTTGTTGTAATTGCTTTCAAGATTATGTTTGACTCTATTTAGAGCTATCTGTTTATTTCCTAATTACTAGGTCATACCTATTGTGAAGCCAACAACTTAGAAGGGAGGGAACATGGCTTAGTCCAGGGGTAGGCTAAATCTCTGGTACGTCTTGTCCATATGCCCAACCCATGACCCAACTCTCAGAAAACATTCTGGGCACTGACAGACACTAAGAGGTGGAGTAAGTCAGTGTGATGTCTGCCTTCCATGGTCATTTCTCATTCCTCCTGTCCTGTCTCAGCTTCAACAAGAACCTTCATGGAATTATCAGAACTAATTTCAAATGTCAGAATTCTTGCTCACAGTCTGTATCACTTGGACAATTTCTGTATCTCTGGGGTCTCATTTTTTTCATCTGTGAAAAGGAATGTGGATCAAATGAGCAACTAACTTTAAAAAGCCAAATACAGTGTTTAACATATGTTAGCAGGCATCTGATTCATTTTATTTCTTTTTTCTTTTTTTCTTTTACTTCCTACTGCATGTCCTTTCTGATACCTAGAGAGTTTCCCTAACTCAACTAGAGGTGCTTATTTATATCTATTTTGCACTTTGGAAAACAGGCTAATATTTGTTTGAGAAAAGTATTCTGTGGTAAAAAAAAATGGTTTTTAATAAAAAATGGAATAAAATGAAAGAAACCATAAAGATGCAAGCCCCACACAATGATTTCACTTTGTAATTTTTTTTATTTCTATGAAAAAATAAAAATACTAGACCCGGATTGAGGGAAATTTCTGGCCTACACTGTGTCACAGTAAGCTGTTGACGAAGCTGGGGGTTATCACTAGGAATCCTGACAACTATTCATATCACTCCAAGTCTCCTGGGTAGTTTCTTCTTTTAGTTCCTCCTCTCCTGTCCCTGACACATAATTAAAACGATCAGTCAGGGAGACACACCCAAATTACTGTAACATCCCTGGACTTACCAAGCTAAAATTTTCCCCATTAGTGTTACTTAGGAATGTCTGAGAATCTTAGCCTCCACAGTAAATCTACTCAACCACATTGTTTGCTTGAACTCAACTGGTTTCACTTTTAAAACAAGAACACAGTCACCACTCAATTCGTCAGTCACCGCAAATCCTTTATCTGAGCAACAGCGAGCAGCTTCTGTGCTCTACAAAATCTCTGAAGATCAGAAAATTTCCTGGTAAGTTCCAATCCTGCCTTTAACTGTCACATTTAGAGAGAGGCTCATTCACTAAGATCTATTCTCCTTCTCCATCCTCTCCTCCGCATCTTTTTCCTTCATGAGAAACTGATCAATGATGTTTTAAGATATAAAACATAAGCCAATGACAAATGAAAAAATGAAATACACGTACATACCAATTATTTTTATTGTTATGTTAATCACCATACATTACATCATTAGTTTTTGATATAGTGTTCCATGATTCATTGTGCATAACACCCAGTGCTCCACGCAGAACATGCCCTCTTTAATACCCATCAGCAGGCTAACCCATCCCCCACCCCCTCCCCTCTAGAACCCTCAGTTTGTTTTTCAGAGTCCATCGTCTCTCATGGTTTGTCTCCCCCTCCGATTTACCCCTCTTCATTCTTCCCCTCCTGCTATCTTCTTCTTCTTCTTTTTTTCTTAACATATATTGCATTATTTGTTTCAGAGGTACAGATCTGTGATTCAACAGTCTTGCACAATTCACAGCGCTCACCATAGCACATACCCTCCCCAATGTCTATCACCCCATACATACCAATTCTAACAAAACTATTTCTAAATATTGCTAGTCAGATGTAAATGTTGAATTTTAATCAAATAAGATTTTTAAGAAATAAAATTTTGGAATTCTAAGACATTATACCTTTCTGTTATCATTTTATGCCTGAGTTATAATTTTTACCTTTTAAGTCCCTATGATTACTTGTTTTGCTACCTAGGAATATACTTACTTACAAATTAAGGTAGTCCATATTTGGCTGCAGGCCCTTTGGGTAATTTCTGTTTAGACTTTTACTTGTTTGTGTTTGAATGGGTTCATGTTATTACATTGTTTTTGTTGTTACTTTCCCCCATAAGAGAGAAAAATCTACTACTTTCTCTGCTTAGGTTCCTCCCATCAAAAATCAACCCTGATGCTCACTTTCAGAATAAGGTGCTCTTCCTGCTCAAGAATTTTCCTCCTACAGACAGCTTTTCTCACTTGCATCATCAATTTCTTCTTCACTAGTATGTCATTTTTTCACTTTCCAACTCTAATATCCAATCCATTTACAACTCTCATTGGTATTGTCTCCAAAGTCTATCTCAAATATGACTTCTTTTCACCATTTTCATTTCTATCACCCATAGTCCAATTCTTCATAATCTTTAATGTATTTGGTCCATGTAGAGAATTTTATTTTTTAAATTGATTGATTCCTTTATTCAATGTTTCTCGTTGATGTAGGTTGCCAACTATGTAGGATATTAAGTTCTTATGTGTGTATATGTGTGCTTCTGAGTTCCCTATTCTGTTCAGATGAGCTCATTGCTTTAATAACTAATAAGGCGGGTCCCCTTTCTTAATTCATCTTTTTCCAAGTTCACTTACCTATACATAGACATATATTTTCCCATATACTAGAAATAAAAAGTTTATTGAGTTAATGTAAAATCCAACTTGAGTTTGGGAACCCAAAGTGATTAGGGATACAAAGAATTTATCAATTAATTTGAGTAAAATTGACCTTTTTATAATATTAGCCTGCCCAACTCAAGAACACAGAATACCTTATCATTAATTCATAATAATTTCTGTCTACTTTATGAAATCTATTAAGTATTCTCCACAGATTTTTATAATTTTTGCTAATACCTAGAAAATTTGTCATTGATATTTTGTTTGGTATTTTGTTTATAGTATTTCTATCTGGTTATTGTTGGTATAGACAATTTCTATTGATTTCTACAGGTTGATCTTACATTGAACAGCTTTATGATATCTTGTGTTGATTCTGATAGTTTATTAATTCTATCATTTTTTTTCTTGGTAGTTGATCACGTTATCTGCATAAAAGGAGATAATAGGTGTTTTATAACTTCCTTTTCCATTTTCTCACTCCTTTATTTCTTTTTCTTTTCTTATATCATTGGCCAGGATCTAAAATTCCATAGTTAAATAGTAGTGATGATAATGAATATCAGCTTGCCCTCTCTTCATATATTAAAAGGAATATATCTAGAGTTTCTCCATTAACTATGCTTACTGTAGGTGTTTTATAAATAAACTTCAGCAAGTTTAGAAAATTCCTTTCTGTTCTTAATCTCCCGAATCTGTTTTGATCATTACCAAATGTCTTTTCTACAACTGTTAATATAATTTTCTGATTTTTCTCTTTCAGTCTATTAATGTAATAAATTTCTTGATAAATTTGCTTATGTTAAACTATTAATGTTTTCTTAGGGTAAATAATACTTAACCATAATATATTTTTAATACGCTGTTGAATTTGGATAGTTAGTATTTCTTTTTTTTTTAAAGATTTTATTTATTTATTTGAGGCAGAGAGAATGAGAGAGAGAGAGCACATGAGAGGGGGGAGGGTCAGAGGGAGAAGCAGACTCCCCGCTGAGCGGGGAGCCCAATGCGGGACTCGATCTGGGGACTCCAGGATCATGACCTGAGCCTAAGGCAGTTGCTTAACCAACTGAGCCACCCAGGCACCCAGATAGTTAGTATTTCATTTAGAAAATTTGGAACTATTTTCATAAGTAAAACGAGTGTATACTTTTCTCTTTTTAATTATTCTTGTCTGGTTTTGAAATCAATATAAAATTACCCAAATTCTGGAGTTGACAAGCATAAGTCAAATAAAAAATTCAGTAGAGAGGTTCAAAAGCAGCTTTGAGGTTGCATAAGAAAGAATTAGTAAACTTGTAGAAAGATCAATAAAAGTTAACAATAGAAATAGAGAAAAAATATTGATGAAAAATAGAGTCACAGAGTCTCTGAGGTAGTAAGCATGCCAAAACATGTGTAATAGAAATACCAAAATTAAAGGGAGATAAAATAGGCAGAAAAATTATTTCAAGAAATAATGGCCCCGAATGTATCATGTTTGATTTAAAAAAAAAAATTACTCATTACATTCAAGAATTTCAGCAAGTCCCAAATAGGATAAACAAAAAGAGATTGAAACTTAGGCCTATCATGATCAAAATGTTGAAATCAAGAGAAAATTTTTAAAGTGGCAAAAGAAAAATGACACATTCTTTATACTGGTTACAATTAATGACTGGCTTCTCATCTAAAATAATGAAGGCCAGAAGACAATGGAATGGCATGCTCAAAGTGCTGACAGAAAAAAAAAATGTTTATCAATATTCTATGTCCACCAAAATTAATCTATAAAAATTAAGTCAAATAAAGATAGTTCCAAATCAATGAAATCTGAGAAAATTTGTTGCCTTCAGACCTGTCTTACTAAGTCATAATAAGGGTAGTCCTTTAGCTGAAAGGAAATGACTCCTAGATAGTAACTTGGACTTCCAGAAAGAAATGAAAAGCACCAGAAATGATAAATATATGGTTAATATGAACTAGTTTGTAAATATATTTCCCTTATTTTCATCCAGTTTCTTTTCTTTTTTTTTTAAATTTTTTAAAGATTTTATTTTTTCAAGTAATCTCTACACCCAATGTGGGGCTTGAACTCACGACCCCAAGATCAAGAGTCCCATGCTCTACTGACAGAGTCAGCCAGGTGCCCCTCACCTCGTTTCTTTTAAAGATATAATATTACATAAAGCAATAATTACAATTCTGTTTTATTGGGTATATAGATAAAATATTTAAGATAACTATAGTGCAAAGGGGAATAAAGGAAATAGAGCTGTATTAGGGCAAAGTTTCTATATTTTAACAGAGTTAAATATTAATCTGTAATAGATTGTGATAAATTAGGAGGCATATTGCAATTACTAGAGTAACCAGCAAGAAAATGACATATATATAATAAATATATAAAATCAACACAAGAGTTAAAAAGACACACTAGAAATATGTAACCAAAAAGAAGGCAGTAGTGGAGGATAAAGAAGTAGAAAAGGACAGGAGCATATTGAAAACAAATAGAAATGTAGCAAATGTAAATATATCAATAATTATACTAAATGTAAATGATTTAAATATTCAAATCAAAAGGTGGAGATTTTTGTATGATTAAAAAAAGCAACTATAAACTCTCTCCATTACATACTCCTTAAATTCAAAGACACAAAAGGTATGAAATGATGAGTGATACCAGGTCAAATATAACATGAGAGAGCAGTATTTGCTATATTACCATCTTACAAAATAGACCTTAAGACAAATAATATTATTGGAGACAAATAGGGACATTTTGTAATTTAAAAGTATTAATACACCAGGAGATATAACAATTATAAATGTATATGCTCCGACTAACAGAAGCTCAAAATGTATGAAACCAGATATGCTATAATTAAATGAAGAAATAGACAATTCAACAATAATAGTTATAAATTTTAATATTCTACTCTTAAAAATTGATAGAACTAGACAAAATATCATCAAAGATATAGAATACTTGAACAACACTAGGAACTAACTGAAATATAGAGAGTGTTTCCCCAATTATTGCGGAAGGTACATTCTTTTCAAGGAACAATGAAACATTCTACAAAAAGACTGAATACTAAATACTAGGATATAAAATATATCTCAATAAATTTAAAAGAAGAAAATCATATAAAGTATGTTTTCTGAAAAATAGAGTCGAATAGAAAACCAACAAGAGGAAGAAATTAGGGAAATCCCCAAATATTTGGACAGTAAGAAGTAGGATTTTCTATATATAGTCAATTTTATTGACTAAATATAACTGGTGGATAAAAGAAACAATCTTGAGAGAAATTAGAATATAATTTGAACTGAATAAATACAAAAAACATAATTTGAGACATGAGTTTAGCTAAAGCATTGTATAGAGCTTTAAATACCTCAATCAGACAAGAAGAAAGGTCACAAATTAATAATCTTAACTTCTACATTAAGAAACTTAGAAAAAGAAGAGCAAACTAAACCTCAACCAAGCAGAAGGAGGGGCATAATAAAGATTAGAGCAGAAATCAATACAATACAAAACATTAAAATAATAGAAAGTTAATAAACCAAATGTTTTTCTTTGAGGAGATTAACAAAGCTGGCAAACCTTTGGACAAATTGACCAAAAAAAAAAAAGTGAGAGAGAGAAAACAAAAATTACCAAAATCAGGAATGAAATATGAAATATCAATATATACCCTAGAGAAATTACAAGGATTATATTAGAATATTATGAACAAATATGTGCCCAAAAAGTAGACAACTGACATGAAATAGACAAATTCTTAGAAATACATGAATTACTAAAAACTGACCCAAGAGGAAATAAAAAATCAAAATAGATGTATAGCAAGTAAACAAATTGAATCCATGATTAAGTGAAAGAAAAGTTCAGATTTTGTTGATGACCCCCACCAAATACTGAAAGAAGAAATAATATTAATCTTTTATAGACTCATTCAGGAAATAGAAGAAGTAACACTTACCCACCAGTATTATTTTGATACAAAATCCAAAGGAAGATATCACAACTACAGCAGACTACTGATAAATATTACTCATAAACATACATAGAAAAATATTTAACAAAATATTAGCAAACAGAATCCACAACAACAACAACAAAAAGATAAAACCATGACCAAATGGGTATTATTCTAGGAAAGAAAGGTTGGTTTAACAACAGAAAATCTAGTACACCATATTGATAAAGACAAAACTACATCATTATTTCAATAGATGCAGAAAAGGCACTTAACAAAATCCAACAGTCATTCAAGATAAAAAAAACACTCTCCCTGTCTCTCTCTCTCTCTCTCCTTCTCTCTCTCTCTCACACACACACACACACTCACATGCACAAAAACTACCAATAGTTAAAAACTTCCTCAGCTGATAAAGGACATCTATGATAAAGCTATAACTAGCATCATACTTAATGGTTAGGGAATGAATACTTTTACCTTAAGACTGAGAAGAAAGTGAAGATGATTGCTCTCACCACTTTTATTCAACACACCACTTCTATTCAACATTGAACCGGAGAGTATAGCCAATATAATAAGGCAAAATTTCTTAATTAATTAAAGACATTCTGCTTGGAAGGAAAGAAATTGTTTTTCATTGTAGGTACATGATACTATATATAGAAAATCCTAAGCATCTATAAAAAGAAACTAGAGAATGAGTTTAGCAAGAAACTAATAAATGAGTTTAGCAAGATTTCAGCATACAAATCAGTAATGCAAACTCAATTGTATTTCTGTATAGTAGCAATGAACAATCCAAAAATTATTATCAAGATGGCAATTCTTCCAAAATTAATCTATAAATTCAACATATGCCCTACAAAAATCCTGGCTTTTTAGGTAGAAATTGACAAATTGATTTTAATGTTTATATAGAAATGTTGGGACACCTAACTGTAACTGACTTCAAAATGTACTATAAAATGACAGTGAACAAAACAGTGTGTTATTGGTTCAAAGACAGGCATAAAAATCAGTACAGTGGAATGGAATTGATCTTCTTTACATTTATGGTCAAATATTTGACTAACTTGTCAAGATAAACAAATGCTTGGAAAATTTAATATCTGTAAAAATAAATTTAGATTCTTACCTTACATCATCCACAAAAATTAACTCAAAATGGATTAGAGTCTCAAATTTAAGAGCCATAACTATAACATTTCTGTGCTAAAACGTAACAGAAGAAATTCATGAATTTGGGTTAGACAGAGTTTTTAGATATGAAACCAGAAGACTGACCCATAAATACAAAATTACTAAGTTGGACTTTATCAAAATTACAGGCATACTTCATTTTATTGCACTTTGCTTTATTGTTCTTCTCAGACGTTTTCTACAAATTGAAGGTTTGTGGCATCCTTCATCAAACAAGTCTATTGATACCATTTTCCCAGTAGTAGTTGCTCATTTTATGTCTCATCTTTGTAATTCTCGTAATATTTCAAAATTTCATTATTATAAGTTTGTTGTGGTTATCTGTGATCAGTGATCTTCAGTGGAGAAGTACAATGAGATTAATGTTGTTTTCATGGCCACTAATGCAACATCTATTCTGCAGCCCATAGATCAAGGAGTAATTTTGACTTTTAAGTCTTATTATTTAAGAAACATACTTTGTTAGGTTCTAACTCCCATAAATAGCAATTTTTCTGATGGCTTTGGGCAAAGTAAATTGAAAACCTCTAGAAAGAATTCACTGTTCTAGATCCCATTATGTACATTCGTGATTCATGGGAAGAGGTCAAAATACAGTATCAACATTAACAGGAGTTTAGAAGTTGATTCCAACTTTCATGGATGACTTTTAGGGATTTAGGACTTCAGCAGAGGGGACAACTACAGATGTGGTGGAAATAGTAAGAGAACTAGAATTAGAAGTGGAGGCTGATTATGACTGAATTACATCAGTCTCGTGATAAAACGAACATATGATAAGTCACTTCTCTTTTTTAAATATTTTTTTCATTTATTTGGAGGGGCAGGGGGAGGTGCAGTGGGAAAGAGAGAATCTCAAGCAGACTCCTCACTGAGTGCACAGCCCAACATGAGATTCCATCCCAGGACCCTGAGATCATGACCTGAGCCAGAACCAAGAGTCAGGCGGCTTAACCAACTGTACCACCTGCACACCCCGAGGAGTCACTTACATGGTTTCTTGAGCTGGAATCTACTCCTGGTGAAGATGCTGTGAAGATTGTTGAAATGACAATAAAAGTTTAGAATATTCCATAAACTTAGTTGAGAAAGCAGTGGCAGGGTTTGAGAAGATTGACTCCAATTTTGAAAGAAGTTCTGCTGTAGGTAAAATGCAGTCAAATGGCATCACATGCCACAGAGAAATCATTCATGAAGGAAGAGTTCATCGATGTGGCACACTTCACTGTTGCCTTATTTTAAGAACTTGCGATAGCCACACCAACCTTCAGCAACCACCACCCTGATCCATGAGCAGTATGAACATCGAGACAAGACCCTCGACTAGCAAAAAGAGGAAGACTCACTGAAAACTCAGATGATGATGAGAAATTTTTAGCAAAAAATGTATCTTTTAATTAAGGTATGTTCATTGTGGTTTTTAAACATAATGCTATTGCACACTTAATAGACTACAGTATAGTATAAACATAACTTTTGCATGTACTGGAAAACCAGAAAATGCATTTGACTTGCCTTATTGCAATATTTGCCTTTTGCAGTGGTCTGGAACCAAACATGCAGTGTCTCCAAAGTATGCCTGTATTTGGGCTTCAAATGAAATCATTGAGACAATAGAAAAGCAAGTACGGACTGGGAGAAAATACTCATATATGGGGTAAAAGACTTCTATCTACAATATGTAAGGAACTCTTACAACTCATTTATAAGAAGATAACTCAATTAGAAGCCATTACACTAAAAACATCTTAATGGCTAGGGAGCACTTAAAAAGATGTTTTACATTATTATTATGTAGGGGCATGCATATTAAAACCACAATGAGGTGCCATTACACACCCACAAGAATGGCTGTAAATCATAAAAACAGAAAATATAGAATGTTGTTAAGGTTGTGGACAAACTGGAACACTTACAGATGGCAGGAAGGAGTATTCAAGAGTGCAACTACATTGGAACACAGTCTGGCAGCTTCTTAAGAAGTGAAACATAAATTTACCATATAACCTAACAAATTTGGTCTTAGGAGCCTACCCCATTGAAGTGAAGACGTATGTCCATCTGAAGCCAGGCATGTGAATATTCATAACAACATTCTTTTTAATAATCCAAAACTGGAAACAATCTACATGTCTGTAGGTCTGCTGGTGATGGATAAACAAAATGAGCTACATTTATAGAATGAAATATTATTCAGGAATAAAAGGGAAGTGCCACTGATACTGTTATGACATGGATGAACCTCAGGAATATTAGGCAAAGTGCAGGACGCCAGAATGAAACAGTTGCATCTTTATGATTCCATTTATAAGAAATATCGAGAAAAAGTAAATTTATAGTCAGAAAATTCTGTGGCTGCCTAAGGCTAGAGCTGGGAACGGGGATTATCTATTTACAGTTAATTTATGGGCACAGGGGAAACGCTTAGGGTGACGGAAATATTCTAAAACTGGGTTATGGTGATGGCCATACAACTCCATAAATTTACCAAAAATCATTGAATTGTACACTTAAAATTCACGAATTTTATGGTATGTAAGTAAAACCTCAATAAAACTGTCTACAATTGTTTTTCAGTTCACATACCGTCTCAATTTTTGGAATAACTTGTAAATTATTATTACTCAATATAAATTTTCCTTTTTTCTTAACAGTTTAGAAAAATGGATTTTAAAGCTATTATTAAAGCTAAAGTAATATGTACTTGGGCATTTTGGGGAAGGAATATCTCAGACCAGTATATCAATGGGATTAATGCTATTGGTCTGTTCAACTTTTATTATTAAACCACTGTAGGTATTTTACACTTTTTTTTGTAGCTACATCTCTATTTTGGTTTTCAGATGTTGTAGCATATAGATACTGATAATATGCTTTTATTGTATGTATATCTCAATTTTTATACAGTTATTTTCAATTATCATTGCATGTATTTTTATTTCCATCTTCTCTTTCTCTTATCAATTGTCATAGAAATCTGAATATCAGCTTTTTTGTTAATCTTCTCAATTATTTTTGTTTTCTGTGTCACTTACTCCTATTTCTTTATGTTTGCTCTGCTGCACATTTTGTAATGGATTGAGCAATACCTAGTCTTTAAAATTTTAACTTCTAAGATTCCATGACAAGAGTATGTGAAGATATTAATGATCATCTATCTCAAGATTTGTGCTGGAAGTGTTTCCATTTGTCGCTCTTTGCCAAACATTCCTTAATTTTCCTCCCTTCCAAGTAATACGTTATTTGATTTTCAAATATATTGCACTTCATCTATTTTAAATTAACTTTGATTTTACTGAATTTTGGGCATACACCATATGACATCGGTTCTTTGAAATTTTCCTAAGACTTTTTTAGTGGTCTAATAAATATTCCACTTTTGTAAGTGTTTCCTATGTCTTGGAAAAAATGTTTGTTTGCTGTTCCTTGGATGTAGTTTTCTATAAAAATCTAATGGCTTAAGCATCTTAATTTTTTCCTTGATCTATCAATTTCTCAGAAGTATATGCTAAAATCCCTAAGTCCAGTTACTGATTTATCTAATTCTATCACATTTTTTTGGTTGCAGTCTGACAGAGGTAGAGCCTGTATTATTAAGTGAATGAATGCTCAGTGGTTATTATACCTTCATGTTCCGTTTTTCCTTTTACTTTATATAGTATCCTTTGTCACTTATGCTGCATTTTGGGCTGAATTCTATATTTTTAGTATTCATGTTACTGCATCTGTTCTCTTCTTATTCATTTTTACCTCATATATTTTCTTATCCTATTGTTTTAATATCTGTGTGCTCTTTAATTTTAATTTTCTCTTATCATCCATACCTGGTTTGATCCTGTTTTTTAAATCCAACCACAAATCATGTTTTAATTTGTGTGTTTAGCTCCTTTACAGTTGTTATTTCTGTTGTACTAGAACTTAATTCTTCTAATTTTTCATATTTTCAGTTACCAGATTTAAAAAATTATTTTAAAAGTAGTTTCTTCCTTCCAGCTTTTCTTTGATGATGAGTTAAATGTTGCATATCTATTTTTGCTCTTAATATGACTCCCCCAGCCAAATATCCATATTTATAATTATTTATCATCACTATTACTAATGTCTTTGTTTATTGTTAATATCTGTATCTTCGCCCCTAACATATGTTAGCTTGCTTTTATTTGCTTAAAAATCCCTAAACCTCTCTAATTTGTTATTGACCAGATTCTATCTTTGAGTTGCTATGGCTATTTCTATCTTTCTTTGTTTTCTCATTTTTCATTGATTCTAGAAATGTTCCCTATTTCTTCAAATATTTTTCCTATATATGGTTGCCTCCTTTTTGGGACTTTAATTCTATTCACCATGTTCTTTAGATTTTCTCTTCTATTTTGAATTCATTTTCCTTTACCATTGCTTCTCTGAGAGTTTCTTGATCTAATCTTCTGGTTTACAAATTCCTTAGGTATATGTACCTACCCTGCTTTTATTCTTTCTATTGTTTTATTGATTACCATTTAAATATTTTCCATGTCTAAAACTTCCACTTTTTTTCCCATTATAGCTTCTTTATTTCTTGTTTCATATTGCAGATGTTTTGTCTCTAAAGAATAGTTACAGTCTTGAAAAATTATTTTTCTATGCATTCTGATAATTCTGCTTCAACTGATACTGACTATTCCTCACATTACCGTATTTCTTTTATGTTTTGTTCCTTACATATACAGGTATTTCTACTCTAACATTCCATAATAGCGTTAGTTATTTTTTTCTGCTACGGTGAGTGAGATGGTGTTCAAGGCTACATTTGGTCTCTGCCTCTCCTGGGGAGTGTAAGGATAGGAAAGGAGATGAAGCCTACATCAGAAGGTTCTGGAACCAGTTTGTTGCCACTCCAGTCAGGTTAGGAATCCATCTGTAAGCTCTCAGAAACTGTTAGCATTAGGAAGAGGTGTTCTCTATAGGTTGTGACCTACCAGCCCTTGGAGTTTGGAGAGGGAGGCGGGGGAGGCGGGGGAGGAGGAGTAAATACCCACAGCTGTTCTCAGGGCCTCACAGCTGCGCTTTTTATCTGCCCCGTCATCACTCGTCATCACCCTGCCAACACCTGTGACCTAGTATGACACTTGCTTTTGCTGAAGGGGGATAGCGGTGATTGTCCCAAGTCAATAAAATCAATCCATATCACCCATGCTTCATTAGTTTCTCCAGAAATGACCCTAGAGAGAAAACCTGCCGCTCTCTGCTTTTTCCTCACACAGCAGCCACACTCCATTGTGCCCCTGAAGCAGGACAGTCTAGTTCCTATCACAGATCCTTTGCACTTGCAGTTCTCTACTCCTGGAATGTCCTTCCCTCAGATCTCCAGTGGCTGGCTTCTCCTCATTAATCCCATTTTACCTCAAAAGTTACCTTTATGGAGAGATCTTTCTTGACACTGTATTTAAAATAGCCATCATTCTAGTTATTGTTCAGATTATTTTTAATAGCATTTATTTTAATTTCAAATTATCATATTTATGGTCTTTACCTTCTCATCAGAATATAAGTTCCTTAGAGCACATATTCCAAGTTTTTGTTGTTGGTTTTTTTTTTTGGCAGTGTCTTCATCTAGTAGAAACCCAGAGGCTAGCAGATGTATAGTGGATTTTGAGGAACAAATGAACTACTGAATAAATGAAATAACACATATAGCCATTACTTATCTTCACTCTATTTTAACTTCTTCCCCAACAGATGACATGAACAGTGGGTTATGTTCCATAGCTTTTTTTTTCTACCTTAAATTCTTTTTCTTTTTTTATTGTTTTTCAGAAGTATTCCTTGATGTAAACTTTTGGTTCACAAATTCACTATGTATTTGTAATTGTTCTTTTATTCTTTCTATTGTGTAACATACTAGGTCACAGGTCTATATTCTAAGTGTTCCACATCTATATTTAAAATATTTTTATTATGACAATAACATCAAAAATTTATTTTGTCATGTGATATAATAACTAAAAAATTCTCCAGTGTCATTCTTTGCTTTTGGATAGAAATGAAATTCAAGTTAAGTCTAGGTCTTCTTTAGTTAGCTCATGTCACAATAGTGTTGCCAAATAAGGTTTCCTAAGTATTCATTTGATGCTCAGCACAAATCTGTAGGACAGATGGGGTGTGAATTTTCCATTTGTCAGACAAGGAAAGTAAGGTTCAAAGAGGTAGAGTGAGTGGGTGGCAGATGTGAGAATCAAACCCTAGTCTCCAGTTAACCACCTAGTGTAGTTGTTTTCCTCACCATACAGGTATGTCCCTAAGTATGCGTCATATTATTTGAGCTGAGATTTGGAGATTTCTTCCAGCATCCTCAAAACATGTTTCATGATTGGCTTGATTGTCAGTGAGGAAAATGTTTAAAATAACAACAACAATAACAACAGTGAAGGGTTATGATATGCTATGCGCCGTTGTAAATGCTGTGCACGTATTCATACACTGAAACTTCTTTAAAATGCTGAGAGGTGGGGCGCCTGGGTGGCTCAGATGCTTGAGCGTCATGATCTTGGGGTCCTGGAATGGAGCCCCACATCAGGCTCCTGGCTCAGCGGGGAGCCTTCTTCTCCCTCTCCCTCTGCCTCTCCCCCTGCTCATGCTCTCTCTCTCTCTATCTCTGTGTCTCGAATCAAAAAAAAAAAAAATGCCGAGAGTTAGTAATATTGTACACATTTTGCAAATAAGGACACTAAAGCACAGAGGGGTTATGTAACTCCCACATCACACAGCCAGTATGTGGCAGAGTTAGAATTATAAGCCCAGCAGTCTGGCTCCTGATCACTACCCTAATCTATAATAATGAAAACTTCATTGTAGCTTAGAGTTTACAGAGAGCTTTCCTATTCTTATCTACTCGACCTCATTATCACTCTGCTAAGAAGGCCGGCAGGATTTGACAAACAGTATGCTAAGTTTCAGAGGGGAGACTTGGCCTACCTCACCCAGATAGCAAGTGGCTGAAATCAAATACCAATTCTTTCTCCTAAAATCTATTTACATCTCTGTTCTTGGGCCATGTTTTATTATTCATGATGTTATTCGTGCAGTCTCCTTAGTCTGTTTTGTTTTCCAGTAAGTGATCTTGTTGTGGGTCTAAAATATTAATGTATTTATGTATCTAAGGACTATTTTCTGTCTTATATTTTGATGTTATAGTTTGATGTTTGATCATGTCTCTTGCAGTTGAACTGTGATGATTTCAGAAAAGAAGAGAGAAATGGGGATTTTATCTGTACCTTCGATAGCGCCGCCGTCTGTGGCACAGATGGGAAAACCTACAGCAACAAATGTGCGCTGTGCGCTGAGAACGCGTGAGTATCTGCAGCAGGCTTTCTCCCTAAAGCATGCTCTCTGTGTAAGTACATGCCACAGTTTTTTCTTACAGTCTTTAAAATATCAATTCATTTTGCGAAAGTTAGCCATCCAGAAATTATTAGGACCACTCATTTTACTATTCTTAAGGAAAAAAATATGAAGTGCAGCACTTTATATTTTACAAAGCACTTTTGTATGCAGTTTATCAGAGAGTTATCAGTGTCTCTGTGAAGTAGACAGACATCTAATAGATCTAAATCTAAGTATCTACCTGTATGCACATATAAGCACACAGGTATGTACACGCACTTATATACATATACATATACATACAGACATCTGTCCCTTTCTATCTAGGAATATATCTTTTTTTACAGAGAATTATTTAATCATCAAATGATTTTTTTATTTAGTGCTCAGTAATTTATAATATTAGAGTAGATAATTGGAACTTTTAATATTGAACTTCTTTCCATTGATTTGACCTTTGTCACATAGCTAAAGCATCTCACATTTTGTCGCCGTTTGATTCTTTCTCCACCCTCAATGCTACGTTTGGCTGTCGGTTGTCAGTCAACAAGATGGCACACCTGCTTCACAGGTTCTGGCCTGTGGCCTCAGTCTTGAATTGTCTGCTCTTCACTTTTTGCACACATAATAACAACCAGTGCTTGAAACTAATAAAGGATATGATAAATATTCAGTCTTGAGGGTTCTGCAAGCATTATCCCTCCTTGTAATAAGTATCTTTACCAAAATACAACTGAATTAAATCACTCTGATCCCTTGCATTATTGCATTTTCAGAGATGCACTCTGAAATGATGCCTTCACCTCTCACCAGTGGTCAACATAAACGGAAAACACAAACAGACATAGGGAGAACAGACAGGTTTTATTAGATATGTATTTTGTAATACTATTATGGGCACACTGTACATTTAATTACTACTATGTTTTATGTGGGGGATCCTGTGATAGATTCTTTAAATCTCTTCAGGTCTAAGTGTCACCCCTAATTTCTGGTATACTTCCTTCATTATACAGTGAGAACCATACTGCTCATTGGGTTTCTTCCTTAGCTTTGTCTACTAGGGCACTCTGCAGTAACATTGGTATTCAATTTTTTTTTGTTTCCCTCAGATGATAGCTTTTGATATAACTTCTTGTAACTTTTAATAACTTCATTTTTCTCTTTATATTGTTTTTGTTGTTTTTTTATTGTTATACAGAGGCTGTGGTTTTAAGCTGCCTTACCTTTTTAAAAAGTAGGAAATGTATTTTACATTTATGGTTCTGTTTTCAGATAGTGTTAAAGCTCTATTAGACTGAATAAACTTAATTCTTGGTACTTAAGGTACTTTCCGTGACAACTAAAATATTAGTCAGCATAACCCAAACAAAGAATAATAGAGCAGGATGTTAGATCATTTAAACTTGAATTCGTATATTTAAAACATCATTATCAACAACAGCATAGTTCTTTGCTGTTTTTAGTTATAAGGTGTACTTTTTCCTTCTCTTCTGATATGGACCCTCTTTAGACATAGGAAAGAAAATTCTAGAAATAATATTTATAGGTCTGACTCTTATTAGCCCTCCAACATAATTCTATTTCTTCAACTCCAAGTTATAAACACAGGCTCTCATTAGAAAGAGTAAATGAGGAAAAGAATGTGATGTGACATCTGTTTTCAAGGGCAAAGGAGAATCCTAATACAGTGACAATAAATTACTTTTGAATGGTAAGAAGTTTTGTGATACTAAACTTCTGTGTCTACTAACTTTCAATTCCAGGAAAACCAGGTCCCAAGTTGGCATAAAAAGTGAAGGGGAATGTGAGACCAATAATCCAGATCAGGTGAGAACAAGTGTCAAAATGGTGGGAAATCTTGGGAGGCTGACTTCAGAGAGAAAGAAGATGCTCTCCTCTTCCTTCTTTGGTGGGGTGTTAGGAAGGAAGCAATTCTTGCTTTACCTAAGATGGGGCCCTGCTTGTTTAGATGAAAAGCAGTTGATAGTTCCTGTAACTGGAGCAGGTGACTTTGGTAGTTAGACTTTTCAGCTCTATTTCTGCTTTTTATGAAAAAAAAATCAATCAATCCATCCATCCATCAAAAGGAAACTACACTTACAGTAGAAAGGGCATTATGCTTCAGTCACCTCATCTGAACTGAAACCCTAGCACTGTCACTTGCTGTCCAGAGACCTTAGGCAAATTACTTACTCACACTGTACCAGTGTTTCCATATCTAAAAATGAGAGTTGGATTAAATAGCTTTTCCCTTTGCTAACATTCTGTGCACTTGTGATTATAGGAGAAAGAAAGGAGTATCTCAGACATACCACACTTGACTTTTTCTAGCTGAATGTTTTTTTCCTAAGTCAAGGTTTGGTGTGCCCTTTCGATGCTCCTAGAGCACCTACCAGGGCAGTTAGTACATCATATTTTATTTTATTTTATTTATTTATTATTTTTATTTATTTATTTGAAAGAGAGAGAGAATGAGAGAGAGCACATGAGAGGGGGGAGGGTCAGAGGGAGAAGCAGACTCCCTGCTGAGCAGGGAGCCCAATGTGGGACTCGATCCCGGGACTCCAGGATCATGACCTGAGCCGGAGGCAGTCGCTTAACCAACTGAGCCACCCAGGCACCCAGTACATCATATTTTAAATGTCTCTTTGTGTCATCCAATAGATCATGAGCAAATTGAGTGCAAGGACTGTGTTCCACCTTAGTTCTAGCACATACTAGGGTATCTGTGTTTACTAATAAATGAATAAGTAAATGAGCACCATATGCAAGCTCATGAATTATGCAACACTCACTAAGCTACTTCTAGGCATCTGGCACTGCTCTAGGTGGCTAGTGTGCATTGGGCAGAGAAGCACTGAGTACTATAAAGTTCTGAAAACCGTGTGGAAGGCATTACAATCAGGATGGTGAATGTTAAGTTCTTTTCCCTGTTCTTCAGGATGTATGTAGTGCTTTTCGGCCTTATGTGAAGGATGGAAGACTTGTATGCACAAGGGAAAATGATCCAGTCCTTGGCCCTGATGGCAAAACACATGGCAATAAGTGTGCCATGTGTGCTGAGCTCTTGTAAGTATCATCATTCCCACGCAGGCCAAGTAGGTGGATTTGATGAGGATGCACTTGGTTGCTGTCCTGAGAACCACTCTACAGAGAGATACAGTCCTTTTCATGAAGCATACAATTCTTTGCCTTCTTAAAGTGAAATAGTCCTTGCTCTCTGAATGACTTCTTTTCTTTTTAATTCATATCATCTGCTAGAGTTTCTTAAAAGGCATGGTTAAGGTAATTATGTTAGTTATTAAATTCAAGACTCTTAATTTGCTTAATTATAATGATAGGACAATGGACAGTGTTTTATACGGCACAATATTTTACAATTTAGAAAACACATTCCTGGAATAAACTAGATCATTCATTTGATGTGCATTGCTTCATTTGTATATGTACAGAGACTCTTACTCAATGTGACAATCTAATTTAAAGTAATAATAATAATAATGTCATGTGGCTGCCTTCATTATTACTATAAAAGGTGGAACTTTAGGGAAGAGAAAGATAGGGTTAACTTTCTCGGAGTGCCTGACATCTGTTGACTATTGAGGCTGAGATGTGAAGAGGATCCAAAGAGTCGTTAATATTCTGGCTGTTAAACAAGATATAGACTCTCTATATGTCATCAGGCTTTCAAGTGCTCCATTTACATCCACGGATCTTTAAAATCATGGCAGAGAGAGATCTAACAGATTAATAAATTTCACACCTGCCTTTGAAAATTATAGTGTGCTGCCAGAGAATTCAAGGGCACGTCCTCTCAGGTTTACAAAACAGTGATTATATCTGGTTTCCAGACAGGAAATAAGCCTAATTTCTACTTTCTTATCTAGAAGACATGTGGGCTTAGTTTTCCAGCACGCCCCAATTCTGTGACTTTCTGCTTATTTTCACACACTAGCTAAAAAAGAGAATTTGACTTCCCTAACTCTTGGTTTCTTCCTCTGTAGAACTAGTAATGCTTGTCTCTGGATGGGACTGTAATTAGGTAATAGATAGGAGAGGACTTAGCCGCTCAGTTCAATGTCACTTTTTTTCACTGCAATGATTTTACATGAAGGTAAACAAATACTTTACAAGGTATAGAAAAGGTTTACATAAGGGTGTGGACGGCAGTACTTCAAATGCTCAGTTCGGTTTCACCCTTGTCACACCATTGTGTTAAAAAGCTCTTGGTTCTGCCAGTTAAAGGGACTTTTCCCCAACAATCTTCTGTTTGTCAATCAAGAAGTCACACCCATCTACTTTTACAGAACAAAGCTTCTAATTGACTGTCAGTGAGTCAGTTTCACACCCTCCCTTATCTTTGGCAACTTTCTGGCTCAAATTCGAGGGAAGAGCTTGTCTCATGTTAAGTGGATCGGTTTAACAAGCTATGGCCAAGGATATGAAAGTGCCCCTAGCACAGAACTGGACACTGAAAATATGATTGAGGCGTAAGCTGACCAACTGTTCTCTTTCTTAACAGCTTAAAAGAAGCTCAAGAAAATGCCAAGAGAGAAGGTGAAACCAGAATTCGACGAAGTGCCGAAAAGGTAAATTCCTCACCGACGTAATTTGATCTTGTGGCCAAAGTATTAACAAAGTTAGGCTTGAATCTTTGAGGTAAGTCAATGACATTGTTCTTAATTTTTACAATAAATTGTTTCCCTTAATTTCAAACTTCCCCAAATTGACTATTTCAAGTATATTAATCATTAGATTAAAATTGCGTTTCCCACCTAAAGTTCAAAATATGCTATTTTTAAGAAAAAGGGAAAGAAAGAATATCAGTCAGAAAATATGCAAATTAAATTCTGCTTCATTTCCACCAGACTTCTCTCTGGCTTAGATTAATTTTGCTTTGAATAAATTTTTTTTAATACAACATAATATAAATTAGACAGGAATAACTTTAAAATAATTCTAGAGTCTTTTAAACAGTGTATCCACTGGTGCATTTTATGTATCATCTCATTGATACAAACTGGAGTTATTTGTTGTGATTATTACAATGAGGCCTGCGTTTATAAAAGTCTAGCTTCTGTTTAAAGAAAGATATCAAACAAATATTGACATTGTGGTTTTTAAAGTGCCCTTAAAATTAAGTTTTTTCAAATTATTATACGATTTAATTGTTTAGTATAAAAAATTGTTCCTTTTAGTAATTGAATAAACATTGTAGGTCATACAGCTTGGATTCCCTAAATCACCAAGGTTATTAAACCCTACTTTCACTCTAAGTGATAGCAGTTACTTTGCTAAATGACTAGATTTTTGTTGAGAAGTCAGAACAACTTAGTTTTACCCATAGTTTTGTTATGCTCTGGCTGTGTGAAACTGACCAAGTCATCTCTTCTCTCTGGGCTTCAATTTCTTTGTCCCGAATTAAGGAGGTTGGATAAAGAACCTCATTTTTACCTTCTTGTTGGACTGTGATTCTACTATACCCTGTAGTGCTAATACAAGTGTCGAGGCCTCTTTTAAGGCAACAGGCTTAAACAATGGAAACTGATCAAGGCAATAGGGCCCACAGTGATCCCCTGGCTGAATACAAACAGGCCCATCAAGCAACCACCTCAAAATATCCATCAGCCCTAACTAACCAATGGGCTACTTACACCCAGACATAGGTACCAAAAAAGGAAAATTCCATACATTCCCATACCTCCTCTCCTTCCCCCTTTAAATACAGCCTCCACCCACTGCCTCATGGCAGACAGTCTTTACTTGGCTATCCTTCCCGGCCTTCCTTGCAGTGTATCCAACAAACTTTTATCTCTTTTGTTCTGCCTTGGGTGAATTCTTTCACTACCTGCGCCACCAGCCCGCACTCCATCAGGATGCCGTACATTTGGGGGCCCCCATCCAATTGGGAGAGACAGCACAACAAGTATACTATTTTTGTGGATGATGGGCATATGTCTTCCTAAGGATAGACAAAAGTCCAGTTTTTGGTAATCAAGGACTAAAGTTCTACTTCATGATGAGAAAAACCCTAAATAGGGTGTTCAACAGAGTTTCAGCGAAGGAACATGTCCTCAGTAATTTGTTCAATACTAACTGAGATTTGAAAAGCAGTTCTTTTGGTTGTTAAATTTCAGTCAAAACCTTTGGGTCACCTTGTAATATTGAGCATTTTATTACTCCATAAACATGGACAGTTCTTTTCCATTATCTATCATCAGGTCTTGTTTATTTTTCCCTCTTTTCCTCTGTGGCTGGGGTCATTGTTTTGGTGGGGTCACTGGACATGACTGTTGAATACGACTGCTTTATAGTGATGGCTCAATATCTGCCCCATAATTAACCTGTCAGTGGGTTGCTCACAAAAGCATTTCTTCAGAATCTCCTCGGATGAATCACAACTTATAAACTGAAATTATCATTGTTTCTTTTATGGGAACCATTGGACAGTAATTTTCCTACCATGCTATGATTATCAGGTGATTGTCTTCCGTGTCTTTATTCCTAGATTGTTACAACCAGGAAATGTGGAGCACACCCACTGCTCCTCCAAAAACAAATGCCTTCTTATTACGAGTCAATTAGGATTCTCTTTAAAGTGTCCTAATGAAATATGAGTTATATTTTAAAAATTGTGAATATTACATCTAGAAAAGGCCCTAAAGAGCATTATTCCAAAAATTCATTGTGTAGTTGGTAAGATAGAGGTGTCTAAGGTGATGGACGTTTGCTGTGATTTCCCAGGGAGTTAGAAGCATAGTCTAGCTGCTCAAGTCTTCCCACTTCAAACCATACTCTTTATGCTCATGTTTTCTTGGCTGAAATGGGAAGATGAGGGTCACATGGTTGAAAAAGGCTCAGAGAAGCATTTTTTTGTAGGTTGTGTTTTGTAGGTTATGTAGTAATATATGCCATTACCAAACATGTTTATTGACATAGAGTTTCCTAAATTTACAGTAATTTGGGGTAGATAGAGATATAAATATAGCTGTAAATATGAAGTTTAGCCTTCACTTCAGATAGTAGAATTTTCCAAACACGGAGAAAAACCCGAAAGTACTAAACGAAAGCTTTGGGAAATCTGGATACAAACCTTTCTTGGGTTATTTGGGGAAGTCACAGCCTTTAAAATTAAAATTTAAATTTTAGTCTTGGTGTTTTACCTATCTCCAGTGGGGAGTGAAGGAAAATTAGATTCACTCTCTGTGCTTTCCATAGAGGTCTCGACACTTGTATTAGAAATGGACATCCATAAACGGGGCAGAGCACATAAAAGTGAACAACAACAAAGTCCACAGAGTCACAGAGAGGACAATGGATGCCACCTTATTTATTTTCCTTGCAAACCAGCCCCGATTGTTCCTGATTTGATCCATATTAAATAGTATTTAAGCATCTCATCTTACAGATTCTCTATTCTGCTTGTTGGCAATTTTTTTCTTTTGTCCTGGCAGCTGCATTTTGTTATGTCTATCTTGGAATTTGTTGAAAGATCTTTTATTTTTTGCAATCCTTTTTTCATAGACTTGAAAGTTAATAAGAGCTATCTAGTTTTATGAGATATTTGCTCAGCCTTATTTTTTATAAGGCTCTTTTACCTTTTTTTAAGATTTATTTATTTATTTTAGAGAGAGAGTGTGTGTGCAAGTGGGGGGAGGGGGAGAGAGAGAGAGAGAAGCAGACTCCCCACTGAGTGCAGACCCCCCCCCCAAGGGGGACTCAATCTCAAGACCCTGAGATCATGACCAGAGCCAAACCAGGAGTTGGCCACTTTAACTGACTAAGCCACCCAGGTGCCCCACGGCTCTTTTATCTTTTAATGAATATACCACATAGTAGATACAGGTACGTAGTAATTTCATAACATAATTACTATTTCTTATTAATCCTCATTAATATGTTATATGTTTACCAACACCTTCTAGGCCTGATATTCTTTGGCTATAAATCCATGATATATATTTTCTATGTTAAAGAGTAGAAAAGTGCTAAATGTAATTACTTACCTTTTTGCAGGATTTTTGTAAAGAATATGAAACCCAAGTGAGGAATGGAAGACTTTACTGTACACGGGAGAGTGACCCAGTTCGTGGCCCTGATGGCAGGATGCATGGCAACAAATGTGCCCTGTGTGCTGAAATTTTGTGAGTACAGATGTGGGTTCTTTGGAAGTATGGGACAGGTAAAATGGAGATTGATGGGAATGGTAAGAATAATGTCGAGGTGCCACTTTGTTGTTGAAAATTTTTGAGCAGTTTTCTGTCCTCTACAAACCATGATATCACCTAGTAAGTAGATCCTAATGATGTATGTCTGTTTCTGAGTACAAATGGATTCTATTTTCTAGTTAGAGGACTGGATTACAAAACACTTCTTAATATTTCCTCCCACCACCTTTGTAAGCCTTTTTACAAGATAGTCATAGTACAGAATGAGGGTAAAAGCAAGTACCAAGACTTAGACTGTTTCCTTCAGTAATTATCCCATTGTGACAAAACAGATGTTGTCTCCCATGAAAACTTCATGTTTATACGTGACTTGGATTAACTTTATCTTTTCGTCTCAGGCGTCTGACCTGGGGGGAAGCACAAATCCCACAACATGTAAATTACAGCATTTATGAAGATGTCTCAGACCAGGTCTTGTCACTCTTTCAGATCCTTGAACTCTTGAAGCTTTCCCCTTTATGCTGTCCTACTTCCAGTTTGTCTCAATCTCGGCCAGCTAGTGTCTCTTCTTCTGTGGATCACATTTCAAGATTATCCTTCTTTGGATAAGACCTCCTGAAATTCTTGATTGAAATCAATCTTTATAACTCTTAATAATTTTATTTCATAGCAATCATCACAGCTAGTAATTATTGCTATGACTATTTGTTGACTGGGTTCTACGTTCCAAGAACACAGGGTATGTGTCTGTCTTATATATATAGCACCAGACCAGCGCTTGACAAAAAATAGTTACTAGCCAAATGTTGAATGAATGTATGAATGAAGATCCCTGCTCTCAAGAAGCTTAAAGTTAAATAGCAGAAATAAGCCATAGACACACACACACACACACACACACACACACACACACACACGTTGCGAGACAGAGTAAGAACTATCCCGTAAGAGAATATTCAGTTATGAAAATACAGTGATGGATATACAGTTCATTTCCACTTTGAGGTCTAGACTGTCTTCTTAAAGAAGGCAGAATTTAAGCTGAGCAGATTTAAAAGAAGGCAAGATGACAAAAACAGTCATTGCAGTGGAAGGAAATGTTATACATGAAGGCAAAATAAATGGGATTCTTTGGAGAAAGAGTGAAGATTTCCATCTAACAAGGAGCCTTAAGATGATTGGAAAATGTTTGTTCTAGAACTCATAAACACGTAGCTATTTTTCCACCTGCACCTAAATGACTTATTTTTTTAAAGATTTTATTTATTTATTTGAAAAAGTGAGTGAGAGAGAGAGAAAGCACAAGCAGAGGGGGAGGGGCAGAGGGAAAGGGAGAAGCCGACTCCCTGATGAACAGGGGAAGGAGCCCCATGTGGGGCTCGATCCCAGGAACCCTGGGATCATGACCTGAGCTGAAGGCAGACACTTAACCGCTAAACCGACTGAGCCACCCAGGAGCCCCCTAAATGACTATTTTATAACATGAGGATTTGAAGAATCTGTATTCATGTATTCATTTTTGGGTTTTTTTTTTTTTCTCCAGCAAACAGCGTTTTTCAGAAGAAAAAAATAAAGCACATGAAAACCTGAGGAAGACTGAAGAAAAAGTCAAAGTTAAGAGAGAAATTGAGGTGATGATTAGTTTGATAAATTTAGTTATGACTTTTGTGGGATGTGTGTGCATTTTACTCTATAATGCATTTTCGATATTGGTTCATTTTTCCTTCATTACTGATGGATTTTCTGGAAAGCAGTTTATAGTTACCATTTCATAAGATTTAGAAGAATAATTACAACATTACAATTTTTAGCTCTATTTGGAGAAAATTAATCAAGTCATATTAGTAGAATAGTTCCTAAACAAAGGTAATATATCAAAGCATCATCTGAATTCAAAGTTTGATATGTGTGGTAGCTGTTTTAGAGGTCTTCTATGTATCATTTTAATACTCTCCCTTTAAAATCGTACCACATTCTACTTTGTGCACATCTCTTAACTAGTCATTTGCTTGTTTGTTTGTTTTTCTCCTGCTGCCAACTTAGCTCATACATCTCATAGATTTCCTTTGTGTTGATATGTTAACATCCTTCCTGGCCTCTATGCTTCTCGCCAACAGCTTCCTCAGTCCTCAAGATTCAATTCATCTTCTACATTGTTTTTATAGAGTGGGAAATATTTCCACGACTCAGTGGCCTTAGGAAAAGCCAACGTTTGAGGGTATCCTAGAGGCTATTTGGACCATTTCACTCCTATGTAACTTATTTTTAACAGCGAGTGTTTGCCCACCTTCTGTAGTGTGTAGTTCACAGTTTCATAAAGCAGCTGACTTCATGTAATTCCATCGTAGTGTCTAAGCCTCACTTTCAACTGATGTCTTCTCTTCAATCCTTTAATTTTATTTCTGAAATCAAATCAATCCTTTTATCTTTCATTTCCGGTTTTCTTCCTTCCTCTTTGTCTTCCTTGTTCTCTTTCCTTCCTTCCCTCCACCCTTCCTTTCTTCCTCCCTCCCTTCCTTTCCTTATTTTCTCCTATAGTTTCTCAAACCAGTCTCCAGCCACTCAAATCCCCACATATCTGGCTGGCTGGGTGGTCTTTCTAAAACAGATTTGCTTATGTTCTTCTCTTCTATAAATATTTATCATTTTCCAATTTCCTAAGAATAAAGTCCAAATTCCCTTCTAGGTTCGATGATCTAGTTTTGGCTTATCTTCAAGGTCTCCTTTTTGACCCCTTCCCAAACCTTCCTCTCTTTATCCAGCCGATTCTTCCTGACAATAATAGATGATCTCAAGATAACATGGTCTTTTATGTCCCTCTGTCTTTGCATATATGTTGTAATTCCTCCTAGAGGAACTTTTTGCCATATTGTTTACCTGGACACATCCTAAAGATGGAGACCTCAGCTATAAACTCTTCTCTGTACTTCCATAAATCATTCTTCCCTTTGTGCTTATACAAATTTAACTCAGACCTGTGTCATATCTCTTAGCTTTTTATATTGCAATTCCTTATCCTGTCCACTTGAGTGATAAAAGAGCTAAATCACATTTATAGTCATATCCCCTTAATACATTTGCTGAATACTTAAATGGGTAACTATTACATGGAGAGAAATATCACAAAATTTTGGGATGATCCTAAATCCTAAAAGTTTTATTTTTTATCCTTAGCTCCTCTTTGATATCTTTAATTAACAGCATCTAAAATGTATAAACAGAGGGCGCGTGGGTGGCTCAGTTGGTTAAGCATCTGACTCTTGATTTTGGCTCAGGTCCTGATCTCAGGGATCTTTAATTTGAGATCGAGTATGAGATCAAGCCCTGTGTTGGGCCCCACACTCAGCATGGAGTCTGCTTGAGATTCTCTCTCTCTCTCTCTCTCTCCCTCTGCCCTTCCCCCCCCAACTCACTCTCATACTCTCTCTGTCTCTCTCAAATAAATAAATAAAATCTTTAAAAAAATAAAATAAATAAACAGAATAGATAACTATAGCTAAACTGTCTCATTTTCATTATTTAGAAACTCTGCAGTGAATATCAGGATCATGCAAAGAATGGAATACTTTTCTGTACCAGAGAAAATGACCCTGTTCGTGGTCCAGATGGGAAAATGCATGGAAACTTGTGTTCCATGTGTCAAGACTTCTAGTAAGTATAGGGTATCAGAGTGTCTAAAGAATGCCAAAGAGAAAGGACCTTACAGAGAGTCTAATAGAACTAGCTACTTCCATAAGTGGGGAAACTGGGGCTCAAAATAGGGAAGGGAGTTGAATAAGTTGAATACTTATATTGAGAATGTTAGCAAGAGAGCTGGGAGAAGGACCTAGAGCTATTTACTCCAATATGTCTGCTTCCTTGACACTCATTCTCTTACTGGAACATCCTGACAGCCTTGAGCTTGTGCAAATATCACATTGTCCATACTGCTAAAGCTTCATACGTGAACCTGTGATACAAGTTCATAGGCATCTCATCTTCCAAAGAGGTTAGGGCCCAAAGTAAACACTTAATGCAGATATTATTAGAGTTAATGTTGCCCATCAAATAGTCATGAACCCTTACAAAATTAAATATTACTTTATATAATGTGACATTTCTCAGTAAGTTAGAATTGACAGTTTGCTTTCAAAATTTGGAACTACTCCCTGTTTATTTGATTGAACTCAGATTAAGTGGTTGATTTACATTTCGAATCTATGGTCTTTTGTTTTGATTGACAGCCTTGTGTGGTTGAAATAGCATCAGTTAACCATACATACCATGCAGTTCTATTGTGCAAAGCAAATATAGGCTCATTTGGTTTATCAATGTATGGAAATTATTGGCCTTTTTCCACCTGCACTCTATTTTGTCTTTAGATAACACAGCCATGAGTAAGCAATACATTTAAGGTGAATTAATAAAGCTAGGATGTGCATGATGTGATAGACTATACACTTGAGAGAAGAGACCTTGGTTAATCATAGTCCTGTCCTAAAAGTATAGCCAAAGCCCTCTCTGCCTCAGACAAGGGAACCAGTCAATGTGCTTTGTAAAGGCCACTTTCAGTCTCCAGGTATAACGTCACAAGGGTACTAGTTTTGATATCTCCCTGATGGACATTGATGGTATTTCTTTTCTGACCACAGGCAAGAAAGGTATTTTATAGAAAGCAAGCTTTCCAGATCCACAATCATTGTCTTTCTTTCAATGTTAAGCAAAAAGTATAAAGAAGTTAATGGTATCTTACCATACTGGAGGCTGTTCTGTTGCTTCTCATTGGTATGTAGTGATAAAAGGACAAAATTGCTCTTCCTAAGGAGGGAGGACAGATTAGCAATGCAAGAATGTGGACAAATAATTGCCTGTACTTGGTCCAATGGATTCTTCTCATTTTTTTCTCTCATTTAGCCAAGCAGAAGCTGAGGAAAAGAAAAAGGCTGAAGCAGAAGCAAGAAATAAAAGAGAATCTGAAAAAACACCCTCATATGGAGTGAGTGGAATCCACCCATTGAGTCCTACTTGGCATTGTAACTTGAACATATTTCAGAGTCTAAAGGGTGGAATATTTTCCAGTAAAAAATTGCCAGGAAATCCTAACCCTTTAATCTGGAGATGACACTGAGATAAATCCTATGGGAACTTGATCAATGCTTGCTGCTTCCAAGACTAACCCTGTGGAGTAAAAATTATTTGAAGTCTGAAAAAACTGGGTTCTAGCACTGGTTTCATCACTTACAGACTGTGTTAGCTTTTGCAGACCACTTCCCATATATTCCCATATACTTTCTACATATGAATTTTTGAAATTTCATGTTTGAATTGGGATAAAAATACCTTCATTCTGCACACAGAAAGCCTGCTTTTTAGCTCTGAAATGTTACAGTATTTGTTTCCATAGCCTTCTATTAAGTTGTTAATGCTTATTATTTAAAGATGAAAGTCTTCTACTTTTCCCGCTAGATTCTATTCTTTCCGTTATCCAACTACGCTCCCCAACAGAGCTAGAGTAAAGCTTCACAATATTGATCAGATCGCAATACTCTTCTGCTTAAAAGCCACAAATGGCTCATCATAAACTATAGGATATAATTCAATCTCCTTATCTCTCTTCTTATTTGGCTTACCTTCATTCAGAAATTCATGTTCTGCTATATGCCCATGTGGTTTCCTACTTTATCTCCCAACTTAACGGTCTTGTATGCATATTCCCCAATCCCCTTCTTATCCACGAAAATGCTGTTTACTCTTCAGTCTCACTCAAATTATTCTTGTTATGTGACATCTTCCCTGGTTTTCACAATCAGATCTCATGGTCCCAACCTCTGTGTTCTCAGATTTTCTTGTACCTATATGTTTGCACTTATTTTATTCCTCCAAAATTTTTTTTAAGATTTTGTTTATTTGCGAGAGAGAGGGAAAGCGCGGGAGAGAGAGCATGAGCAGGGGGAGGGGCAGAGGGAGAGGGAGAAGCAGGCTCCCCACTGAGCTGGGAGCCTGACCTGGGGCTTCATCCCAGAACCCTAGGATCATGACTTGAGCTGAAGGCACACCCTTAATCGACTGAGCCACCCAGGCTCCCCTGCCCTTATTTCAGTGTGTTTAGATTATAGTGGAATATAATCTATGTTTGGGAGTAATGTCACCATGATGGCAACACATTACTTGTCCACCTCTTTTCTTATATTGTGACATCCGTTATGTCTTACTTATTCCCATCTCTTAACAAATGGTGAGTTCTGTTTGTTGAGTTAAATTTTACATTTGAGAGAAACACAACTAAAGTCCTGGTGTCAAAGAAGCATAACATTAGTTTCTGCCGATGTTGATGTTCCAATCATCTGCTTGGAATAGGAACAAAATGTATCCCTAGCTTGCTTTCTCTATCCTGGCAGGAGCTGTGTAGTGAATACCGCAAGCTTGTGAGGAATGGAAAACTCCCCTGCACGCGAGAGAATGACCCCATCCAGGGCCCCGATGGGAAAATGTATGGCAACACCTGCTCCATGTGTGAGGTGTTCTTGTGAGTAGCGCTGCACCTGGGGAAATGAGGGAGAGTTTTGTCCTCTCTGCTTCATTTTTTATTTTTTTAATTTTAACTTTGTTATATTTTATTTCTTAAATGGTGTTTAATTCTTGTCAATGGCATTTTTGCATAATGTCATAATTATCAAAGAATAATTCCTGCTCTGTCCTGAGAAAGGGGCAGTAATGTCCACAAGTAGCTGTTTCTCATGCAGACTTCTCTTGCAGACTGGCTTGGTCTCTGAGGTGCCGTGGGTACCTCAGCCTTGTCCCCGTGTTCTAGGATTCTCTCAGTCATGTCATGTTCTTGACTAGAGGTTGGTGGTTCTGGTGAGGGGAAGGGAAGTTAGGAACCACTTGTGTTGCCATCATGGTGACATTACTCCCAACAAACTCCAAAGAATCATTCTTGCTTATCAATCACTGATTGAATTCCTGAGGAAGTGTACAGGATGTAAAACAAGGATCTTACCCTTGCAGGGAGGACTGTGAAGTCACCTGAAATCACACAACACATCACAAAGCAAACATATAAATATGCAAAACGGTACATTAATTCATACACAGGACCTGGGGGAATGACTTGGAATAAGAATGATGAGTATCCGGTGGAGTGAACCCCTCCCATGTGTCTCGTGAACACAGCTTGAACAGCTGTGGTAAAGCCTACTCTACGTCCCTAACCCCACACTTTCTCCTTCATGGTGATCAGGACTTTGCTTCGTAGCACAAAACATAGTAGCTGTAAATTGATATGTGTGACTATATGTTCACCGTCTCTCTTCTTCTACTAGACAATTGTTGTTAGGGAAGGGATTCTAGAAAATATAAGCAGTGAGTTCAGATTAACTTTCTGCTTCATTTCTGTGTTCCATTATGAG
This sequence comes from Callorhinus ursinus, assembly GCF_003265705.2. Taxonomy (NCBI): domain Eukaryota; kingdom Metazoa; phylum Chordata; class Mammalia; order Carnivora; family Otariidae; genus Callorhinus; species Callorhinus ursinus. Next base: position 20,660,641 of record NW_027397085.1, on the reverse strand, counting down.
AGGACCACTTCAGCAGGAAAGCAAAAGCACACTTAGAATAAAAACCATGTAAGGCTTGGTACATTTAGCAAAGGGGGAGTCATGGTCTTGAAATATCCAAGTAGCTTTTGTTTTATCAACACTAGCTCCAGGTTGTCTCTGTGGATGAAAGTGGAAACAATGAGTGAAAGCTCTGGAAGGGGTCTGGCTCAATGCCAAGAGCAATTTCCTAACAGTCAGAGGACTTCAAGGGTAGAATGACCTATGTGGGGTTTCAAGGATGATATAAGTAGAGAATTTACTAGCGGATTAAAGCAAAACTAGACAGTAATCAGGCATACTGAGTATTAGAAGTCATGAGTAGTGGAAGATCAAAAAACTTCCTCTGGATTAAGGTTTAAATCTGTAGTGTACATTTGTTAGTTCTGTGTCCTTGGGAAAGTGATCCATTCTGTCAGTTTTCTCATTTGTAAATGGGGTTATAATAGTAGTTTTGTAACATGCAGTTGGGAAGATTTCATGGAATAAGCCCCAGGTCAGGCACATAGTAAGAATTTAGTTAAGGTTTTTTTGTTTTGTTTTGTTTTGTTTTTTTAAAGAGAGAGAGAGAGAGCACAAGCAGGGGAGGAGGGTGGTGAGGAGCAGAGGGAGAGGGAGCAGGGAGCCCAATGTAGGACTCGATCCCAGGACCCTAGGATCATGACCTGAGCCGAAGGCAGACGTTTAACTGACTGAGCCAACCAGGCGCCCCAGAATTTAATAAGTATTAACTGTCATAATTAAATTATATTTGAGGTCACTTTCAACCTGGACATTCTATGATCCTTACTGATCTCCTTTTTAATCATTCTTTTTTAGCCAAACAGAGGAAGAAGAAAAGAAAAAGAAGGAAAGTGAGTCAAGAAATAAGAGAGAATCTGAGAACACAGCTCCCTTTGAGGTGAGGGGAACTTCTCCAAAAGTCAGAGGCATGTGGACCTGGGCTCCATAGATGGCATTCAGGAAACTCATAAATCCCCTGAAACTGTAGGAAATATTTGTACAGTTTGTTTGTTTATATGTGAGCATATACCCATGTGCATATGTGACTATTTCTAGGTCGAGGTTGTATAACTTTTATCATTTAAAAATAGTCATGTCTTCCCAGTTAAAAACTATTCTAAAATAAGCCAATTACTAATCCCCATTTAAGAACAAAGTCTAAACTTCAGCTATTTTTCCAATCTGACCCAACCTGTGTTCAAAACCTCAAACTCCCTTCCTCAATTTCACAGGAATTATGCAGTGAATACCGCAAATTAAGGAAGAATGGACAGCTTCTCTGTACTCGAGAGAACGACCCCATCAAGGGCCCAGATGGGAAAATGCATGGCAACACCTGCTCCATGTGTGAGGCCTTCTTGTGAGTAGAGCTCAGGACTTTAGAAGGAGAGGGAGAAGGAACTGAGGGAAGTTTTCAAACAATGGCAAATAATGCATTTTCCTCTTCAGGACAATGGTCATTTTTGGGTGTCACACTTAAATGAACTAAAATTTAAAAAAAAACAAAAACCCACATACAAGAAAACACAAAACCAAAAAGCAAGTGGAGAGCTTTCAGATGATGATTATTGTGATCTAAAGAGAGCCATAATATTTTTTTTTATTTTGAAGTTCTTTTAACTGTCTTTTCTTTTAGAATATTTTAGAGGTAACTCAAGATCTTTTATTCAGAGAAGAGATTACTCTATGATAACCATACAAATTGCTGTTAGTTTTCTGAAGGATTATCAGCTAAAATAAGAAATGGCTGAGATTACATATAAAATATCGTTATGGTGCATGGAAAATTTTAGGGGAAAGATTTTTGTTTTGTTTTAGTTTACTACCTTTCTTACTCTGTGTGACCTCATGGAGTAGAATTAAATGGGTGAGAGCTTTAGGGACACAGATTTGGGTGCAGCATGAAGATGTACTTTGTAATAGTTGACATAGGTAAAGCCTGCTTTAGAAATGGTAAAAGTTGGATGCTCATTTTCAGGGGAGTAAAATACAACTGTAGAATAAATGACAGGATGTATCCTCTCAAAAAAAAGTCTATGATAATCCTTAAGGTTTTTTGTTTTTGTTTTTGTTTTTTTAAGATTTCACTTATTCATCCGACAGAGAGAGACACAGCGAGAGAGGGAACACAAGCAGGGGGAGTGGGAGAGGGAGAAGCAGACTTCCTGCAGAACAGGGAGCCCGATGTGGGGCTCGATCCCAAGACCCCGGGATCACAACCTGAGCCAAAGGCAGACACTTAACGACTGAACCACCTAGGAGCCCATTCCTTAAGGCTTTTGATCTTATTCCCAAGGGATACTCCAGTTGATTTTCTATATACCCAGAATCTCTGAAAGGATTCAGTCATTCAGTCTTCCCTGGTGGAGAGCATTTTAACCCTGAAGATTTGTCCTTTAGTGTTTGGGCATGGAAGCACTAAAAACCAAATCATCATAGCCAACATTTATTGAATGCATGTAATTGGCATATACTTGCTAAAAGCTTGGCTACTTAATCCCACTTAATCTTCACAATAAACATATGAAGTGGGTCTTTCTTACATTATCACAAGTTATAGATGACAACATAAAGGCCCAGAGTTGGGAATGATAGAAATATCAGTGCAGGGGAAAAAAATGAAGAAAATGATGTTTTCCACTGTATGCTGTAGACATAATATAATCATTTAGCAATGCCATTATAACTTCTGGTGATTAATTATATTTGCCTGAAGTTAGGCTTGTTTCAGTCTGTTTTTCTTTACCTTGACATTCATCTTTCAGTGACAAGGAAGTAATTCTGCCACCTAGTGGTCAGCTCTGCTACTTCCTCTGATAAATTTCCCAGGATGGAAAGAAAATGCTTCTTAAAATTTTTAGTCAAAGTAGACTCATGGTAAAGCTTAGATTAGTTTCCATGTAAAGAAGTATGAGGAACCTCACAATTTTGAACTATTTTAGTAATTTTCTCCCATCTCTGTAAAAACTCCTTGTCAAAAAGAAATAAAAATTTACTATGTCATATTTTGTGGGTATGTTAGCAAAAGCTCTTAGCTTTTTTTGAGAATCATTTTTCCCTCCATAGTCTTTTTTTGCACACTGTCATACCATATGCAAATTGTCTTTTCACCTTTTTTTAAAAAAATATTTTATTTATCCATTTGAGAGAGAGAGCATGAACAGGGGGAAGGGGCAGAGGTAGAGAGAGAAGCAGACTCCCTGCTGAGGCTCAATCCCAGGAGCCCGGAGATCATGACCTCAGCTAAAGGCAGATGCTTAACCTACTGAGCCATCCAGGCGCCCTGTCTTTTCACCTTTTTTTTTTTTTTTTAAGATTTTATTTATTTACTTGACAGAGAGAGACACAGTGAGAGAGGGAACACAAGCAGGGGGAGCGGGAGAGGGAGAAGCAGGCTTCCCACTGAGCAGGGAGCCTGATGCGGGGCTTGATCCCAGGACCCTGGGATCATGACCTGAGCTGAAGGCAAACGCTTAACGACTGAGCCACCCAGGTATCTTTTCACCTTTTAAAAAGTTTTTAATTTGATCAATGAATGAGCAATTCTTACATTGATTGAAACATAACATTTTTACATATAATTTACACATTTTACATTTTAAATGAAAACTTTTTACATATTTAACAGGATTAAATTGTTTAGATTATAGATCCAGTTGTGCTACACTTGATTTGCAACACTGTTAGTTATCAAAAATGGTTAAGAGCTCACTTCATTTCCATCATATACCTTTTTTTTGGAGGATTCACTCTTAATAATAATTACAGTGATGAAGATAGCGATCACTTATATCACTTTTATCAATAATTTCATTATGTACCAGATCCTTCCTCTAGTTGCTTTACAGGTATCAACTCATTTAATGCTCACAACAATCCTCTGAGAAGAATGTGGTTACTACTCCTTCCGTCCCTCCCGTATTTAAAGATGAGGAAGGCACAGAGAGGTTCAGACATTTCTTGTATTCCTTATGGCTCTGGACTCTGTCCTCTTTTTTTTTTTTTTAAGATTTTATTTATTTATTTGAGAGAGAGAATGAGAGCATGAGAGGGGGGAGGGTCAGATGGAGAAGCAGACCCCCCCGCTGAGCAGGGAGCCCTATGTGGGACTCGATCCTGGGACTCCAGGATCATGACCTGAGCCAAAGGCAGTCGCTTAACCAACTGAGCCACCCAGGCGCTCCATGGACTCTGTCCTCTTAACCACCATGCTATATGCCTCCCAGAAGCCAAATATTAACACTTTCTCGAGAGCTGTGGCAGATGCAAAATAATCAGCCAATAGGAAAGTATTACTGCAATGTTCTTGCTGAGGAGCCAAATGGCTTTACTCATTAAGAGACTTTTGCACACTATTCTCTTGAGGTGAAGTAAATAATTTCAGTTTATTATCCAATAAAATTACAAATTGCTGTGAGTGGATCTTTGGGGGTGCTTGAGAATTGTCAAAGCAATGAATGATCCCCCTGTAAATGTTAAGAATCTACTCTACTGTATTAAGACCCATTTCTTCTTTTCCCCTCTTTTTCTTCCCCTGATCCTTATAGCCAACAAGAAGAAAGAGCAAGAGCAAAGGCTAAAAGAGAAGCTACAAAGGTAATTTTTCTCAGGACTGCTAATGTTATGCCTTGACATTTTTTTCTCCTTTAAGTATTCTAGGTATCTCATTAGCAGAAATGTTTTCCTTTTCAATTGCCATGCCTGAAATGAACAACAACAAACAGCCTTTCACTTGTAAAAAGGGGTCTCAAGTAGAAGTTTCTAGAGTATCGATTTTATTGCATGATAATTCAAATTTTGAGTTTCATTTTATAAGAAGGAGAGGGTTAATTTACTCTGTAAGGCATATTCTCCATATTTGGCTTTTCTTATATTTCTGTTATCATAAGTAACACCAACAAAATCTGTCTGTATGTGATGTCGGATTACTCTCATATGACGGCCATAAACAAAATTTGCCTTTATGGATCTTATTACCTAATAAATGCAAAGCATAAGCCTAATATTTATTTGGGGAAAGTTGACACAGTTTAAAAGTCTGCCTTTAAACTGACTCACTTTCTCATGAACTTTCTTTCTGTTGGTTGAAACCATCTTTTGAACACTTGTTTTATCCATAATATCTGATCAGCTGCTAAATCATCTTAGATTTTCCAATCAGTCCTAACACATTTCTCCTTCCCTCTGCTTATATTGTACCTCTCCTGTTTGAAATCTGCATCCCCTATCCCTCTGCTTTATCAAGGAGCTCCCAGGAAGGTGTCAGTTTCTCCAAGGACTCATACTTGTCTTCTCCTCCATATCTTTATTTCTTAGTGTGAGCATGTTTTTCTTTTCTTTCTCAGCCTTCTAAAGACAAATCAAGATTCACCAATTTTTTTGCACATTCTTCTTATTTTAAATTTTCCAGCTTTTTTGAGATATAATTGACATACAACATTCTGCAAGTTTAACATTGTGTATATTGTCTTGATTTGGTACACACATATATTGTAAAATGATACTCCCATAGCGTTACCTAACACTTCCATCACATCACGCTATGACATAAATACATTTCTTTTTGTGGTGAGAACATTTAGGATCTACTCTCTTAGCAACTTTCAAGTATACTGTATAGTATACTCTTATATTGTTAGCTATAATAACCATGCTCTAAAGCAGATCTCCAGAACTTAATTCATCTTATAACTGGAAATGTATACCATTTGACCAGCGTCTCTCTATTTCCCCCACCCCCAGCCCCTGGCAAACACCACTCTACTTTCTGTTTCTATGAGGTCAGCTTTTACAGATTCCACATATGAGTGAGATCGTACCATAATTTTTTTTCTGTCTCCTTTATTTCACTTAGCAGTGTCCTCTAGTTTCATCCAAGTAGTTGCAGATGGCAGGATGTCCTTCTTTCTCATGAAGACTCAGCAATATTCTCACTTCCTCCAGGAAGCCTCCTCTTCTAGGTCCATTGAACTCTCTCCCCTTCAATCTTTCATTAGCTCTTATAGAGTGTGATATATAACATAACACAAACATGTATATTGTTCTCTGATTTTTATCAGTCTTCTTCTGCACCTAGAGTGGAAGCAGCCTCAGGAGAATGATGATGATAAATATTTCCAGATCCACTCTAGTGCAACGACAATTCTGAGTCCATGATGGAAGCTTTGTAAATACTTATCGATTTACTGCTCCCTGTCATCCCTTTTTGTTTTTCTTCTACTCTGCATCACTTATTCCTCAGAAGAGGCAAAGGTGCAGGAAGGGTAGACAGTCATTCTGAGAAAATATTTTCCAGGAGCTCTGCAGTGAATTTTGGAACCAAGTGAAGAATGGAATGCTTATATGCACCAGGGAGAATGACCCTGTCCGCGGCCCCGATGGCAAAATGCACGGAAACAAGTGTGCCATGTGTGCAAGCCTATTGTGAGTACCTACCCTCATCTGTCGCACTGAATCTCTCATCATCAATCACGTCTGAGTCTTAGTTTCCTAGAAATGTGTAGAATATATATCATGCTTGTATGCTATGTAAGTTTAAAAGCACATGGACAATACATGAAGTAATAATGAATCATACAATGACAATGTGATTCTCTATCCAGTTACCCTTTTTTAAAAATTTTAAAAATATTTTATTTTTTTACTCATGAGAGACAGAGAGAGAGGTAGAGGCAGAGGGAGAAACAGGCTCCCCAAGGAGCAGGGAGCCCAATGCGGGACTCGATCCCAGGACCCCGGGATCATGACCTGAGCCGAAGGCAGATGCTTAACCATCTGAGCCACCCAGGCACCTTCTATCCAGTTGTCCTTCTATCCTCTAGTTAAGTCATGGGAAAGTCTTAATTTATATTTTTAACACTAGATAATCATCATTCATAACTGAAAGCAGAAGTTTGATGATCTGGATGCAGTGATATCTTTGTCTCTCTCTCTCTCCCCCACTGACATTTTATGATTCTGTGAATATATTCAGCTATTGGCTAAGGGAAAACCAGTTGGTCAGAAGTTTATGAGGCCAGTAGGCAAGAAGTGTTAAAATAACCTGAATGAGAAAAGGAATGGAGAAGATTGTATTTATCCCTTCAGGGACATTACAGTGCACAGCTGAAATAACACTGTGATAAGTGGTTTAGTATAGAGAGTAAAACCTCTAAGAGGCGAGCCCATACATTAGATGTTTATTGAAATGTCTTCTTGTGAGCCAAATCCAGGGACTTTTAGGCCATTGTTTTGGTGAGTGGGACTAAAGCTCCATTGTGTGAGACAGTCTAGGAGAAATTGATTATTACCTCCTCAGGTTCTCCTCCTTCTTAGATTCCTAATCCTCTACAGAGTGTCAAGCTAAGGTAAATGTTTAAATAATATCTGTTGAAAAGGTGCAAGGTTACTGTTTTCCCTTAACTTTCATATGTCCTTGTCCAATCTCAGGTATATGCACATAGTTCCTTGAAGGAGAGACTGACAGACTAGGCCACTAGTGTACACAGTGGCCTAAGAGTCAGGAAATCAAGGCTCTTTTCTCACCTGATCCATTGTTCATGCTGTGGTGATGACTAAATGGGATCTCATCAGTGCTACAGATTTTCCAGCTTTGATAAACTGTGTATCAGTAGAAAATGGCAAGAAAGCCAGAAGCTTAGGCTCATGATCAACCTAAAATATTAATTGTTGCATCTTATTGGACTTGGATCATTATTCTAAAACTTGAACTTCAACCTGAATATTAATTTCCTTAAAATAATATGTAAAAAAATAATTTTATAGTGAAACATAGTTTATTTTGACTATGGGCCCATTGTCTGACTTGGTATCCCCTCTGGCTTTCATCACTGATATGGTTGTTATTTACAAAGGAAAAGTTGCACAATTTTAAAAAATCAAGGTAACTGTGACTTCTTTCAGATCATTGAAATCACTGATTGATGGGATAAGACTGATGGAATCAAGACTACTTGAGGGTCTCATACTGATAAAAGATCATGCTAGTTTTTTTTTTTAAGGTGTATTGTATTTTATTATTATTTTGTTTATTATCTGCATTGTTGGACACAGTGATAGTATCTCTTAGACTGGATAAATTTTTACTGAAGAGTGAATCTGACCTTGTCTGGAAGATCCTCATCCCTTTTTAAAATACATTTTCATAGACAATGGGAAATTGTACTTAGCTTGTATCTTCTTTGTTTGCAATTGCAGCAAACTTGAAGAAGAAGAAGAGAAGAAAAATAACGGCAAGGAAGGAAAGGACAAAGCAAACGCTGATAAAGTGAAAAGAGAAGCAGCACAGGTAACTGTTTTAGATATTAGAACCACATAAATATTCCATTGCCCTGGACAAGCCTCCCACTCCCACCTCCTCCTCCCAGTGTCCTTAGTGACTTTGCAGACTGAGAACATGTATTTGGATCCTTGTGTATAAGAAGATTCCTTCTTCCCATTCACACCATATCTGATTTAATGGCTTGTGCATTTGAGAAGAGGTCAGTCATCATTTTCTCCACTGACCATGTGAATTGTATTGTCCCCAAAAAAGAAGTGTATACAGATGGCTATCTTGTTATCAACTGAATACAAACCAATAGAGCCAGATTTCAGATTTTTCTCTGTATCTTTTTATATAAGGATGGTTAGTTCAAAACAACAAAATGAACAAACAAATCTAAGTTTTAATCCCAATTAATTTTCTGTGAGATTTTGGGAAAATTACTTAACAACATTTTTGAACCTTGGGTTTACATTCTCACATGATGATGATGATGATGATGATGATGATGGCTATTAATTATTTAGTTGCTGCTATATGCCATATGGTATAGCAATTTTAGGACTGATCTTTGTAGTAACCATTCAAGGTATGTATTATTGTCTGTATTTTATAGAGGAGGATTCAGAGGCTCAGATAAGAAGTTAGGAGATATATATAGTTAATAATTTGAGAGCTAGAATTAGAACACAAGTTCTGGCTATAATGCCCATGATACACCTTAGATCTTGCACCCTGTCACCATTTGTAAGATTCCTATAGGGTGCGCCTCAGGTCTTCATTTCTTCTCTCCTGTATCCTTTTATAATTTGGAAGACCTGACTTCTTACTGTTCTCCCTGCTCTCACCTCTGTTCCCTACAATCTACCCTCAACTCAGAAACCAAAGTAATTATTTAAAAACATAAGGGAGGTTATGCCACCCAGTGACTTCTCATCTCATGCAGAGTAAGAAACAAGATCCTTCTAGTGGCTTACAATGCCATGCATGATCTGACCTCTGCCACCTCTCAGACCTACTTTCTACCCATTGCCATCCTTGTGCTGCCTTGTTGCTTCTAGGACACGCCAAGCATTGATTCAAGGTATCCCATCTTATGGACTCAGTCACGTTATGGTTAAAAACCTGAACTCTGGACTCACACTGCCAGGGCTCAAATACTGCCTGCGTGTCCCTACCAGTAAGGCAGACAGTTTTGTGTCTTACTTTCTTCACGTATAAAATATTATTATGTGTATTATTTTTATGAAGTCCTGAGAAACTTATCCATGCATATCAGCACAGCCCCTTACATGCCTTAAGTTTTCAGTATTATACATGCAACTTTACTTTCTTTATGGTCCCCTCATACTCAGACCTGACTATCCCTTTATTCTGTCAAATCCTGGCCACTTTTTGTGGCTCAGAATAAGTATTAGCTGCTCTCCAAAGATTTTCCCCATTTATACAATATAGTTAATAACTCTGTCATCTATTATGCCAGCAATTTTCCTTTATTCCTCAATTATATAATTTGTTTTATTCTAACTTATAGATGCTTCTATGAACTTTCTCCAAAGACTCTAAATACTCTGTACTTGGTTTTTATGGTTGCTCTAACAGATTACCACAAACCTGGTGGCCTAAAGCAACACAAACTTACTATCTTTGGTTTTTATATTAGAAGTCTGACCTGGGTCTCACTGAGCTAAATCAAAGGACTGGTAGGGCTGTGTTCCTTTCTGGGATCTATAGGGGAGAATTTCTCTTTGCTTTTTCTCACTTCTAGAAGCCATCATGCTCCTCAGCTCTTGGACCCCTTCCATCATCTTAAAGCCAACAACATCATGTCTCTGACTGTTCTTCTGCAGTCATAACTCCCTCTCATTCCCTCCTGTCTCACTCTTGCAATTGTAAGGACTGACCCCTGCAGTTACATTGGGGACATAGGAGAATCCAGGAGAATCTCCCCATCTCGAGTTTCTTAACTTAATTATATCCACAAAGTCCCTTTTGCCCTGTAAGGTAATATATTCACAGCATCTGGATATTAGGACTTGGACAAATTTGGGGGGTAGGAGTTTTATTCTGCCAATCACATTTTTTCTTTTTTACAAAAGGAACAATAGATGATTCTTCTTCATTTATCTCATAGTACCTAACCCAGAATAACATTTGAGTTGAATTGAAGGTTTTCTAATGAGCTCAGTAACGTAATCTTATTTTCCAGATAATGTGTGTCCTAGGCCCCTGAAGAGTATCTTGGTAACATTGACCTCCTACATCACCATTTTGATGTATCCGTTAAGTTTGGATATTCTATCACAGTTTTCAGAGGGGTAATGTGGAAGAGTTCTCCAATATTTAGTTACCTGGTTCTTAAATCCACCCTCACTTGACAGGAGCTGTGCCGTGAATACCGTGACTATGTGAGAAATGGCCGACTCCCCTGCACCAGAGAGAACGACCCCATTGAAGGCCCAGATGGGAAAATGCATGGCAATACGTGCTCCATGTGTGAGGCCTTTTTGTGAGTAGATCCACAGCCACTGCTGCTTGAGTGTGGAGAAGATAGGTCATACTGAAGGTTTTCTCTAGGAAGTAGCTATGGAAGCTATCTTTGCATGGAGTTCAAGGATTTACAGTTATAAAGCCATATACTTTGCACGCTTCTTTGAGGTATTCTTAGTGTTTGAAAATGTCCTTGAATTGCTCCGGGGAGGACCATGTGCTCACAGCAGATCCCCAGCGTCAATGGAGTACGAGGACTGGCATACCTGTTCTCTGCATAATACTGCCATGAATAATCCAAGATGTGCTCACTGGGTGCTACCAAATTGAACATTTGCTAACATCTAGTAAATATTTTCAAGCATCCTCATTGCTTTCTGGGAAGAAGGACAATATCTTTATTTTCCAGAAGAACGTAGCGCTAAAAATTTGTTGATTGGTTTGCTATGATGCGTATGTCTTATTCTTTAAGCAAAGTTAAAAACAAAAAACAACATGGAGAGCAGTGCATTTACCTTTGTACTCCCAAACTCAGTTGGTAGAGGTAGGGAAATAATGGGATATTCCTATCTAGAGAGATTTTCCCTTTAGGATAATAGGTACTGGGTGCCAGGAATGATTCTCCCCTCTCCCCATCCTACAGCCAGCAAGAAGCAAAAGAAAAAGAAGAAGCTGAATCTGGAACAAAAGCTAAGAGAGAAGCTGAAAAGGTAATTGTCCTAGAAGGTTAATATCACAGTGAAGGATGAGGTTTTGCAGTTTCTCTGTAAAAAAAAACAAACCAAAATACATGGAATTACCAAAAGTCTATGTAAGAGAACTCAAGGTTCATCTAATCTAGGAATTGATAGAATTTTCTTAAAGGACCGAATAGTAGACATTTGAATGGTTGTGGCCGTTCGGGCTCTGTCCCAACACTACTGTCACAGCTGTAAAAGCAGCCACAGGTAATATGCAGATAAATGGGTAAGGATGTGTTCCAAGAAGACTATTTACAAAACTAGGTGGTGGGCCAGAGTTTGCTTACAGGCCAGAGTTTGCAAACATCTGATCTACCTCATTCCTGTGTTTTCAAATGAAGATTTAAAACCCAGAGAGAAGGAAGAAACTGCAGTGGGACTATCGGCATCAGATTCCACATCTTCGTATTTCAAAGTTCTCACAGTTGAAAAATGAAAACAAAAGAGTTCAAACCTAGACCTCCAGACACCAAATCTAGCGTAATTCCTAACCTACTATGTCGTTTTGAATGACCACATTGGGTCACATCAGTTGTGTTCCTCACTTTATCTTTAATTATTTCTGGTGCCAGCATTTTGGGGAAAATAAAAATAGTACATTGGGCACACTAGAATATTCTAGGATAATATTTTCTTGGTTTCAAAAAGGTTGATTCCAAGTAGATTTTTTTCAGGTTTGTGGGCATTTGCTTGCCCCCATCAAAGATGAGCGGCCAGTTCTCCCAAGAACCCAAGTTATTAAGGGATTCTTTCTTATGTGTGGGTGCAGATTATTAGTCTGGATTTGGGGGCTAAATCTCAAGGAAAAAGAAAGAGAAATTTCTTTTTAAGTCATGTGTGTTTAGTAGGAATTGAATGAAACAATTGCCAGGAAGAAACATACCCAGAGGTCACTTTCTGTTCCTGTTTTACTAGGAATCACTTGGAAGGAATCCAACAAAGTAATTTATACGAAAATACCCACGCTCTTGCCTTTTCTCCTCCTTTAGGATACATGCAGTGAATTTCGGAACCTTTTGCAAAGTGGAAATCTTTTCTGCACACGAGAAAATGATCCCGTGCGTGGCCCAGATGGCAAGACCCACGGCAACAAGTGTGCCATGTGTAAAGCTGTCTTGTGAGTGCACAAATGAGGCCCCTGCTGGGAGTTGGCAGAGTTGGGGAGACAGAGAGCCAGGAAGATAATGTCTATTGTGTTTGTCCTTTCTTTACATGTAAAGGGAGCAAATGATTCTCTGCAGAGCATTTTCGGGCAAATCTTTCTTTATAAAGACCAAGATTCACAATTCTAGAAATAGACAATATATGACTAGGGTATTACATTCTCTATAAATTCTGGAGGAGAGCCCACCTATTAATAGATCACAACATCTTTCTTGGTAAAATTTTAAGTCCTTTGCTGTCTAATGGATCCCTTCTCTACATCATCTTTTAAATACCTCTGGGAAGATAATAAACATATTTTACTATCAGCCTAACTTTTCTACCTACGTTTTTGAAAATATAACACTTTTCACAAAATGAAAAACAGTTCTTTACAGAAAGCTCAGAAGTACACATAAAATATTTCAGTCATTCAATAGCCACTTATTGAACATCTACAATGTACAGTGTGAATGATGATTGTACATAGATGGATGAAATAGACATGGGTTCAAGTTCATATGATAGGAAGGAGGATAGGAGCCTGGGTGACTCAGTCAGTTAAGTGTCCTACTCTTGGTTTCGGCTCAGGTCATGATCTCAGGGTCCTGGGATCCAGCCCCACATCGGGCTCCACACTCAGTGGGGAGTCTGCTTCTCTCCCTCTTCCTCTGCCCTTCCCCCTGCTCTCTCTCTAAAATAAATAAATAAAGCTTTAAAAAAATACGAAGGAGGAATTGCTAAATGATAAATAATGTATTCAATGGGTTCTAGCACTTCAGGGAAGGGAGAGTTAATAGGAAGGTTTATGGGGGAGTAGAACTGGACTTTATAATTTGGATAAGATGTGAACAGGAAGGAATGAGAGGAGAAGAAGGAAAAGGCATAGGTAAAGCTCTAAAATTAAGGAAACTGTATCAACGGTAAAGAGCAAGTCATTTAGTTTCCTTAGAACCTAGCCACTTTGCTGGGTTTGAATGCCAGATCAAGGACTTTGAAGTCAATTCTATATATCGTGGGAAGCTGCTAAAATTTTTCAGGTAGGAGAGTAAGTGGCATAAATATGGTTCCTTTGGGAAGATTCGTAGGTCGGCAGTAAAAAGGGAACAAAGAGAAGGAAGGGACTGAGATTCGGAATGCTGCTGGTGGTAGAAGGGGTTTGCAGGAATCCGAGAGCGATAACTGGAGTCAGAGAAACAGGAGAGAAGGTGAGATGTGAAATCAGTGTCATGCCGGCAACAGCTGTGGGAGCTGAGAGGCGGGAGCAGAGACAGCTCCAGGGTTTTGTTCTTCATGGAAGGTAGAGAGTCCAGGAGCAAGGGCACACTTGGTGGGAAAAGATAATTATTGTTGGACCTCTTGGCTCTGAGGTATTTGAGAAGAATCCAGCTGAGAGTCACAGTGAGCATTTATGAAGGGCTGGTAAAACGCTCCCGTGGTCTTGCTTATGTTTATGTACTTGGTCTTCCTCTACAGCAGGGAGAGCTCTTCCAGGCAGAAGGACTCAAAAAAAAAAAAAAAAAAAGAAGGACTCCACATAATTCGTCTTTCTGTTTTCAGAGGGCCTGCAACATGGTAGCTGTTCAGTAAATGCTGGTGAATTCTATACAAATCTAATTTGGTCACAGGAGGAGGAACTTGCAGAAACGCACCCCACTCTCTGTAATCTGTTATTCCCTACCTCCCCCTTTCTAATTTCCAGCCAGAAAGAAGATGAAGAAAGAAAGAGAAAAGAAGATGAAGATCAGAGAAACGCGGCGGGGCATAGTTCCCACGGTGGTGGTGGCGCGGGTGGAGGAGGGAAAGCTCAGGTGAGAGAACCTCTAATTTGCACAGGCAGGGGGGATGCAAGTCATGGACAAGGGCACCCGTGGGAAAGGGGAACATAAGTCATGCTGGGTGTGAAGGCGTCCTTGGAAGGGCAGGGCAGTTACCCCCTTGAAACCGTAGGGTGATATCTCAGTAATTTTTCATCTCTCTAGGGCGCATTTTTGACTTCTTTAAACCTGGAAATAATTAACATGATGACGTCATCCGAGTCTCCTGACCCCTTTTTACAGAATGTAACTCTCAGGCCAATAACTGATCACGGCAGAGACAGTGACATCAGCATGGGGACGTTCCCCATCAGCATCTCATGCTCCTCCTTTTCTCTTATTGTTCTCTCTTTCCCTCTGGAGCCACGTGTTAGAGGCAGATTTTCTGTTGGGATCCAAGGCAGCATAATACCGTGAAACTGCAGGCTTTTCAGAGCCAGATAGTTGGGGGTATGACCCTGCCCCTGCCTCACAGGACTTGTGCAGCTTGGAATAAATTAGTTCATCTCACTGAACTCTGGTTTCCCTTATTCACTCTTGCAGGGAGAAAATAAAATAATTTAGGCAAGTTTTTAGCCCATTTCCTGAGACATTTTGAAGGGTCAGAATGACAGTAATTGCCTGTAAATCCCCTCCTCTGGCGTGTGAACACCACTGTGTAAGACGACAGCCACTTGAGCTCTCTTCTTACGACCTTGCTATATCAGGACCATCCCTTTGCTTCCAGATCTGTCATCTGTTGATAAATTCTGGCTATTCTGTTTTTCCATCTTTCTCGGTAAGGAGGCTACATCCTCACTCTCAAGGGGGAGAGCTGGTAAGGCCCTTTGTCTCTCGGCTCCACAGTTCACTCAAGCCTGTTTTCCTTGGCATTTTGCATAACTTTATACTTCCCTCCAACATTTCTTTCTCCCTTTGATCTACACCAGAGGTCAGCAACTTCTCTTTTCTGTAAAGGCCAGATAGCAAATATTTTAGACATTCTGAGTCCTATAGTCTCTATTGCTTTTGTTCAGTTCTGCCATTGTTGTCAGAAAGCAGCCATAATACCTGAATGAGTGAGGGTGTGTTTCAAGTTTTATTTATAAAACCCCATATATAAAAACAGGCAGCAGGACACATTAGTCCTGTAGGCTATAGTTTGCTGACCCTTCATGCTGTTAAATCCCAGCGAGCTTGGTAATTTCCCTGCGTAGAACCTTAAAGGCAATATTATTATCCATGACAACTGACGTCTTAGAATATGGGTGATTCCCGTCCCCCTTTCTCTGTAGATAGCAGTGCTAGGTGTTATATATATATAAGAGGAGGTGGTAAATCAGAACTTTTCTTACTCAAATTGTTTTGAGTTAAGTTTGTTAAATTTAACAGCAATACAAGAGATCAGGTAATCTGGAGACCTACTCTCCTCTCCTTTTTCAGGACCAATGCGCAGAGTATCGGGACAAAATGCAAAATGGAAAACTCAGCTGTACTCGGGAGCGTGATCCTGTACGTGATGCTGATGGCAAGTCGTACAACAATAAGTGTACCATGTGTAAAGAGATACTGTAAGTACTTCTTTCCACTGGCAGTCCAAAAAAAGGTCACAGTCACCACTTCCTCCTGAATGACTGGCTCTTTCTCATTTACTTACAACTCCTTCCAGGAAAATTATTGTTTTTGTTAATTCCCAGGTATTGTCTCTTTCTCTTACATCCCCTAAGGAACAACAAGCCCTAGCAATGGCAGCTAATCAATGTCTGATTCCTACTCTATTTTTTCTATCATAATTCTGTGACCTACAAGTGCCATCATGGTAGATGATTGTGCTTTAGAACATATAATGCCTAAGTCCTATGGAGAATTTGTGAAGATCATTTGGGATAGTTCATCAGAATAGTTTAAGAGGGTTGTTTCTTGTATGTATGTGTACAACACATTTATTGTATAATCCAGGGTGTGTTGCTTCTGTTTTCCCATGGTGAATGGTACTGAATTGGAGTGCTTTATTATCCAACTCAGCCACACTTGGTTTGTGTTACTGAGGCAAGTAACATAACCACTGCTGTATACTAAGGCAGTTTTCTAGATGACCTTGATGGGTGCTTATAGTTCTAAAATTTGATGCCTATAGCACAATGCTATTAATTATGGCATTTAATTGGCATATACTTAATAAGTAATGCTTCTCCACACATACACCTGTTTCACCTTTCTCCTTGAAAATAAATTACAATCTTGTGACAGTATAGGCCATGTGAGAAAATCTGATTAGTGCAAATATTGCATTTTACAGATGAGAAAACCTGAATTTTTTTTTTTAAGTTCAAGGTCACATGAGGGGAGTGAACTTCAGAGCTGAAACCAGAATTCAGTTCCTCTGAATACCAGCCTAATATTTATTCACATTATGAAAAGTCTTTAATAGAAGCAGGGCAGTAGAGTAGAGCAGTGCTAGGGTTTTAGCATCAGATGATTTCAACTTCATGTTCCAGGACAGGTTATTTCACCTCTCCAGGCTTCTGTCTGCTTGTATTTATAATGGGGGTAGAGGCAGCAATAATCATCAGAGCCACATACTGTTTCTTTTGAAAGTTAAATGAGAAGAACCATGTAAAACTCTTAATACAGTACCTTGCACAAAGTAGGCACACAGTAAATGTGAATTGTCACTCTTAACAGCATCCTTCGTGTTCAGTAAATAATACATAACAGTATAATCACTAATATTATGATCTCTTACACTATACTGTTACCCTTTTGCACAGCTTCTACTTTGCAGATATGACTAACATAATCAAGATGGCTTTTTACTTATGACTTTGTTTCTTTTTGCATCACATATTAATAGTAGATAATTTGGTTAAGGAACAAATAACTTAGATGCAGAAAATTATGAAGATAAAATTTTGCCATTGAAATCAGTGCCGTCTATGTAATAAGATACTTATCTGGAATATTTAACAAAACAACACAAATGGAATATTTTTTATGATCTTTGGAAATCATTCATCTGACAAGAAATGGTTTTTGATTCTCTGCTAGGTAACAGGCACTACTCATGGACAAGCATTCTTGATGTGAACAAGAAAAAGTTCCTGCCCTGGAACTATAATATAATATAGAAAAGACAGATTATAAATAAATAACGAAATAACTACATAGCACAAAGCCAGATAGTGATGAGGCAAATAAAAGAGAGTGAAGCAAGAAGGAGATTGCAGTTGCTGCTTTGTTTATGGTGTTCAGGGCAGGCCTGACATGTGAGGGATACCGGTAAAAAGTGAGTGAAGTGAATCATCTGGACATCTGGAGGAAGAAAGTTTCAGGCAGAGCAAGAGCCAATGCAAATTTCTGAAGATGTAAAATTACCAAGCTCAAGAAACAGAAAGGAGGTCATCATGTCTCAAAATTATTGCACAGAAAATAGCAGAAAATGAGTTTGGAGAGATCAAATAAGGCTTTTTAGGCCAAGAGAAGGACACTGGATTTTATTCTATGTGTGATCAGCGGTCACTGGAGGCTTGTGATCAGAGCCATGATTATCACTAGAATTCCACTAAACTGAATCATTACAATACCCTCTTTTTCCAATAGTACTTGATAAAATATCATGACTTTATATATGTTTGAATCTTCAGGATATGTTTTACTACCACTTTACTACACAAAGGGAACTCCCTAAAAAGAATGTATATATTCATGTTATGTACATTCATACACATGTTTGTTTTGTGTACAAAACCAAATGAAACTTTGCAAGAGATATAAGTGTATTAGAGTTTTGAAATATTTGGATCTTGAGCCAGCCGCATCAGAATGACCTGGCTCGTTAAAAACCAGGCTAGAGTCCCAGTCTAAATCTTGTCAGTAAACCTGTTGGGATGGTCAGTGGATCTGAATTTTTAAAAATCTCAGTGTTTCTTAATGCACATGAAAACTTTGGGGACCATTGAAATAAATACTTTATCAGAAAGGTGAGAGATTTAAAAAAAAAATGATCCTAAGGTACTTTCTAGATTACTTGTCTTCTTTCTATCTTGGGCTCCATACTTTAAGAAATAATATTCTAATGGGTTGCCTTACTTGTCAAGGCACTAGAATGGTGAGTTGGTGGTGAATTAAAAACCACAACTAATGATGAAAAGATGAGGACACTGGGCTTAAGACCTGAAACTTGCCTCTAAATGTCTGATGGGTTAATATCAAGAAGAGATAATGGATTCAGCAAACCTGTTCTGTGTTGTCCTGGGATTGTGAATGAAGTAAGGCTGAAGGACAGACATTAGACAGAGATAAACCTGGACACAAATAAAGGAGACTTTGAAATTACGAGTTGATCTACATATAATATCCACCATATGTACCCTGTGATGAGGAAGCTTCCTAATAACCAAGCTGACTGTCCACCTCAGGGATGCACAGAGATTCTCTGTGAAGGAGGTGGTTTAGGATACCCAAACTCTAAGCCTACTTCCAAACCTGAGTCTGGGTTAACAGGATGACTATTGATTCTTCTCTTCCAGGCAAAGAGAAGCAGAGGAAGAAAATAAGCATTCTGGCTACAGATCAAATGGGACTGAGTCAGCATCAGAAAAGGTGAGTCATTAACTAGATTTTGACAAGAATGATCTTTCTGTAAGTCAACCCTTGGCAATCAAAAATATTGGAAGAGAATGTCAATGTTGCCAACCAAGATCTTTGCCCTAAGAAGATCAGAAGTCATCATACATGTCAGTATTGCTAGTAACTTGTTCAATGGAGATATTTAATGCCAAATGGAAATCTTTCAGTCTAACAATATTGCAAAGCACTTTTACAAATAGTAGTTTATTTCATTCTCTGAACAACCTGGTCAAATACATTTTTTAACTTTATTTTATAGATGAGGAGAATGAGGCTCAGCTACTGTCACAAATTACTATCAACAGTGGCTTGAAACAACACAAATTCTCTTTGTGGAGGCTCTAGGGAAGATCTGTTTCATAGTCTTTTCTAACTTCTAGAGGCTGCCTGCATTCCTTGGCTCGTGGCCACCTTTAAAATCAGCAGGGGCCAGTTGAATTGTTTTCATGCTACCTTACTCTGATACTGACTTTCCTGCCCCTCCTCTTTCCCTCATGAGAACTTTTGTGATTACACTGGGCCACCCAGATAATTCAGGATAATCTCTCCATGTTATGGGCAGCTAATTAGCAATCTTAATTCTATCTTCAACCTTAATTTGTCCTTACCATATCAGGCTACGTATTTACAGGTCCCAGGAATTAGAATGTGGACATGTTTGTAGGCTATTATATTGCCTCCCAGCAAGGTTAAGTGGCTGCCTGACTCTCAAATCAAAATCTTCAGATTTTCAAGCCCAATCAAATACTATGTGAAAACAGCCATTTCCAATATAAACTTTCCTTCTTTTTAGGACACGTGTGATGAGTTTAGAAGCCAAATGAAAAATGGACAACTTATCTGCACCCGAGAAAGTGACCCTGTCCGGGGTCCAGATGGCAAGACACATGGCAATAAGTGTGCTATGTGTAAGGACAAACTGTGAGTATTTTCAAAAATGGGCCTTTGATTGCAAAAATTAAAGTTTGATAATCATTTCTCATCAGTTTGAGAAAATGACTTCTTTTTAAAAACAGATCTAATTATTAATGAGGTGTTTGTTCACTTTGGTTGAAATGTTTTTTTCCATTTTTTCTTGAAGGGAAAGGGAAGCAGCTGAAAGAAAAAAGAAAGAGCAGGACAACTTGAGAAACACAGGAGAAAAGAGCAATGAAAACGAGGTAGTGTGTGTTAGATGTATTTTCTGGAAGTACAAGCTGGAAGCTTGGGGGTAAGGTTAATCCATTCAACAAATATTTATGGAATGCCTACTCTGTCCCACTCCTTGTGTATATAATGATGAACAGGAAAGCATGGTCAGATCTTGCAAAGAAATAGCATGCTATTTCAATGCTCTGAAAGCAACTCTGATGTAATGACCACCTATCTGCAGGACCAATAACCATCGCCAAGCTATGGTTATGATGAAGTGGATTTCTTCTCTGAAGTTTTACTTTTTTTTAAAGATTTATTTATTTATTTATTGAGAGAGAGAAAGAGCATGTGTGTGTAGGTGGGGGGAGGGGCAGAGGGAGAGAATCTCCAGCAGACTCCCCACTGAGCACAGAGCCCAAAACAGGGCTCCATCTCACGACCCGTGAGATCGCCACCTGAGCCGAAACCAAGAAAGAGTCAGACGCTTAACTGACTAAGCCACCCAGGCGCTCCTCTTCTCTGAAGTTTTAAAACAAATAATTAAGCAAATAGACACCAAAATTACAAATAAGAAAGCAAATATCAAAAACTTAGAGCTCCAGATGATAAATTCTTGACATGGCATTCCAGTGCCGTCTTGTATTCAATTAGGGCTTTAAAAATAATGTTCAATGCTTTACAACACTAACACATAGAATATGACACAGCATAATCTCTTCTAATCCATCAATGGACTCCCAATTAGAAAAGAGAAATCGTGAAGTCTCCCCAGGAAAGTTTTCCTGTTAATGAATGTTAATGAGGGAACTTTTCATTAGGTCTATACTGACTTAAAAAATGAACCATTAATAGTAATTTCATTTTAACAAATATATGTTGGGAATATCTATTATGCATTTTGGTAAATGAATGGCCTTGAGATAAGATTTTATTGTATAAATTCAAATCATCTCTACTGGCCATCTATTCTATTTATAATCTTAGTCAATATTTTTCTTTTTTTAATATCTATTTTAGAAATGTCAAACAAAAAATATTCTATATATTCATATATTAAAAATGTCCAGACATTTTGTGTGTTTGTGTGGCAAAAAGAGAGCTATGGTCTTACCTACATCTGCAAACTTACCTACATCACATGCATCATCATATTTAAATCTGCTTCTCTGAACAAAAGATTCACAACAGCTGTGTTTCAGTTTCGAAAAGGAAAGAAAAGTTTTTTATTATTATTACAGAAACCTAATAGGAACAGAAGAAGAAAGGAATCTACACATAGATGAAAGTAATAGGAGGCAATAAATGAGAATAAGGCAAAGTTACATCAAATCAGATACTTACAACATCCAACCTCATTAGCTGGGGAAGCCCTATGGGAACAGCCAGGCTGGAGGCCCAGCTGAGAGGCCTGAGCTGAGCGTCCTCCCCTCAGGTGAGACTTCCAACCGACCCTCCCCATAGGGCCATATTTATAGGGCAAATAATAGGGTTTGAAATTAAACATTTGTCTGCCTACCTGCAGTTCACTGTGAGCTGCATTTCTATGTTACCATGTTTCTGTATTTTCAAGGAGCCTGGGCTTTGTCTGTCTGCCTCCCCTCCCAGATTCCATTCTAGGGAGCCAGTCCAACCTTGAGCAGGAAGGGGTGTGAGATAAGATTTGTAGCTCTTGGCACCCAGAACAGAAGGGCCATCTGGGGGCCAGATAATATATTTCAAACACCCAGACTCCCAAGGTTATTCACATAGCATGAGTCTAACAAACAACATTCTTAGCCTGCTGATGTACATGCAAATCCAGGTGGTCAGTTATGCGGGACAAATCATAATAACATTTATCCATACTGACCACCTGCCCAGGACAAACTTCCAATTCTAGAATAAATGTCAGGGAGATATAATGTACACATGGGGAATACAGTCAGTAACACTGTAGTAACTATATGGTAACAGATGATAACTAGACTTATTGGGGTGACCATTTTGCAAAGTATACAAATGTCAAATCACTATGTTGTGTATCTGAAACTAATATCAATTATACCTCAATAAAAAATAAATAAGCCTTCCCAAAATCTATGCAGTAGGTGGTATTGATCCCGTTTTTCAGTTGAGAAAAACTCAGATAAGTTAACTACACACAGGTCATAAAAAGAAGAGCCAGAGATTGCACCCATAAAGCAAAGACGGAAGTACAGGCAAATGGGTGCTATCATAAACATATATGTAAGTGGGATTTTGTGTGGCTGGAAAAGGAAATAATTCTAGCAACTTCCAAAAATGATGGCTGTGAGACATTTAATATTTTGATCAAGTGTTCCAGAGAACTTTTTTAATACTGCAAACAGAAGTAGGTCTGGAGTTGTTAATGGGTATCACAATTTAAAGAAAGAAGGATAGGGGCACCTGGCTGGGAGCATCTGACTCTTGACTTTGGCTCAGGTCATGATCTCAGGGTCATGGGATCGGGCCCCGTGTCGGGCTCTACGCTCAGCATGGAGTCTGCTTGTCTCTCTCCCTCTGCTCCTCCCCCCACTCACACTCTCTCTCTCTCTAAAATAAATAGATAAAATCTCTTGGAGAAAGAAAGAGAGAGGAAGGAAGGAAGGTGGGAAGGAAGGGAGAAAGGTGGGAAGGAAGGAAGGAAGGAAGGAAGGAAGGAAGGAAGGAAGGAAGGAAGGAAGGAAGGGTAACTGCTATCCACGTTACTAGCAGTATTTTTCAAGGTAATTTTCCCATATCTTTCCTTGGGCTTTTTGAGCTTACAGGTAGTTTGTGACAAATTTCTGTAGATATCCAAAAATTTCATCAGAGGCCAGATCCTGTGGATTCATTTTCACTGTCTTCTTTTTAAGGTTCTTATTTTTCAGTGAATATAAAAGGCAGCTTTATCTTTTTACAAGTGTTTAGCAGTTTTATTCTCTGCCAGGTAAAAGCGCAGAAAATAACAAAGCTTGTTACCCGATTTCTGATCACAATTCCAACATTGACTTTACTTAATCTCTCTGAGCCTTATTTTCTCACCTATAACATGAGGATAATGAGTGCTTTTCATCAATAAAATGAGGATAATGAGTGTTTATCTTGTGTGCTCTTAGCAAACAACAAAATGCCTGGCATATAATAAAATATTATTTTGTTCTTGAGAAACAGAGCGTCTATGATTTCATTTCAGGGCTTATGTGTGTAGTAATGAGGAGCCTGCAGGGAGACAGGTTTGGGGCTCAGCCTGCTAAAAATTGCATTAACACAGTGCAGGCTGCCCTAGGCAGTCGTGAAATTCCACCAGACAAAGTCATTATTTGAGAGGGACACTATGGAGAGGATTCTAACTTCCTACGCAGATATTGAATGAAGAGCCTTTAAAACACATTCCATCCCTAAAATTCTGTTTTCTCTAGATTTTTATTTCCCCCCTCAAGTATTATGAGCTTATATCTCACAAATTATGTTTTAAATTTTAGAGCTCAGACTGTCATGGTAACATCTTTTTTCTGCTTCTCTTGGCAGGATCAGTGCCACGAATTCCGGAATATGGTGACAGAGGGGAAGTTTATCTGCACCAAAGAAAACAACCCTGTTCGAGGTCCAGATGGCAAGATGCACGTCAACAAGTGTGCTATGTGTCATAGCATCTTGTACGTGAAGAGGTTTATCGATCAATTTGATGGGTTGTGCTTGTTTGCGAGGAGATGGTTCTTTTTAATTTAAAACTTAAGGCCCTGGGCATTGCACATGAAAAACATACAAGGCCTTCCCTTTAGAAGAGGACAGTGAGCTTTCAGAACGCTCTCGCAAAAAGTGTTTCCTTTGATGATGAGAAGCGTAATCATACCCAGAGCATCTGGGACAGGGAGACAGCTGTTGTATGGTGCCCAAATCCCGGGCTTTCAGAGAAGTCCATCAGCTGAGTTACCACATACTTCCTCTTGTATGTAAAGGCAGCAATTTCTACATGATAGACTTTTCGTAGGGATTCAAGGAGATAATATGCTTCAAACATTTATAAACCTAAAGCAATATATCTACATAAAGAAAATCAATATTGGAGAGTTCAGTTCTAATTGAATATGGAAAAGAGAAAGGAGAAAGGAAGCAACATTACATGAGAGAGAAAAATACATTGTATTTTCCTTAATAAAATACAAATATTTTATTAAGGAAAAATGCAATGGCCTTTTAGGAGCATAGCACTCTGGATGACAGTGTAGTAACCGAATTTATGAAAGTCGATAGCGTTGCCACAAATGCACTATGAAAATTCCAACAGTTAAGACTCATTAGTAAAAAAGAAAAAAAAAGTATTTTAGGTATTTTTTTCAGATATGAGAAAATAGTGTTAGATTTGCTAAGGTTTAGAATTAGAGAAATACTTCATTTAAAAAACTCAGTAAAAACAATCCTATCCTTTTTTATTCTGCAGTGAGCGAGAAGCTAGTGAAAGAAAAAAGAATGATGAAGAAAAATCAAATGCCAAGCCCTCAGATGATGCAAAGGTCATTTCTTAAAAGATGCGAAGATAACTATTTTGCCTTTCATCCTCAGAATCTGACATTCTCCTCTGGTTTTTTGGATAATAAAAATGCCAATGTTTTGCTTCAAAGAAAATAGACTTTGCTAATATTTCATTTTGATTATAACAACATTTTTGTCTGGCTTTAAGTTTAATATTTTTCTCAGTTTTGTAGAGAATTTGCCCACAGTGTGCATCAAATATTGCTCTCCTCTTTGGGAGAAATATGGATTGAAAAATAGAGTGTAAAATTCTTTATCACCTCACCTGCATGCTTTCCTCTGACATAAATGTGAAATGAGGCTTCGGGTAGCTTGTTGACATTGATTTTTACAATTCAGGTAACATACACTAATTTCAAAGCCTCCCCTTTAGCTTCTCTCCTTGATGTCTTTTTTTCCTGTTTCCTCCAGATAGGTTTCACAGCATCAACAAATCAATAGTGTGTATGCATGATGCTGCCTCTTCTATTTCCTTTTCAAGCCTGCAAAGAAGACATCTTCTTCATTCAGTCCTTTGCAGTAATAATCACATTTGTGGCATTAGATTCCTATGATAGTCCTTTGGTCAAGAGTATAGCTCCTGTGGGATGCCTGGGTGGCTCAGTTGGTTAAAGCGTCTGCCTTTGGCTCAGGTCATGGTCCCAAGGTCCTGGGATCAAGTCCCACATCAGGATCCTTGCTCAGCGGGCAGCCTGCTTCTCCCTCTGCCTGCCGCTCCTCCTGCTTGTGTGCTCACGCTCTCTCTCTCTCTGACAAATAAATCTTTAAAAATATCTTTTAAAAAAAAAGAGTACAGCTCATGTGGAAAATGAGGGGAAGGGAGGAAGGAAGCTAGGAAGGACAGGGTGAGGGAGACATGACCTATTAAGTGTTCCCCTCTGCATTTTCAGGACCCAGGAAGAAAAGTTCAGAATGAAGTGGGGTTGGAAATTTTAAAGTCTAGGCGTTCCTTGGCCTCCATTGCCAGGATAAGGGTAGTGAGTCTGAGCTCACAGCTAAGAAAGGACTTTCTAAGACCAAGTTTTAGAAAGGGGAAAAATCCTGTTCACTTCCCCTTTCTCATTTTCTAGGACAAGTGCAGTAACTTTCGGCAGTACATGAGGAATGACCGGCTCTGGTGCACTCGAGAGAACGACCCCGTGCGTGGTGCTGATGGAAAATTATACAAAAACAAGTGCCACATGTGCAGAACGATCATGTGAGTAAGAGGATCCTGTTACCCCTCCAGCTAGTGGGGGAATTGTGTTTTTATTTTTTTTAATTTTTTATTTTAATTTCTATTTTTTGGTGCAAAAGTTGTTTTTATTAAAGCATGGGGACAGGACCCATGGGAACAGCATCTTTAGAAGTTGCTGATAAAATAAATGTGTGCTCATGAATCCATGGCGTCCTTAAAATAAGTCTTTAGATTCAAGGCCCTTAAGTTGAGAACACTTGATATAGGAGACAGGAAATCCATATGTGAATTCTAACCAGAGTATTTACTAGCTGTGTCACCGGAGAAAACTTTTTTTCAACTCTCAGGATCATAACTACAAGAAAATCTTCCAAATCTTTGTTCCACAACTGGATCAGACTCAACGGAAAAGTCTTTTTCCGAAATAACAGATTTTTACCCCCCAAAATGTATTTGGCAAAAAATTCAGGGCTAAGGAATTTGTTGTTTAGAAGAGGTTTCTAGGTTGTTTTGATGAACAACTATATTTGGGGACCAAGGGACATGATAGATACTGATGACGATGGTTATGAAAACACTGTGAACACAATTAGAATAATCAGTATTTTTTTAGCTCTTTGTAGTATGTTCCTGGAGACTGGAATTACCAATACTACCCTCTTTTTAAGTTCTAGAAAAGCTAAGCTCAAGGCATGTAAGCAACTTGTCCAAGGTCATATATCTAGTAAGTGATGAGTGCTCTCAACCAGTTCCCTATTGTGTACTTTTCTTTACATCATCCTCTGGCTGAATGTTCTGCGGTTCTATCATATTTTATTTAGGATGGCATAGCTTCCACTGGAAGTTACAGGCGCTAGTCTTCGTGGCTATAACTTTAAATTACTTTTCGTCTTCTTCTGTAGTCAAAAAGAAGCTTTGGAAAGGGCAAGAATTCGAGATAAATCATTCCACATTAGATCTCTGGACGAAAACAGCCCAACTTCCTCCAGTTCTTTTCTGGTAAGAATGACTACTCCTGAAAAGCTACTTATTAAGTTGATGCATTTGTTTGGGGTCTGTTGCCAATCCGCGCTCCCCCCACCACCACCACCCATGAGCTTCATTTCCATAGAGAGGCCTTGGAAAGGCGAATTCGGCGTAGCTCCAAACCCTTTGTGTGTAGTTCCAAGCTCAGTGAGAGTTCTGGGAATTACTCATCAGTGCATTATTCTGTGCTCTTTTAGATTATTAGCCCTGTTCCAAGCCAATTTAGTACATTATTGAAATTTTAAAACGTGGGTGTATCATGAACGTGGCTTATTGCACATATGATCAGATAAGTAGTTAGGAGCCTCAATTCTGTAATTTCAGCAGGCCAAAAAGACTCCTCACCCAGCTTCCTGTCTCTCCCCCTCCCCAAATCAACCCTCTTCCCAATAGCCTAGAAAGGGGTGCAGAGCATTTTCACACCCGTGAGATTCCACTAATCAGCGATTCATAGTGATTAAAACTTGTTTATTCAAAATACAAGCTGATGCCCTTCAGTAACATATACTTTAGTGTAAATCAGCCTAACAGGTTTGCTTTTATAGAGCTTTGCCAAAGTGAGGAATAGAGAGGAGGAAAGGGAATAAGCGTATATTCGTGAAGTATACTTGTGAAGTAGCATATGAAATTGGCCTCTAAAAGTGAAACTTGAGCATCTAGTCTGATGACCCAGCAAAAAAAAGAAAGAAAAGTATCAAGCATGAATTTAATCTTATTATTTGCCCAATTTAAGTAGGATAGTAGATGAGTTGCCCTGGTGAAATATATACTAATTGCAGATTTCTAGTAAACTAGTTGCTACCCTAGGAATCCCGTAAGCATGGAGAGAAACTATTCACAGAATCTGTTCTTTTTTCCTCTAGCTTATTGAGATATAATTGACATATAACACTGTGCAAATTGAAGATGTACAGTGTGTTGATTTAATACACTTTTAAGTTGCAAAATGATATCACTGTAGTGTTAGCGAACACCGCTATCACCTCACATAATTACTATTTGTGTGTGTGGTGAGGACATTTAAGATTTATTCACTTACCAACTTTCAAGTGTATTATACAGAATGATTAGCTATAATCACTATGCTGTACATTACACCCCTAGAACTTATTCATCTTATAAGTGAAAGTTTGTACCCTTTCACCAACGTCTCCCAACGTCCCTCAGTCCCCTTCCCTGGTAACCACTATCCTATACTCTGTTTCTGAGTTTGCATTTTTAGATTCCACGTATAAATGATATCATACAGTATTTGTCTTTCTCTGTCTGACTTATCTCAGCATGATGCCTTAAAGATTAATCTAAGTTGTAAATGGCAAGATTTCCTTCTTTCTCATGGCTGAATAATATTCCAGTGTTCTGTGTGTGTGTGTGTGTGTGTGTGTGTGTGTGTGTGTGTGTAACACGTATTCTTTATCCATTTACCCACTGATGGTTGTTTCCATATCTTGGCTATTGTGAATAATAAAATCTGTTCTTTAAAAAAAAACATTTTACTGAAGTATAATAGTCATATAGAAGAATGCTTATTAGGAGTGTACTGCTAAATGCAGTATCACAAAGTGACCACAGCTGTGATATTAGCAACTACATCAAGAAATGAGATACTGCCAGCAGACAAGAAGCCTTGTCAAGGTTCTTCCTAATGTACAATCTGGTTTTGAGCTGAGCTTTCTCTTGGAGAAGAGAACCACATTCATTATTCACTTTCTCATTCATTCATTTTACAAATGTTTATTGAGCACCTACTATTTTCCAACCATTATTCATGTGTATGAGAACAATAGTCATAAGCAAAGCAGACAGAACTCTCTATATTCATGGAGTTTATGTTTGAAGAATATAGATAGTAGATAATATGAATAAATAAAATGTAACTCCAAGGGGAAATAAAATAATGATATAGTTAATACTGGGATCAGGGTCGGGGCGGGGAGTACAATTTTAAGTAGGCTGTACAGTAAATAACTCTGAGGTGACATTTACACCAAGACCTAAACAGATTGATACCATACATGTTAAGTGAGAGAAAAGCCTTCCAAGAAAATAATAGCAGAGCCCCAAGGAGGGGGTCAAAGGACAGCCAGGAGTCCAGTGTAGTTGAAATAGAGGGACCCCAGAGAGAACCATAGAAGGGGAAGTCATGAAAGTAGCAGGAGGCCATATTATATAGGATTTTGCAGACCATATTAAAGATATTGATTATTATTCTGAATGAAGGTTTGGAAAAGAGGAGTGATGTGATCTGATTTATTTTTTAAAAGACTAACTCTGCCTGGTATATTGAAAATGCACTACAAGGAGGCAAGAACAAAATCTGGACAGCTGATTAGTCATAGCAGTAGTCAATGGAAGAGATGACTGTAGTTTATACCATGGCAGTAGGGGTAGAAGTCATGAAAGGTGGTTGGATCCTGGGTCTGCTCTGAAGCTGGAATCAACCACAATTGGTTCAGAGTTGATGTACTATGTAAGAAAAAGGAGAAGCAGCCTGTCGTTGCTTCTTTGTAATGCTTTATCCTAGTAGTTTTGAACCTTGTAGCAACAGATACCTGAAAAAAAATGCTAAAGATATATCTGGTTCATTCCTACATTTGCCAGTGATTCATAGAAGGTGCTTGCCTAAATTCTCCCTGAATACCTACCAATATGGAACTCACCATAATCTAAAGCAGTCCACTGGATTTTTTTAATTTTATTTTGGAGAGAGAGGGAGAGATATCCTTAGTATTTTCTTACATAGTCTGTCAACTCTGAACCAATTATGGTTGATTTCACCTTCAGAGCAGACCCTGGTTCCAACCACCTCTCAAAGTCCCTCTCTCCCCCGCTGCCCCTCTCCACACTTGCATGCTCATGCATGTGCATGTGTGTGTGCACACACTCTCTCTCTCTTTCAAATAAAATAAATGTTGGGAAGAGAGGCAGAGGGGGAGGGAGAGGGCCAAACCAACTCCACGCTGAGCAATAGCCCAAAGCGGGGCTCCATCTCATGACCCCGAGATCTTGACCTGAGCCAAAACCAAGAGTCAGCCACTCAACAGCCTGAGACATCTAGGCACCCCTGGATGTTTGAATTATTTATCAAAACAAACTAGCGAACAAGTACTTATTTGTGCCTCTGGAATGAATACCTACAGATATCATACGATTAGATTTTCTATTTCTTTGCTTCAGAAAGCTGTTTTGAAGGTATTTTTTAATTTCATCTAAGTTGTCAAGTTTATTGGTGTATAGTTATAACATTTTCACATTATCCTTTTAATATCTATATATAGTGAAACCCCCATTTTATTTTTAATATTGGTAATGTACATTTCTTGCCTTTTTATCAATTTTGCAAGTGGTTTATCAATTTATTAATCTTTTCAAACAACCAGTGTTTTGCTTTGTTGTTTTCTATTTCATAGATTTCTCTTCTGTATTATTCTTTTCTTCTATTTTCTTTGAGCTTAATTTGTTTATTAGCTATTATGCTAGCTTCTTTTTTTTAAGATTTTATTTATTTATTTGACAGAGAGAGAGCGCGCAAAAGCGGGGGTGGGGAGGAGCAGGCAGAGGGAGAGGGAGAAGCAGGCTCCTCGCCGAGCAGGGAGCCTGACCTGGGGCTCCATCCCAGGACCCGAGATCATGACCTGAGCCAAAGGCATCCGCTCAACCAACTGAGCCACCCAGGAGCCCCCATTTGCTAGCTTCTTGACATGGAAGTTTAGATCATTGATCTTAAATCTTTCTTCTTTGCCAATCATGTATTTATTTACAACTTTCCCTTAAATCACTGCTTTAGCTGCTGTGATTTGGTAATTTATATTTTTATTATCATTCAGTTTAAAACATTTCTACATTCCATTATGATTACCTTGAGTCATGAGTTATTTAT
Source organism: Callorhinus ursinus (assembly GCF_003265705.2). Taxonomy (NCBI): domain Eukaryota; kingdom Metazoa; phylum Chordata; class Mammalia; order Carnivora; family Otariidae; genus Callorhinus; species Callorhinus ursinus. Next base: position 20,629,827 of record NW_027397085.1, on the reverse strand, counting down.
AACTGTGTTGGTTGATTTTTAAATAGTGAGTTTCTATGACCTATGTTACAGTTCCTTTACTAATGTTTTATTCAGATGTGATTGAGGAAATCAAAAGGTTTTTCCACTCCTGAGTGCCATTGAGTAAATCTGATTTACGTTTTACTTCTTCAGGATTCTGAGATGTGCAAACATTACCGAGTATTGCCCAAGATGGGTTACCTTTGCCCAAAGAATTTACAGCCTGTCTGTGGTGATGATGGCCAGACATACAACAATCCCTGCATGCTCTGTCATGAAAACCTGTAAGTACACATGTTGTACTATCATATCTTCAAGTGGAGAGGTTCTTGACTATGGTGTTGACCCACAAGACTGCACTCATACCAATTGGAGGTGCGTTGCACCAGTTTACTAATCATAGCAGTTAAAAATTCAAATTTTGTGGATGATCTTATTCAAATATAAAATAGAGAGGATTGGAGGTTATCCTTTTGATTAAGTTGCTTATATCCTTTACTGAGTGGAAGAGAAAGGAAAAAATGGTGGGGTTGCAACAGTTAGAGAAAGTCTCTATTAGCCCACATACAGTCGTGGGAATGCGAACATCGTCCACGCGTTGTGTAAAAAGAAAAAAAGTTGAGAATCATTGCTGTGCTGGCCAATAATCTCTCCCGGGCCCTCTGACTACCTGATAGTCACATATTTTCCATCTTCTCCAAGTCTTCTTCTTGGAGCAGAAGTGGTCTCATTCAAGAGAAAGCCCCCGGAACAAATGGCAAATGGCGGACTTGGTGTGGGCACTCAGATTTATTACTGTCTGTGCATCTGTGGCCGTGTTATCTCATCATTCTCAGATTCACTTTTTCCACTGAGGAAGTGCAGACCATTCTCTGAGCTACCTGGCTTCACTGGATTTTTAAGAAGAATTGAATTGCCATTTTTATCTCAAATTACATATGAGGGATTTGTTTTAATACTATCATTATGGGTTTTAGCTTTTTGCTTTTCTGCTCAAATACTGTCTTACCCTCACCGCTATTCACCTGCCTCACATTTGACCAGCTTTAAGTGAAAGCGTGGTGACAAATCTTGACTCTTCCAACCCACTCCCACCCCATCCCAGATTTACACTGTATTCTGTGTATGTTCTTGCCTTCTGGGGACACCATAAGCAAAGCCCAGAATGTGAGGATGGGACATTCTGCAGTTTATACACTTAGCATAACATCTGAATATGAGTGCTTTGTGTGTTCTCACATCTGTAGGTAAGACACTCGCACATTCACTCTCTCGCTGAATCCTCACTACATGCTATGAGCGCTATTATCTTCACTGTACAGAGGGCGAATCTAAGGTTCAGAGAGTCCAGGTAACTTGTTTAAAGTCACAAAGCTAGGAAGTAGATTAGACAGAATTTTCACCTTGTTGGTTTGGGTCTCAGTACAGTTCTCTTTTCTCTCCACTACACTACTGTTATATCCAAGGTAGTCAAGGGATCGAAAGTTCCTCTGATGATGAGAAAGTTACCTCTTTCCAGAAAAGAAAAGAAAATGAAGCAACATTAACAATTTGTCTGCATGAAATTTATGGGTGCATGAATCTCCTGAAATCCCTCCATGGATCTTATAGAGTTTTAAGAATTAAGAAATCTCCGTTTAAGAAATGAATGCAACCATTCAGGAATTTGTTACTGTATATGCCTTATCTTCAGCCCAGAAATTCTTCAACTTCCCTTTATTGTAAATGTCAGGGCCTAAATTATCCACCCAGTGTTCTTTAAGCCTTCCATTAACTGTATAAACCCATAATAAGTCACACTTTAAGTCAAGGGAACTTTAGAGTCAGAAACTTCAATGGTAAAAATATTAATAAAGCATGGCTCAGGTTGGATTGTTTAGCTAAAGGAACTGGTAGTATATATTATAGAGGGAGGATCCAGGCTGTCCTAGGCAAGAGGAAACAGTATTGATTTCTGTGGTCTTAGAGGGAAGCCATTTCAACTTGAGCAATGTCCGAAGACAGGTCAAACTGCCTTAATAGACAGTGAGTTTCCCATCACCAGAAGCAAACAAGCAGATGTTTGATATGCAATATTTAAGAGAGAGGCATTAAAATTCATACCTTTTAAGATTTTTTCCAGCTATAAAATTTGAACTGTATGATTACATATTATTGTATTTTGTAAAATCTATGTTCTATATACATTTTATATACTTTTATTATATATATGTATTGTATTTTGTAATCCCACATTATAGGTACTCAGTAAAATGAAGCTTCTCTGTGGGATCCAGTTTTCCCATCTGTAGAATAATGGCTTTTGGAATAGGCGGTCTCCAAATTTATTTCCTTTTTTTTTTTTTTAAAGATTTTATTTATTTGTTTGACAGCGAGAGAGACAGCAAGAGAGAGAGCACAAGCAGGGGGGTGGGAGAGGGAGAAGCAGGCTTCCCACTGATCAGGGAGCCTGATGTGGGGCTCGATTCTGGGACCCTGGGATCATGACCTGAGCCAAAGGCAGACACTTAACAACTGAGCCAGCCAGGCACCCCTCCAAGTTTATTTCTAACATTGAACAATTTCATGAGCATATAGTGAATGAAAGGTGATGGAATGAATCCAGGACTGGGGAACGTATCTGGAGCTGAATCTGGAAAGAGAGAGACAAAACCTGGGTGATTCCTACTGGGAAATAGTTGAATTCAGATCCCGGGTCCTACTTGTAATTTCAGTTCTGGTTTGATGTGCAGATGTCACCGCCATTGATCCTTGTTTGTTTTCTTTTCTCATCGTAACTGTCAGTTTTTCCATCTTTTTAATTTCCTCTGCTCTGTCTTAGAATACGCCAAACTAATACACACATACGCAGTGAAGGGAAGTGTGATGAGAACAGCACCCCAGAAACAACTCCTCTCGGTGTGCCAGCATCTGTAAGTACACTGCGTCCCCATTACACGGCCAGAGCCAACTGGTTCTGCTTCCATGTCTGTCACCGACCAGTGGACATTTCTCTGGTTGGGGCAGCGATGCTGGTTCAGAACTGGTCACATCTTCATTGTGAAGATAATTAAGTAATCACTGAAATATGCAGGGATAATAATATAATAGTTAATATAAGTGCTTACTGTTAACTGGGATCATTATTAATAGATTGTTTATGAGCAAGGTCCCTCACATAACACTTTTGCAAAGTAGGTTTTATATCCTGTGATTTACTATAAAGAGAGAAGAAAAGATTGAGGGAGGTCACATAGTGACGGAACTGAATTTCAGCCATTTCTGTAAAACCCCCATGTTCTCACACTTAACATTGCATTCAACTGTTTCCCAACATGACAAGCTGGCCTTTTCATTTAAATCCCTGCAAGGATTTTTTTTATTATTATGTTCAATTAGCAAACATATAATACATCATTAGTTTTTGATGTAGTGTTCAGCGATTCATTAGTTGTGTGTAACACCCAGTGCTCATCACCACACGTGCCCTCCTTAATGCCCATCACCCTGTTACCCCATCCCCCCCACCCCCTCCCTTCTGTAACCCTCAGTTGGGTTCCCAGATTCCAAAGTCTTTCACGGTCATATCCTCAAATGCAATCACCAGAGAGAACAGCAAACTCGATAATGTCTGTCAAAACAGCCTTGCAGCCTGCAAGATTGACAGACTTTATCGAGTTTGCCATTCTCCCTGGTGATTGCATTTGAGGACGCTCTTCCTCAGGCAAGATGATATGTAACTTGGGGGAAAATGTAGGAATTTTCAAACAAGAAAAAATGTTTGTTACCAGGCAAATGCGGATTTAAATTCCAGTTTTTTAGATTTCTCATATATGAGACCTTTGGCAAATCAAAGATCTAAACCAAAGATCTCACCAAGTTATTGAAAATACTCAATAAATACTGACTTTTAAGCATTTGGCAGTGTCTACAAACTAATGGCATTTATTATTATTATCACTATTATTATTATGCCAAAGAGACCAAAGTATGAACTTAGACAAAGAGAAGAATCCATAGTGGAAACTTAGAGAAACAGATCCTGGCACAGTGCTTATATATGTTTAATAATTATAATGGATTATAGTTTAATAACCTTATATTTGATGTTAAAAATATATTTATATTCAATAAAAACAAAATATTCTAATAAATTATATTTACTAAATAAATATTTATTATTATTCACAACTGGTTTCACTCCATTCCACTGCCACAGAAAGCTTGGCAATAATGGAATTGGAGACTACTCTGCCAGATTTGGAGCTCCTAAGCAGCACTAGACGAGACTGCATTCATAAGAACTACTCAGTGAGTCTTGATATGGGACCCTGGAAAAACAAGAGCTGGAAACTCGGTGGTTTTGGTTTTACATTAGCAGCTGGAAGGCCGGGTGGAGTAGGCAGAGTATTGGGGTGAAGCCCAAAGCCCTTCATCTTTCCTCATGTGGGCTTGACAGTCATCTGTTACACATCCATAAAGAGATGGTATCGACTTTTGTTCTAGACCCCATATTGTGTGTGCTCTCTTATTACAAATAAATTCTTAGTGGTTTGCTCCTTTTTTATTAACAGAATATAGTATCCCTCCCATCTCACACACATACCTAATTACATGTAACTCAGGACAGTAGGTAAAAATAATCTTTATGTGAATCCTGAAGATCACACTTTAGGCCACATCTTGCTGTACTCTCATGTAGACAACTTGACAAAAACTGCTTTATGAGAAATGTGCCATAGAATAATACTGATAAGATGTATTTATTCAAATAAGGAAGAATCTTGACAGGGCTAAGCATAAAAGGCTTTGTGAGAGAGTTTCTTCTTTTCCTTTTTGGGTGTTTTCTTTCCACTAGAATTATGTAACATATTATTAACGACAGGACTTATTTATGGTGTTAAGATGATGGAATAAATCATTAGAACAAAGGGTGTCCTGAACATGGGCTCAGTTCCCTCTGTAGGATTCAGGGCTGTGACCTTGGATATACTAAGGTGGTACAAGTGGGTCATGGCCCAGTGTTGCTCTTACAACTATGATGCATGCATATCCTGGAGGTTGAAAGCAATTGCCGGAACTTTGTTCCTGTATAGAAAGAATCTCTAAGAGAGTCTGGAATTTGAAAAATGAATAAAAGGCCAGGCAGTCACAACTTTCCTAGAAAAATAGACTGAAGATCCTAGAATGTATACTCATGCCTAGTATCTAGGAAGTCTTTTCTATTATACAATAACTCCTTAAGATTTATATAACTCAGAATTTTATGTGCTCTTCCCTGTATGCATCCTCACAGTAGGCCTGTGATTAGGACAGGGATTATTATCTTTCCCATTTTACAGAAAATCAGCCTGGGGGAGACCCTGCAATTATCAGTTATTCAACATTCTATTTTGCATCTGGTTTCTTCTGGCTTCATAGCTTATGCTCTGCCACCATCCCTTAGTTGTCAGGAAATTCTGAAAACCAGGGGCTCTAGAAGAGGGATTACATAGCTCAATTAAATAAAAAGTGGCTACCTTGAAAGGACATTTCTCAGTTAAGGAAAATACCAATACTATTTCGTAGATGAATAAATGACTATTCTCAATTCCATGACAAAGCTTTTCAAAGATACCATAAGACCATAGGTGGCCACCCTCAAACCAAAGGAAATCTCCTGGGGTGGCTGTGAGAACTAAAATGGAGGTCTGGGTCTGGAACAATAACGCTACTGGTGCTCCAGGTGGTACTGGCTGACACTGTGCAGTTATATGGGAAAAAATGTCCTGAGGCCCCTGCCTTCTTTTGAAAAATATTTAGGTGTTGATTCGCTCTTTTAAATGTCCATTTCAAGGGTATATGAATATTGGATGAGTCAGGCAAGCAAGTTAGCTGATTAAATTCTTATGACCTCAAACAACTTATAATAGTAAAGCATTAGTGTTGGAGGAATTGGATTTAAGTTCTGACCCAGTGTGAGACCTTGGCAAGTCACTAACCTCTGGAGCTCTGTCCCCTCCTCTGTGAAGCGGTGTTACTGACACCTACCTCTTTTCATTACCAGGGTCTGGTCACATGTGATCACACATGGTGATGAGGGTCACACATGATCAAGGGCAGAGTTAGTATTTGTATCTACTGCTGCAGGCAGTGTATACTAGGTGCTCAGTACTCATTGAATCAATTGAATAAAATGTGAAAGTGATTGTAAATGGTGAGTTCTTGGCAGACTGCAAGGATGTATGGATTTCTTTGACTGCGGTACACCTGTAGATGTATAACCCACATTTCTATAGTATCTCACAGTTTCTAGCACCTAATCTACCCATTTTCTCTTCCAGGACAAATGATGGAAGAATTGGTGAAAGCCAGGAGGGAAAAAATATGCCCCGATTCTGAATCGCCTAACCCTCACCATCTGTATAGAGAAAGAATTCTTCAGAGCCTGTCTTATTTACTATAGAAAATAATACAGAGCTGTTGGGGGAATGGACTCACTGACTTTCAATCTTTCCCATCTCTTTCCTCCTAGATTTGTGATCTCAGGGCACAGAGACATCTCCATCTGTCTATGCTTGAAAACCTCCTGATCACAATGCTGTCTGTTCAAATACTTGTTCAATAAAAGTAAACCCAGCAGAACACCGTTTCTGGGATTTCTTCATCACTGCCTGGATAATAGGAACTTTATTTTTTTTTTTAACAGAAGCCAAAAACTCTACCCTTTTGTCTTGCTAAGCTATTGCTGGACACAGAATGCTCACCTTTTTTCAGATTCAAGTTGCTGTCATAGTTGGGAAGAAATGTCTAGAAGGGAGGTAGGGAGGTATGGGCTCCCTGGCATTCAAGAGCTGTATAAGACCAAACCAGCTATGAATCACCTTCGGTACCTGTCACCTTACCAGCTCTCCTGCCTACCTTCTGTACTTCCACAGAGCATAACTACCACTGTTACACAGATACCATCCAAAGACACAAACCAGTAGTTTCTCATATTCAGTTGTGTTGCTCCTTGACTATTTCCTCTATCAGGGCCTTGGACCCATGGTCTGGGCAAGACTAAGGAAATAAGAATTACCAGTGTGTCGCATGTCGCTAGGGCAGCACTGTCCATTAGAAATAGAATTCAAATGACACATAATCTCCAATTTTCTAGTAGATACAAAAGAAATGGGTAAAGTCAACTTTAATAATATATTTTATGTAGCCCAATAAGTCAAAACTATTATCATTTCAAAATATAACCAATATAAACTTTTATTTTAACCAGGTCTTGAATTAGTGTATGTATTTTGTATTTCCAGCATATCTGTTTGGACCCACCGCATTTCAAGTGCTTAATAGCTACATGTAGCTAGAGGCCACTAAACCAGTCAGTGAGCTCATGCATCTGAGAAATCAACCAGGGAATATGAGCAGTAGGTAGGGGTGAGATGGAACAGCCTGTAAGCTCCTGCCTCGGTGCTGAAACTCTGTCGTGCTCAGCATCTTGATACTGATGTCCTGTGAGCGTACCTAGTTACGTTGTTCGCTTACAGTTACTGGGCTGGTGCTGAACACATCCTAGAGGGAGAAAGCAATGTAGAGTCCATCATGGTTGAAGTTGTTCTCAGCTATAGAAGAACTGCACCCAGAATGGCAGGTCTACTTGAATTTGGGAAGTTAATTCTGTATTTTTCACCTCTGCCCTTTTCTTTTAGATAAGTTGTCCCTAGGGCAATTATAGTAGGATTTTGTGATCTTTGTCCTTTGTAACTGTGTAAAAGATCAGTTCCACACTAGTTTTTTTTCTATGCTATCATTAAGAAAACAGGAGAAAAAAAAAAGAAGGCTTGTAAATAATATTTCAAGCATGAAAATACTGTCATTTCAAAAAAAAAGTGAGAAAACAATGTTGCTATTTTCTTCGGCAATTCCGGGATGTAAGGGAAGGGTTTAGGGAGTCTGTAGCATGAGATTGTATTTCCTTCCTGGGTAGTTTAGGAAATCCAGAAACTCTGGATGGCTAGGGTGTCCATGGCTAAGACATATTATTTTTTGAGAAGCAGTTGCTTTTTTATGTCATTTTGAACATTTTTTTGAGCTATAAACAATAAACCCTTTACCTTCTTTCATTAGTATTTTTCTGGTGATTATGATTATTACATAATATGCACAAAAGACTTTGTTATCGCACGCTTAAGATTTAACTAATCCTTGATAATCATTCTAAACACCAGGGAAAGTGTTGCTTAGGAAGAGGGTGGGGTGGGGTGCCTGGGTGGCTCAGTTGGTTAAGGAATAGGGTGGGGTGGAGCATGGGATGGTCTGGAATGGGATGAGACATGGGGATGGAGAAAGGCCCAAGGACCCAGGGAAGGTCAAGGGTAAAGTGGAGGGTGCAGACATCATGAATGGGATGGGGTCCAAGAAAAATAGACAGTGGACTGAGGTGCAGGGATTGGGATTGAATGTGAAGGTGTTGAACACATTACTTGGGATTTAAAAAGCTGAAAGTTGATTTTTTTTTTTTTGGCAGACACAAACAGGTGAATATAAAATGTCATCTGTGTCAAAATGTTCACAACAAAATAGCTGCATTAAATGTCAAGTAGACTAATTTTTCTTTCAAGTGAACTAATTTTTGAGTTGCTTCTTGAGTTATGGCTCAATGGATGGGAGGCAAATGAAAACCAGACCCATGTCACTGAGATTTCACAAACCAGCCCTAAAATTCTAGCCCAGGAAGTGACAAAGGATCCTGAGTTGGAACTGAAAAAGCAAAACTATATCACCTCTCCTTGGTCACCACCACAGCCTTACACATTTCTCTAGAACTGATGCTGAAAATGATTCCATTTTCAGAATATGGGTTTTCAGAGATCTAACACTATCAAATTCCTTATTTTCTCATGTAAGGAACTTACCTGAAGTTTTCCTCTCTCTCAAGGCTTCAAAAACACCCAAAGAGAGCACTTGTCTAGGCTATGGGTAGGCAAACTTTTTCGGTAAACAGCCAGATAGTAAATATTTTAGGATTTGTAGGACATACAGTCTCTGTCACAACCGCTCAATCATGCTGTTGTGTAAGTAAATAAATTTACATTGTGTAAATAAATATACATGGCTGTGTTTCAATAGAAGTATATTTATAAAAACAGGTTGTGGGGGATGCCTGGGTGGCTCAGTGGGTTCGGCATCTGCCTTCAGCTCAGGTCATGATCCCAGGGTTCTGGGATCGCGTCCCGCATCGAACTTCTTGCTCGGCGGGGAGCCTGCTTCTCTCTTTGCCTGCTGTTCCCCCTGCTTGTGTGCTCTCTCTCTCTCTCTCTCTGATGAATAAATAAATAAAATCTTAAAAAAAAAAAACAACAGGTGGTGGGCCAGGTTTGACCTGTGGGCTGTAACTCAGTAGTGGATAAGAATCTGTCTCTTGTCCTTCTTTGTAACTTACTGGTCTTCTCTTCACCCTCTTTTATACTCTTAAACACCAACCACACTTCTCACTCCATGATAACAGAGAATAAAAATAGAAATAGAATAGTTGAATAGAATTATAGAAAATAATAAATGTTGACATTTCTAAACATTTAATATGTGCTTGAAACTGAGAAAAGCACATGGCAAGACTCAGATTTGTACCCCAATCCAACATTCTTTGTGGCCTTCTTGATTGACTTTGACCAAGGCCAATGTCATATATTATATAGAGAGATAATGGTAAATAAAGTGAATATGTCCTGCGGCCTTTACAATGACAAGGGCTGTTTACCTCCTGGAAAAAAAGCATAGCAAGACATTCTTGTTCTTTCTTTGATGCTATCACGGCACACAGGTGCCTTTGTCTTTCCAGGATTCAAATTAAAGTTCTATCTAAATAACATCTGACTATAAATCCTTCTTTGAGATGAGGAAAGAACAGAGAGGACTTTGTCAAATAAGGACTAGTCCCAGGAAAATAGTCAAACAAAATATTTGTCATCCTTGATGGAAATTTCACATGACTATAGTGCTCCTTCCAGATTATTTTGAGGGATGGTATGCTGTCTTCCTCTAGGTCATTCTACGTCATTAACTAGTTTTCCTTGTATCTTTCCTTGCCCTCTATCACAAAGCAATCAGAAAACAGTGTGGACGTTTGCCAGTCTAATCTCTTACAGTACTTGTAATATTTTTTATGACTTTTAGACCCTCTTTTTTTCTCCAGTGGACTTTTCTAATGGCCTTCAAACCGACTTGCTTGTCTCCATCCTTATAGCTCTCTCTTAAAAACAAAACAAAACAACAAAAAGAAAACCCTCCAAATGACCTCTTCAAAACACTGATCTATTTAATTCCCTGGTTTAAATTGTTGAAAACTCCTACTAAGCCGCCACACTGTGCTAGAACAAAGCAAAACGAGACAAACCGGAAGTCTAGGCATTGGCTTCGGTCTCCCCCCACCCCTTTCTTCCTGCGTAGAGTCAATCACCACCGATAAACTCAGGTTCAAGCCATCATCGTCGCTTCATGATCATCGCTTATTAATGACCTCCTTGCTTCAGGCTTCTCCCTTCCACTGCATTCTTCACTGTAGGCAGAATAATGCTCTGAAATCCAGATCTGATAGCATTATTCTTAAAACCTGTAAGCGGCTTCTCTAGCCCCCAAGATGAAGTCCAAAGTCTTTCTGACATGTGAGGCCCCCGTTCACCTCTCCAGCCTCCCCTTTTACGTTGTCCTCTTTCCCTTAAATAATTTTCTTGAACTTCTTCCTACGTGTCCCTTCCTAACATACTCTTTTTATCCACCCCCATGGTCCTTCTCCCAGTTTTTCTTCCATCTCCCAAGGTCCATCCGTCCAAACTCTTATTTGTTATTGCTCACTGAAGGTACAGCTTCTTTCTGGAAACCTTCCATGACCTCTTTCCCTTTAGAATATGATTTAGTTAGGGGCACGTGGGTGGCTCAGTCGGTAAAGCGTCTGACTCGTGATATTGGCTCAGGTCATGATCGCAGGGGGCTGAGATCGAGCCCCACGTCGGGCTCTGTGCTGGGTGTGGAGCCTGCTTAAGTTTCTTTCTCTCCCTCTCCTTTTGCCCCCACCCTGCTTGTGCTCTCTCTCTCTCTAAAAATAAATTTAAAAATAAATTTTTTGAAAAAGAATATGAATCAGTCATTCCTTTCATATGCTCCCATAATATCCTCTGGTTACACCTGCCTGCCCAGCTGTCACTGCTGTGCACTAGCTTATTTAGGAGTTGCTCTCTCTCACTAGACTGTGACTTTTTTAAGAGAGTAGAACATTTAATGTTCATGTTCAAATCCCCAGTGCCTGGTACCATGCCTGGCATGAAGCAATTGCTTATGAAAAGTTGTTGAGTAAAACTAGTCCCTTAAGATAAAGATTTTAAAAGGGAATATAGGATGGAAACTCTCAGTTCTGGTAATGACATAAAGCCTCCAAGGATAGGGGACGACCATTACTTTTCAAGGAACTTAAAAAAGCAACTACATTCCCTTCCTGGTACAAATAATAAAACAACAACAACAACAACAAAAACGCTGACGCTAATAGCTGGAAACAAACTAGTTACATGAAAATATGAACTTATGAGATTTATTTCCCCTCCTCCTCCCTGCCCCAGAAGGCTAAATTCATGAGGTGTTTCTCAGAAATACTAGCAAAAGCTGCAGCTAAAGAGGAATGCAAAGAGTAGTATGATGCCAGAAAAATATGCTGTGAAGTGTACTGTTGTAATTGGCATTGTACTTGTAACTGATTAACTGGATTTTATCTGCTAAATATGTAATACATACTGATAAGGTCTCAGTTGAGAAAAAATCATTTTATTTCAGGTTGATAATATCCCAGATCGACAGGGCTAGAGAAAAATTAAGAGATGATTTATCCAGGATGTTTCGTGTATGGGAATCTGGAAACCTGGAGAGGGAAAGTGATTTTTTGAGCTTACCCAAGTGGGTCTACATCAGAAATACAAATTCAAGTAAGTGTATTTTAATCTCATGTTCCTTACACCACTCCCTCTGGCTTAATGAATCCCAGTTCCATGCTCTTCATACAAATAATATTATCTATCTGATTATGTTTACAGACAAAAGAAATGGATTTTGCGTCTAGTGATCCAGAAAATTGCTCACTATCTACAGAAATGGTTACTTCTGTTTATTCATGGAATAATTCAATTCCAAATCTATGGAACATGTGGCAGGAGAAAGTAACACGTGCTGATTTTTTAGCATATAGGAATGGGCTTAATAATAAAAAGTGAATTCTAATGGCTTGACTTACATGAAAGAAGTCCTGGGAGCAGTAATAAAATGAAGTTTTCAACTATTATACTCTTACCTCTGGATCCATTTTGCTCCTGGAATTTTAAGTGAGAAATTTGCCAGAACTCCTGTTGCCAAGGTCTCTAAAAATAAGTTATGGACAAGTTGTGTTCACAGGGGATATTTGCTTAAGTCCCAGCCTTTGGTCACAGGACAGTATGGCTACATCTAGCAGGAAATGCCACATCCTTCCCCACCCAGAGGCTGTTCCTATGCGCTCAAAAGAGGAGTAGGCAGTTGAATGGGTTCCAGTTTTAGGTGCCCACTGAAGGATTGCTGGTGGGGCTGCATAAGCCCCGATTAGCACTTACCTAGAAGCACAAGATAATATTCTAAAGAAGAATGGAATATTGATCATCATTTTAATGTCAATATGTCAAACACGAAATAATAACACAACACCAACAATAAAAGCAATAGTTAAAAGCTATTAACTACTCTTCCCTGTATCTTTCCTTCCCCTCAATCACAGAGCTATAAGAAAACAGCGTGTACATTTGCCTTAGAGGATATTTGAGTTAAACTGGACAAAAACATAATGGGCAAGAAATTATTCTTAATGGCTTGTGTGCTTTGGAAAGCAATGAAAGGAGAAGCAATAAAAATTTCAAAAGAAATGAAAGGGACCAAGTTCTAATATTGACTACCGCTGCTGCTTGGCAGCAGTCTCAAAAAACAAAAGACGGCTCAGTGTACGACCATGAAATGTGTCTGCCAAACCCAGGATTCAAGAGTTCTCGATCTCAACCTAAAGTCACCACGTCCCAAGGGTGGCACAGAATCAAGGAACTACCTCAGGGAAGGGAACCATTTACAGCTGGCTTGGACCATCAGGATGCAGGCAGCAGCCATGACTAGCCAGGGATTAGAGGGCCTCGCCTCATGTTCTTGCTCACTTCTTAACCATCTCAGATCCTCATCAACCTCAATAATGAATGAGACTAAACGTCCCCAAAGCCCGGCAGAAGACTTGGAATCAAACATGATTTTATTTAGAGAAAAAGAGGGAATAGATAATTTTGTACATCTACATTTATTGATCAAAACTCACACCTTCTACGTGGGGGATCATACTGGGGGTTGCTAAGAATTCATGTGCAGTGCACATCCACCTCCAGGCCTGGCTGCCCTAGAATCACAGCCAATCTCAGTTCTCTCTGAGATAAAACCTTAAACCTGTTAAGGAACTGGTAATAGAAATGGGAATGTACTTGAAGTCGCTCTGAAGTAACTTTTGATCTGGGCAATGTGTTGTGATGGTATTGAGTTTACATAATCCTACATAGTGTGTTTATTTTTTATTTTTATTTAAATTCAATTTAATTAACATATAGTGTATTATTAGTTTCAGAGGTAGAATTTAGTGATTCATCAGTTGTATATAACACCCAGTGCTCATTTCATCATTTCTTAATACCCGTCACCCAGTTACCCCATCCCCCCACATCCACCTCCCCTCCAGCAACCCTCAGTTTGTTTCCTATAGTTAAGAGTCTCTTATGGTTCATCTCCCTCTCTGTTTTTGTCTTATTTTTCCTTCCCTTCCCCTATGTTCATCTGTTTTCTTTCTTATATTCAACACATGAGTGAAATCATACGGTATTTGTCTTTCTCTGACTGACTTATTTTGCTAGTTCTAGCCATGTTGTTGCAAATGGCAAGATCTCATTCTTTTTGATGGCTGAGTAATACTCCATTGCATATATATACCACTCTTCTTTCTCCATTCATCTGTTGGTGGGCATCTGGGGTCTTTCCATACTTTGGTTATTGTGGATATTGCTGCTATAAACATTGGGGTGCAGGTGCCCCTTCAAATCACTATGTTTGTGTCCTTTGGATAAGTACCTAATAGTGCAATGGCTGGGTCATAGGGTAGTTCTATTTTTAACTTTTTGAGGAACCTCCATACTGTTTTCCAGAGTGGCTTCACCAGCTTGCATTCCCACCAACAGTGTAGGAGGGTTCCCCTTTCTTCACATCCTCGTCAACATCTGTTGTTTCCTGACTTGTTATAAATTTAGCTATTCTGATCGGTGTGAGGCAGTATCTCATTATAGTTTTGATTTGTATTTCCCTGAGCCCGAGGGATGCTGAGCATTAAATCTTTAGAAAGTTACTGAGTAGTGGCAAAAGGAAGAAAGAAAAATGCAGTCTTACTAGAATTTGTAGACAGGGCTAAATTCTCTGTCATCCCTGTGGGAATTTCCAAAAGGAAGAAACATGGGAGGTAGATTTTTTTTTAGAGGTAGATTTATAAGCTATTATTCTTGAACTCTGAATTTTAAAAAAATGATAAACAATCAAACAACACTTATATTCTTCCTGGCAAGGAAGGCACACACTCAAAACCTAGTTGGTGAGAGTTTGGGTGTGAGTGTGAAAATCAGAGAAGAAATGAAGATTCCTTCAATGTTCCTGGATTGGGTTGCCACTGACAGATATTAACAAAGTGAAACTGGAGGGAAGCCATTAAAAATGAGATTTAGCAACAAGGTCTCCTAGGAACATGTTGAACTGGAAGATCCTTTGGGATGTCAGAAAGGTGAGATCCAATAAGCAGTAGAGAATTGAGTCCAGGATCCGGGTGGCAGGTACTTGCTCATGTTCTCTGGGAAAGCAAGTAGGGACAGAAATCCCATGCTGACACAGGGCTGTGTAATGGTGTGAGAAGATTTGGCATAGCAGAACAAATCTTGTACTAGAATCTGGGGATCTGTCTCACTGAGGGGTCTTGGACAAGATACTCTCCCTTCCAGGGCCTCACTTCCTTTTGTGTGTGTGTTCTAGATCAGTTTCCAAATGGATTTGCATGGAAACTTATGGGAAGTGCTGGAAATGCAGGCACTCTTGAATCCTGTCTTGCTTCTATTTAAGTGATTGCTTTTTTAAAAATCTGTTTCATTGCTTGCTTGCTTCATAGAATTACATTCAGGGAAGGGGGAAATACCATTTCTTAATTAAATAACAATAATGAAAAGTTTGAAAGCCACAGACCCAGGTGCTTGCTCCTGACCTGGCCAGCTCTACCAACACTAAGCCATTTTTCTCATTTCTGTCATCTACTCAGAACTTGGTCACTCTAATCAGATGCTCCACTATGACTTGGGAAGAAGATCATTTATCCCATTGAGAAAAGTTTCTGGAGCACATTTCAGTATAGTATACATATTTCAAATGCTGAACAAGCACTGAAATATGGGTGAGGTGCAAGTATGCAAATTTCACAATAGCATAAACCAAAATTATAGAATTATCTCTGAGAAAAAGAGGTGGTATTGGAGAATGGAAAGGATGAATGAGAGAGAAACATCCTAAAAAATTAGAAATAATTGCAACCAGTTACTGGGAGACCGTAAGTTCTGAAATTGAAAGATCTGGTTTTGGTCAAGATTCTATCACTCATTAGCTGTCTGCTTTGGGCAATTTGCTTAACTCCTCCAATCTTTGAGTTTGTCCTTTGGGAATTAATTCTAGCTTAACTCCGTATTAACTCTATCTTCTAGAGAGCTGATGTCATCACATGAGATAGTGTCATCCACATGATATAACAGAGGTGAAAGTGCTAAGTAATTGGAAATCATTAGACCTGGATTATTGAAAGAACGTTGGTTATGTGGATGGACATATATATATATAGATATGGACGCGGAAGAATGTGTCAAACAGAATATCATGATTATAATCTTCAGATTATATGCTAAAATCTGGATTTTCAATATAAATATTGGTTTTTGTTACTGAAGTAGCATATCTTAGTAAAAAAATATAGGAGAGAAGTATAGATCTAGAATCCTAGAGAACTGGCTCTTCCAACTGTTCACTCTGTGACTAAAGAGAAAGCACTTAATATTTCTGTGTTTGTAGTCCCATCTGCTAAGTAGCAGTAATACTGGTCTGCATATTTCACAAGTTTTTTTAGTCACTTAACAAGCCTTCATAGAACATTGTAAATTATCTTCGAACTCTAGAAAATGTATTATAGTGCTAAGTATCCATGTTGTGTACTACTATACATTTTCAAGAAATGTTCTCATTGCTCCTGTTTTCTATTTCAACTTTCCCGCATTTCATATAATCTTGAAACCCTTTATACATGTCATTTTATTGTTTATTTCTCTTCACTACACCTATGATTTTATTTGTTCTCAAATACAGCTATGCTGTTGTATTTGCTAAGAAACCAGAGGATTATTATGCAAGACAGTTCTGGTAGGTGAGTTTCGGGATATAACTATTCCAGCTGCCTATAAATCAAGGTAATAAGGAAGCTTTTCTTGACAAATGAACTTAACATCCTAGCTTGGCTTAACAACCAATCATCAGTGAAAAGATCAATCTTGAGGAGGGTGGGACCCTGCCTTATGCATGTGTGTATATATATGTGTGTATGTGTGCCTCAGAGAAGTCACCCTCACTCCTCATCACTATGGCGAGTATCACTGCTTTTGCCATCTTTGCTCTTGTAGCCACCGCATGGGCTACCCCTCCACCTGGTGAGTTAAGACTCCTTTGAATAGCCATGGCTTTATGTTAACTGCAGTTTGTTCAACCTTCAGTAACGATAGAATGTTAAAGTCAGAAGAAAACTTGAGACCTTAACTATTTGGATTGGACTGATTAGCAAAGAGGGGGTGGGGGGTCAGAACTTCTAGAAGAGGAAGAGAGACTGAGAAGAAGAATAAAAAGATTGTCATGGGAATAAAAGGTAGAGCATAAGGAATATAGTCAGTAGTACTGTAATACTGTTCGGTGACAGATGGGAGCTACAACATAATGTGGTGAGCACAACATAATGTATATAGACTTAGTGAATCACTATGTTGTACACCTGAGACTAATGAAACATACTGCCTCAGCTATACTTCAATTAAAAAAAAAGAAGAAGAAGAAAAGGACTGTGGGCAACCTGCTTAGTTCCTGATCCAGACGCCAGGCTTCTGACTTGCCTTTCAGAAACAACTTATGCAGCTTTGAGACCTTCACCCAACCCTACCCTGGGCTTGCTCACAGGAATTCCTGTGACAGCCCTTTCTCCAATGACCAGGGATTTCCCCCCCATGTTGTTTTTGTTTTTGTTTCTTTTAAGTCAGAATCACACACATTTCTGGCTTCATCCTGAATTGGCCCTGAGTAAAGAAGAGACCTCTCTTAGGTCTGGCCTGGGCCAGGGATGGCAGATAGCGGTTTTAGTTACTGTGAACAATGAATTCAACCTTGCATCTCTAACTATGGAATTTGCTCTTTCTCGGATTCCTTCTCTTCAAATGCATCTCATGCCACTCTCTTCCGGTGATCAAGTAGTGGGAAGAAAGGTGAGTGTAACCTTCTCTGTGGGGTCTTGGTAAAAATGAAATCGGAGCTGATGTGTAAATGGAGCTGTGAAAGTAATGAAGTTGGCTCACTGTGGATGGAAATAATTCCTAGGGAGTTAAAACCGTTCCTACTCTGCTTCTCCTTGTGGTGGTTCTTTCTTTAAAGGTTGCAAAAGGAGAACAACAGATAAAGTAAACTGTTACCATTAGGCGTCATTTCAAACTTTTCTGAGTATTTTTTACTTTCATTATTCCATTGTACTCTCACTGTAACGTGAAAAGGAGAGACTAACATCTCCTTCTTAAACAGCTAACTCTAATTTTATCTACAGAATGTTTCATGTCTGACCTGTCTGACCTAGCTGCCCCTAGTGCAGCATTTGATCCACAGAAGGTCTTCTAGACATGTTTGCTGACAAGTTGAAGAGGCTAGTATTCCTTCCACTCTCTTCTTTGTCTTACCAACTTGATATGAGAAAGACGACAGAATTGAAGGAAGACGATGTAAGCCATTATTTTTTGTTCCAATTATAGGTGGACTGCTCCAAATACAACACAAAAGACTCTGAGATTGCATGCCCAAGGCACCTGGATCCAATATGTGGCACAGATCATAAAACTTACAGTAATGAATGCATGTTTTGCATGCTAACTCAGTAAGTATCATACTCAGTTTGGATCTCCTCTTTTTTTTTAAAGATCATGAAGTCCACATTGGCCAAAATCTGCTTGGTTTATAACAACGTGGTTTGATAAATCCTACCTTTGGTCGTGCTCCTCCAATACCCTTTGGACATTAATTTGTTCAAATAAAAAATAAACAAATAAATTTAGCTGTATCTCAAAGGAGATATGTATTTCTTTGCTATCCAGCCAAATTCTCATTCACATTATACACTATTCCTCAGGCATTAGCTGTTACCTATAGACATTTTTATTCCCACATTACATTTGAGGAAGCTGAGTCTCAGGCAGAAAATGTGTCTTGGTCAAAGTTCCATAATCTTCTGTTGTGTCTTTCTTATTGCATAATGAGAACTCAGAAGACAGCTCTCTCTATGTAGGCTCTTTGCCATGGGTGCTATTTACAAAACTTTGATCTATCCTTCCTACCCCAGAGAAAATCCATGTTGCTTCTTATGATTATCTGGAAAAGTCTAGGGAGGAGATTGAAAGTACAAATGGATAGTTGGGACCCCCACCACCAGTAGCCCGCAAATTACATATGAGTTCCTCACTGTAAACATCTCAGCTTCTAGGAGAATGAAAGAATGGTTATTACCAGCCATTCCAGGAATTGGAATTCACTGCTTTATGATTAGTGACTAAAATCACAGGCTTTGGTGTCACACATCTGCATTAGAATCCAGACTGCACTTAGGAGACGTGTGACATTAGGCAAATACCCAATCCACCTCATGCTTCAGTAGTCTCATCTGTAAGATAGAAATTATAATAGTGTTTAGGATCCACGGCGATAAAACACGTCAAATCTTAGCTAGGCAGCTAATACGGACTGCATACTTACAGAAATGAGCTCTTCTTCCTTCTCATTTTCTCCTTCTTTTCTAACCCTTCTGAAAATTTATAGTCAAGTGTAATAACAATTTATTCAGAATAAAGTCTCTCAGGATACACAAACTCGTGTACTAATAAAAACACAAGAGACTAAACACGAGATTTCACTGATTTTTATCATTTCATAGCCTCCTTTTAGAAGACAGAAATCTTCTAGAAAGAAGTGACTGTTACAAAATTACACAGACTACAAGTGCCAGAGATGGATTTGAACATATTTTCTTTTTCTTAACTGCAAAAAATGTTTTCACACTATATTATGCCTTTGATTTTCATCTGAATATTCATGGACTAATTTTTTTAAATGCCCAATCTCCTCTTAGTGCTGATCTTATTTTCTTATATTTTTATTTGTTTACAAAATGATCATCCATCAAAGGTGTTAATGGTCAATATTAGCCAACCTGGGTAGAATATTAACCAGAGCTCCTCATTCTCAGTACAGGACAGAGAATACAGAATGACATATGACAGTATTTTACTCTGTGGATTGTGAAATGCCAAGTAATGCATTACCCATTCAATAAAAATCTTCTCTTTCAGAAACAAAGGATTTCAAGTCAGAAAACTTCATGATAATAAATGTGTAAGTATACACAGAAATTTCATTTATTCTTAATATAAAATGTTACAATGATTCCTCACTTTATGAAAGTTTTAAAATAGACATTTTAGAAATTGTCTGTGAGTATGTATAGTCATAGGTAAGTCATGTGGCCAGCCTAAACAAAAGACCTGAACACAGTTAATTTACTTCTCCAGAGGAAAACTCCACAAATTTTACTCATAGCCCTTAACTGGGGCAGAATGGTATACATGTGGTTGTTTTCTAACACTGCAACTAATTAGCAGGTTAAGAAGAGGACATTAGGGACTCAAAGACACTCTCATAACAATAAAGGAAGTTATTAAAAAAAAAACTCGAGAACAAATGTAAAGACAGTTCTGGAGTAAAGAGCTATGTGAATGGATGTAGATAATTTTAATAGAGGTTGGAATGTGACAAGAGAAATAAAAACATGGGGTTGTAGTAGTAAAGACAGTTCATTTTAAGGGGTGGAGCTGACCCAATTTGAGGGAGAGAAATGTTGTCATGAAACTGTTATAAAAAGAGTTAAACTGATTTCTAAGGAGGACTAGGAGTCTTAGGAGTTGTTTTGGTGACTCCAGTGGGTAAGGTCAGGGAAGATAGGAAAACAGCCTAAGCTAAGGCACAGGGATGTATAGGAGCAGGAAACACTCTGGGAATTCAGTCAAGTTTACCGGGAGTTAGAGGCAGAGCAGATGAGAGAAGTAAGCATGGCTCGTGAGGGGACTTTCTGTAGATGGGGAATCAGTTAACTAATAAAAAAAAAAAAAAGATCTGATTTGTTTTTTAAAAGATCACTCTGACATGAATGTGAAGGGTGACTGAAATCTTAGCTAAGCGTGGACACCGGGCAGCAAACTGGCAGACACCTGCAACTATGCAGGCAAAACATCTGGAGGGCCTGAATAAAGTGGAGAACTGTGTGGCGAGGAGAGGACTGGTTCGGACATTAAGCACAAGATAGACCCCCTGGGGGGCGCCTGGGGGGCTCAGTCGTTAAGCGTCTGCCTTCAGCTCAGGTCATGATCCCAGGGTCCTGGGATCAAGCCCCGCATCGGGCTCCCTGCTCAGCAGAAGCCTGCTTCTCCCTCTCCCACTCCCCCTGCTTGTGTTCCCTCCCCCGCTGTGTCTTTCTCTGTCAAATAAAGAAATAAAATCTTAAAAAAAAAAAAAAAAGATAGACCCACTGGATGTACTCTATTCACCAGTTCCCGGTGGAGAATGAGTGAGAGGGAAGCCCTAACCTCAAGCTAAACTATCTCCTACTGTGACGAGATTGCCACCATGGTTGGGTCAGATTTTGTGAATTGAAGAGGATATGTCTTTTTGCATGTGGGATTGAGGGCTAAATGACATCTCAAGGCCTTTAAAAAAAGCTCATTTTCTATAATTTAACAATTTGAAGTTGTTCTTTCTTTGTTTCCTTTTTTTGGACTGCAGGATATTGAGTGTACCCAATATTCTGAAATATGTACCATGGAAAACTTACCTCTCTGCGGATCTGATGGGCAGAACTATGCAAACAAATGTTTATTTTGCAATGCTGTTGTGTAAGTGCTGAATTTAATGTGCTATTTGCAGAAATAGCCTTTCCCGCCAAGCCAGAAACCATCATAGCTACCTAATAAGCAAGATGCTCCTACGAAGCATAAAAGTGAGATGGTTCAGTGATAATTATAATATTTTACAAAAAAAGTAAAAAGAGAGAAAGAGAGAGAGGGCAAGAGAAAAAAGAAAGTGGATTGTCGGAAGAAACTGAAGCTGGAAAAGGAGACTTGATCAACATCATAATATTGCTAAGTGGCAGATAACAGAGATATTTATAGATTTTTGGCTCCTAACACTGGTTTTGAATTACTTTTTCTACCATGCTGGAGCTCAGTTACTAATTACTTACCTTTCACACTCTGTGCTCATTTGGCTGACATGATCTAAGAATATTAAAGTTTCAATTTAAGATCTCCAAAGCATTCCCTTAAAAAAAAATTATTTCTTTTGTAGGAATAGTCGTGGTGAACTTTTTTTGGCAAAGCGCGGACAGTGCTGAGTCTCCCTGATGCTCAAGGGCACCGAGTTCCCTTTGGCAGATTCCACGTAGAGAACCAATCCCTCTTGGATGGCTATGGGAGCAAATATATGGATTTCATTCTTCAATAAAAAATTCTCAGCAGAAAGCTTTCAGGTTTGTCTTTGGATGTGACTGTTTCTTAAGGAGAATGTCTATGGCCATTTCCCTCAATAGGTCACACAGGAAGATTTCCTCTATTTCTACTCAAGTTGAGTAGGAGAGATTGTATACACACTGGTGAGAGAAGAATCTGCTCTTAGCATCCCATTAAAAAGAAAAAACCTCACAATTTTTAAGTAAACATGCATCATGTGGCAGATCTGACCACAAGTCTAATACTAGTACCTTTAGCCACAATAATGAAAAGTGGGAAATTCAGCTTTGGAGAAAAATAAAGTAAGCATCCATAATACTGTCAACTAATCAGACCAGGAATAATATTAGACATTAGATATCCATTCAAAGAGGACTCAGTCACAAGTGGCATCCACAAAGGAAGACATTTTGTTGATCATGTTGGGAAGAGAATAAAAACAATATAATCTGATTAAATTGTTGAAGTCACTAAAAGGCCCAAGGAAAGTTCAAGGTAACTGGGAAAGATGAGGGCATATGCAGAAGTATTATAAGATAGAGAGATCAGAACTTTCTCATTTCTGGGGCTCCACAGAGAGGAGTCATGTCATTAATGTAACATGCAAAGATAGATATTTTGCATTGGTAAAGAGAAGAATTTCCTAACAGTAAGTTTTTAAATAGGAACAAAGTTATGCCCTATAAGTTCATCTGTCCAAAGAACAATGCTTTTTTTTTTTAAGATTTATTTATTCATTTGAGAAAAAGAGAGAGAGCATGCACATGCGGGAGGGGAGGGCAGAGGGAGAAGAAGGGAGTGAACCTCAAGCAGACTCCCTGCTGAGCATGGAGCCCACCGCAGGGCTCCATCTCACGACCTTGAGATCATGACCTGAGCTGAAATCAAGAATTGGATGCTTAACCAACTGAGCCACCCAGGCGCCCCAGCACAATGCTCTTTTAGTGAAGACTGGGCAAATGCTTGCCAGCTATTTTGTAGAGATTTGTGTGTTTTTTCTAACAACACACATAGAAAGATCACTATAGGTCAAGCAATCTGTTGTGTAAGGAAAGGCAATACAAATGGGCAAAGAATCCATGCCATTAAGGAGTTTGTACATTAGTCAGAGACATACTTTTGAAGAGCTGATTACTATACAATGTAAAAAAGACTATAATCAAGAATTATTAAAGGTTCAGTAAGAAGTGAAAGACCTGACCCTTATGACCTCATTTAACCTTAATTACCTCCTAAAGCCCTATCTCCAAATACAGTCACAATGGGAATTAGTGTTTTCACATTTGTATTTGTAGGGGACACAATTTTGTCCAAAGCAGCTAGGTTGCCAGAACTTTGTTTTTATTTTTCATATGTGAGAATAAAATGCATGACAACATAACAATAGAAGAAAGAAATGAAACTATTCTAAGATTCTGTGCTAAGTTAAATGGTATAATACCACTTCAAGGTGCACTGTGAGAAGTTAGAATGTATACTGTAAGTCCTAAAGCAACACTAAATATGCCACAAAGGAGATAAAATGGAATGATGAAAAAAATACTATATTTGTGTGTACAAAAGAAGACAAAGGAAGTAAAGGGGAAAAACAGATTGACCTAATAGAAAGGAAGTAGCAATATGGTACATTCGATGTAATTGTGTTAATTAGGGTTTTTCAGAAAAACAAAACCAATTGTGTGTGTGTGTATGTGTGTGTGTGTAGAGAGAGAGAGAAAAAGAGAGACAGAAAGAGACAGAGAGACAAGAGAGAAAGAAAAAGACTTATTTTAAGTAATTGGCTCATGTGATCATGGGGACTGGGAAGTGGGTCAGCAGGCTGGAGACCCAGGGAAGTGTTGATGTTGCAGCTCAAGTCTCAAGGCAGTTGAGAGGCAGAATTCTCCTTCCCCAAGAGATCTTAGGCTTCTTCTCTTAGGGTCTTCAACTGTTTGCGGGAATCCCACCCACATTACAGAAAATAGTATGCTCTACTCAGCGTCTACTGATTTAGACACTTCACCAAAGAGGAAATCCCAAAGGCACATATAGGTAGTAAAACTATTAAAAATGCCTGTGAGTGATTAACATAGAAGTCAGAATAGAGTCTGTGACAGGGGGCTGTGGTTAGGTAGTGCCTTAGTCTGTTTGGGCTGCTATAACAAAAAAAAAAACCCAAAACCCCCCAAAAAACAAACATAAACTGGGAGGCTTAAACAGAAAATGTTTATTTCTTACAGTTCTGGAGTCTGGCAAGTCCAAGATCAAGGTGCCAGAAAATTCAGTACCTGGTGAGGACTGTCTTCTTGCTATGTCCCCACATGGCAGAAGGGGCTCTCTGCCTTCATGACCTAATCACCACCCACAAGTTCTACCTCCTAATACCAACACATTGAGAATTAAGCTTCAACATATGAATTTGATGGGGACACAAATATTCAGTGCAGGCAATAACGTGGGGAAGGTTTTTAGGATAAAAGCCATTCTAGCTCATCACTAGAGTGCTGGGTACATGGGTGTTGACCTTATAATAATAAATAATTTAACTACAATTATTTTACAAAATAATTAACAACAATAATAACAACAAGATATACTAACCTAAATGTTGATTGTATCTGAAAAATATCTTCACAATGGTGTTGATCAAATATCTGGGCACTGTGGCCCAGCCAAGTTGACATATAAAATTAACCATTACGGTAAGTATATCAGTTATCATATTAAATATGAATGGTCTAAACACGCCAATTAAAGGAAGCGATTGACAGACTGGATTTTTTTTAAAAGACTAGATTTAAAAAAAGCAAACAAACAAGTGTGTTTACAAGAAAAACACTTAAAAAATAAAAGCACAGGGGCACCCAACTGGCTCAGTTGGTAGAGCATACAACTGTTCATCTCAGGGTTGTGAGTTCAAACCCCATGTTGGGTGTAGAGATTAGTTAAAAATAAAATATTAACAATAAATCATGGATCACTACATCAAAAACTAATGATGTATTCTATGGTGACTAACATAACATAATAAAATAAAATAAAATAATAATAATAATAAAAATAATAAAATAAAATATCAAGTAAGTAAATAAGTAAAAGCACAAATAGAATAAAAATAAAAGGATAAAGTAAGATTTACCATGTTAACATTAGTCAAAAGAAAGCTGGAGTAGCAATGTTAATATGAGCAAAATAGATTTTAGAGCAAAGACTAATTGAAAGGGTGAGAATTCATTTTATAATGTCAATTAATTAAGGAGATATAAAAGTCTTAAATGTTTATGAACCTCATAACAGAACTTCAAGATTCACAAATCAAAAATTAATCCAAGTGTGAGGAAAAATAAACAAATCCATGATCATAATCAGAGATTTCAATATCCATCTCTCAAAAATTAATATAACAAGAATATTAGCAATTGTGTAGCAGAGTTGAGCGATACTATCAACCACGTGACCTGAGAACATACCCCCGACACACAACAGCAGCGTAAACATTCTTCTCAAGTACACATGAAATATTTACCAAGATAGACCAATTTCTTGGCCATAAAACAAGTATCAATAAATTTAAAAGAATTCAAGTCACCTGGCATATGTCCTCTGACCATAACTGAATTGAATAAGAAAACAAAGCAAAACAAAAAAAATCTCTGGAAAATCTCCAGTATTTGGAAAGCGTATATCACAGCAATAAATAAACCCTGAGTCAAAGAAGAAATCAAATGAGAAACTAAAAGTATTTTGAGTCGAATGAGAAGAAGAGAGTAATATAATTTGTAGAATCCTCCTAGCGCAGTGCTTAGGGTAAAATTTGTATTGCTATATATCAATATTAGGGGAAGAAATTATCAAGATGGAGCATATCTTATGCCTTAAAACAAGTATAAATACATTTATCCAGCATTAATAATGCTAGTACTTGATTTGAAAACCCATTTTCCTGGCACATTTTGAAATACAATTTCTCATCTGCTTTTTTCCTCTGTGCCCACCCCACTAGATTATACAACTGAGGGCTTGGGCTATTCATAACATCAATGTGTCACTTGAAACACTTACCACAACACTTTACTTTTTTCAAATGTTGGTACAGGTTAGATTGATTCTGGGAAATAGTATGGTATGTTGCAACTAGAGGAAGTTTTCATTCAGTCCTTCAAGAAACATAAGCTTATAACGTGCCTCTGATGTTCCAGTAACTATGAAAGTGAGGACAGAAGGGTTCCAAGTTGGGACATAAGAAATGCTTATTGAATTGCTAAGATCAAAGCACTGTATCAGGCTTTTGGCTAAAAACATGCATAAAAACTTATTTTCTCCTTGCAAGAGGTACACAGATTACAGATAGCAAATATTTGTTTCCTTACCTGTAGGTTTATTCTAGGGGTTTTGAAACTTCATTGACTGTGACTCACAGTGAAAAAAAAAATTGTATTCTACCTCACCACCTAGAAATACACACGCTATTGAAGTTACGCTGTAATTTTTATGTCATTCTACTCTATTCACTCCATTTTACTATATTTTAAAATAATGTAATTTTAAAATAATGGTGGTAACAAAATAAATTTCACAACCTACTAAAGGGTTACAATATAGAATTTGAAAACTTGTACTGTACCGTCTGAGACTTAATGCTTAATTTTGGCGAGCAGAAGTGTCTGTCTGTGTATGTGTGCTCATAGCTGTGTGTCAGGTGCCACCCTGAAAAGAAAGTGGGATGTCTTCAACTCACACTGATCAGAGAACATTGCAAAGGAGAGTTGACTCAAGGCACCCACACTTAACCTGGGTCCTCACGATTTAGATGGTCAGAGCTTCTCCTCCACACGTCCCATAAGAGATTGTGGGCAGGATTTGCTGCCCCGAAGTGAAACGGAGAAAAGCAAATCAGTCTTTGAAAAGAGACAGAAGCCTGAGGGAAGAGGAATCAGGTCAGACACTGGGTGAGCTCACCGTCAGGGCCTCACCTTAAGGATTTATTTTCCTTCTCCTCTTTGAAGAAACTCGTCTTTATCTTACCAGCTTTTTACCTTCTCCCCCTTCTCGGTGATTCCCTTTAAAGATTTCCCTTTCTCCACCCTTTTAGTGAACAAATTCATGTACATCTGTACAGCCAGGGGTGGGAGTTTTAGGGAGAACGAAGGATGAAGACATTTAAAAGGGAAGTGTGACTGGTCTCAATTCTACCTCATGGTGAATCCTAGGGGACTGCGAGTAGCAGCCAGAAGTTACCAACAGGGACCAGCAGACCAGTGAGGGCCTAGTGCAGGGAGGACCTCTGAAAGCTAGAGAGGAGTAAACAGATGGGCAATTAAGGAAAGAAGTAGGGTTAGCAAGAAGTAAGAGCTTCCATTTTATGCTAGAATTGCATGTCCGCAAGGGAGGAAGGCCGACACTTGAATTATACAAGGTTGAGTGTTGGTGTTAAAAAGAAGTAAAGGAAATAGCAACAAAACAGTGATTCTGTCCAAAGAAAAGAGACAAGAAAACTTGTCTTATTGGGTATGTGGGATGCTCCTGTCAAAATGAAAATTACATCAGGTAAGATTAAATAGGCAAAGAAGACTTACCCAGTGCTATTGGGTAAGAGAAGCCAGAGCTCAGAATGAACTTAATGCTGCTGGAAAAAAAGGAGGAAGATCTGTAAGGTCTGGGTGAGCTAGTGAGAAAGTAGTGGAGGAGGTGAAAGGAAAATCATAGACCATTTGGCCTATGGCTTTATCGAAGGGAATATAAACTTGGCTTTATCTAAGGGAATATAAACTTGGCTTTATCTAAGGGAATATAAACTTGGCTTTATCTAAGGGAATATAAATTTCTCGTATCTTTATGACAGGAGGTAGTTTTGCAACTTAGGGCAAGATGTCCATGAAAAGTTAGACTCCTGCCCTCCCACAGAGACTAGGAGATAACCTGCACGGTCTTTCCTGATGGCTACATTTCAAAGGGATACCTCCCGGGTCCTTGAGAAAGACTTTTCCGTGTTGTAAAACTGGTGAGGGATTTCCAAAGACAATTACGTCTCAAGGCAACAGAGAAGGAATTTACACTTATAATATTTCTGAAGTAAATGTTCTAAGATAAGGGAGGTCAGGGGCCCGGAGTCAGGTAGAAGCCTGTCTATATTTTTGTCAAGCTGAGGGGAACTTGAAGGCCATTAAGACCATCTTGGTCAGTCTGGAGAACAGGTCAGGAATTCTGTTACTCAAATCAGTGTTCAAGACCAGAGCGGGAGATTATGCTAGTGTGGCTAGTGCCTCTATGGCGTCTATAAAATCCTTGAGAAGAAAAAGACTTTATCCTATAGCCTGGGGTTGGACTGACATCTGTGTGGTGGCTCTTCTGTGAGGGAAGGACAGCTGTTGGGGCGTAAAGGAAGGCAGCTCAGTGCTCTGCTGTGAATATAACTGGTTAACAAAATGGGCTAGACAGGAAAGCTCTGTAATTTGGGCAGTGGAGCTGAAACTTTCCTTTCTGCAGGAAAACAGCGGAGCTGTAGGTTAAATCTTGCAGTGGTATCCCTAAAAGGTGATAAGCACCGGCTTTGGACTATAGAGTAAGGAGTTGGTTTTGGGGTGAAAATGTTGGTTTGAAGTGACATGAAACATACAAATCAAATCATTTCATAGCTAGGAAGAGGAGCCTGCCATCCAGGGAAAAAGCCCCAAGTTATAGCTTTTAGCTTTAAACCACGGGTATGATCCATGATGAGAAAGTCATAGACTAAGGATTCTCTGAGGAAGATGTGATTCCTTAATCTCATTTATTCTTCTCACCCAATATTATTAATTCAACTGGAATTTGGGGGAGTTTGGAAAAGCTATAGATATTTTAGCCTTATTTCTTTCCTATGATGTTTTACTTTTTCTTCTGTAATGCTTTCTATGCAATGGAGTCCCTCTATCTCTCTGAGTTGGGGGACAAATGATTCATTCACTTAGTAAGGTAGCATTGTATTTTCAAAATGTTCCACATTAGATTATAAGCACAGAGCCCACAAATTAGGTGAAAACCTCCTATTTGATATTCTACATGGCTCAGATCCTTTCTGGAAGTGTACAGTAGGTTTGTTTTTAGGCACTTATTAAAGTTAATAAGAAATAAATTAACTGAGGTAAATAAAAATTTGTTCATTCTAGCATTGTTAATAATAATGAAAATTGGAATCAACCTAATTGAGCAATAGTGGAAGAATATTAATACAATAAAAACCCATATAAGTGACAGAATATGGCACCAGGCATCTAAATTCAAGTACTGTATGACTACATTCAAAAATCAAGAAAATGTCACAGTACATTGCTAAGTGAAAAAGGCAGAGAACAATATATAGTACTACAAAAATTTGATTTTTTAAAAACTGGAACAATGTAACTCAATACATGTTTAATGGTTATCTCTGGGTTTTGAGATTTCGTGTCTTTTTGTTTCTATTTTAAATTTCTATCTTACCTATTTTCTCAAGTTCACCTATTTCCTTGGTGTAAGAACAACTGTTCTTTACAGGAAGGCAGATGGAGACAAGAAGTTTAGATAACAGGAGGAAACTCAGCCATGAGCACAAATCTTCCAGGTCACAATGCAGCGAAGGCTCTGGTTCAGCTCAAGAACAAGACTGGACCCACTGCAAATGGTATTCGGAGACCTCGTTCAGCACCCACCTCCTTCCCTTGCACGTTGGCCCCAGGTACTGACTCTTGTTGTGGAACATCCTCTGCTTTTTCTGCTGTGCCCTTTCCGACTGTGGTACGTTTCCTCATGCCATTGCCTCTTTGGATTGCCTGCCAAGGGCTGCACCGTTCAGTGTCCGGTGACCCATTCCCACGCCCAAGTCTCCTAGGCCGCTCTATGCTTCCTTCCCCAATGCCTCCTGCTGAGGTTTGACTTTGATTTACCCTGAATGTGGGGCCTCCAGGGCCTGCTTCTCCTAGCACACAATGCCTCAGTGCCTTATCTCTCCTACATAGCTGTTCTACCCCCTCCTGCAGCCCTAGTACCTGCTCCTTAAAAGAGGCATGAGCCACGAAGGAGCATGTTACATCTCTCTTCCTTTTCTCTTCTTTCTGAGGTGGGTCGAAGGGGACATATGTGGCAGGGGTGTGGGCATCTGGCGTCCTGCGTTCATGCAGCTGCATCTTCCACTGTTGCTGCTCCATTCCCGAAGGAGGCCAGGGACAATGTCAGGAAGAGATGGGGTGTGCTGAGCAAAAACATGTCCTAGATTGTCCCCGGAGCAGGCAGGGTAGGCAGCTAGGCAGCTCTGGACACTGTGCCAAGAACCTCCAACCATCTTGGGGAGTGGAGTCCCCTAGGGAGTTTACCGTGTCTCAGATATCACATGTCACACCGTAGCATCTGGGAAAGAGTTTGTGTCAGTTGCCTAGTCCCATATGCTACTGAGTAGAGATGAAGGCCAGAGCATGTAGGGAGGACCTGGTCACTTTTATAGGGTTAGGAAGATAGGGGAGTTCAATGTGGTCCCTTGGTCAGGCCTAGAACCTACGTCTACCATTCTCTAGGGTCAGAAAGGCTGCTACAAGGGGAAGGCAATCCCACGGGAGGATTTGCTCACTGACTTCTCCCTTTCCAGATGTCTAGATGAAGATAACTTTGGGGCCCCCATAAGATAGCATGGAATGGTATTTCTCCCTATGTACTCTCTCAGAATGCTCCAAAAAAGCTGAGTGGTCCATGTCAGAAGATTCTCAGCACAGCCAAGTATGCCTAAAATATTACAGTCTTTGTCTTACTACAAAGAGGCAGTCTCTGCTTCGTGAGCAAGTACAGACCTGCTTCCTCTGTGGAGAAGGTCTTGTTGCCCAGAAGCCTCTAGTGGCCTCATCATTTTCTTTGTATCCCCTCAAAGAAAAAAATCTGGGTGAATCTTTAGGTAAGGAATTGCCTTTTCAAGACATCTAAAATACCTCCACACTAAAATAATATAATTCTGTCCAAAGAGTAACTTCTGATTTACTTCTGTCTTCTAAGTAGTCACAGATCTGTCACTGAGTTCTATACTTTATGACTAACGAAGTTTAGGTTTTTCTGAACATCTGTTCTTGGGGAAGGGTGAAATAATAGGCTTTCCAGATATGGCGTACAGTGGTTACAGTGGGAAGGCTGGAGATGGATATTCACTCCAAAGGTGGTCTTAATATCTTAATTACCTTGCTCTAGTGATTGTACTAGAGGAGAACATCCCGAGGCAATATCTCAGAGCATCATTCTAAGGACACACACACCAAGAGGGAAAATGGTCAAATATCTTCTGGTATTCTGCTCACTGTTGTTCTTCATCTTGATACGTTGGGCGTTACCTGCTGGTGAGTAATTTTTTTTAAGATATTATTTATTTGAGAGAGAGAGAGAGCACAGCCAGGGGGAGGGGCAGAGGGAGAAGCAGACTCTCCAATGAACAGAGAGCCAGAAGTGGGGATCGATCCCAGGACCCCAGGATCATGACCTGAGCCTGAAGGCAGACACTTAACCAACTGAGCCACCCAGGTGCCCCTCTGGTGAGTGATTTGACTGGTTCTGGCAGTTATGTAGGGTTGTGAGTTCTGACATTGTAATCTGAAAGAATGCTTTGGAATTATTTTCATTTTATTTATGTAAGTCTGTCACTTCACTATATATGTATCTGTATCTATAGAGAGAAAGGCAAGTAGTGTGGTCCCAAGAAAAGGCTCCCAGCCAATGTGCAAGGGCTTTCCCATCTACTAATGCAGATTGTGAAACTTAACTCATGGGGACTCAGTGAGGTATGATGTTACAGTGGTGGGCAACATGCCCACAGCACAGCACATCTCAAAGACTCAAAGCTTTTGAAAATGCTTTGCCATGAATTTAAGTGGGTGTTACCTTTTTTGCCCTCTTTTAGAGAAGAGCCCTGTAGGGAGTTTTAAAAAGACCTAGGCTCAAGGACTGAAGGGCTTGCATTTTCACCTATCTACCATGAATTCCTGGGCATTAATAAGTGTCCTTCCCCTCTCTGTAAAATATGGGGATCGGGCCAATGGTCTCTTTAAAGTTCTAGCATCACTTCATGTCTTTTATGTATTGGTTGCCAGTTCTGAATCATCTCAACCCCAGGCTAACTCCTATTAATCAAAAACTTGTTTGGTACACTGGACTGGCACCATTTATGAGAGCAGTGATCGCTTGCTCATTATCTCTCAGGAGTAGAAGACCTTTTTGAAGGGAAAAAATGAATGCATGTATAAATAAAAGAATGTGCTCATATTGCAAGCTTCCTCGGTAATAAATTGGAATTCCTTAATTCTGCCAACAGGTTAAGCTAGGATTCACCGCATATTGTACCCTGCAACTATTCTCATGTATGTCTTAGTTTCAGGCCGTCGACAGTGGTGGCCACCACATGGAACTGTTAAGGTAATCTTCCACTCTATTTCTCAGGACAGACATTCTGAGTTTTCTCTGGGATCGCTGTGTTAGAACCTTACTTCGGCAATGCCATCTGTGTGGCATTCTCCAGAGTCCACTCACAGGAACGTGGCAGGTACACTCCTGGTACAAGAGCCCTGAGTAGAGTGATCCAAACGGGGAACCAGGCCAAGACTTGGTCATCTGACAACTGGAGAATGCTCCTTCCCTGGTGCCTAGGAAATGTTTACGAACCCTGACCATTGCCTGGGGAATTGAGAAAGTGGAGGGATTCACTGGGGGACAGACGTACAGGATGATAGGGCCTGGCCACTGTGGTAGTGTTGGCTAAGGAAAGAAGGAGAAGAGTTTCTAAGCTCAGATATGATCCCTCTTTCTCTAAATACTCAGCCAAAACTCTCTACCCCCTTGTATCAGAGGCATGTTACCAATCTCTCTATGGCTCTCCTAGAGCCCCTGAGGCCACCTCCTCAAGTTCCAGCAACCCCGTGTCCCTGCTTCAAGCTGCCGCTGCCACTGACACCAGCACTGTGAGTGCACATGGCTTCTCCGCCCTGATGAGACGCGTCCCTTCTTTTGTTTTTCATGTTCCCCACAAAGTCAGGGCATTGTGCTAAATGCTTTCACATTTCACAACTTCAAGAAAAGAGTTGTCTTGGGGATTTTGAGAACGGATAAACTATGGTACATATTTTAAATCAAAGCATATGGGTTTCAGTGAAACAGCTTCTCCAGTTATGGGCTTTCAGGGTTTTTTTGCCCGGTTGGCACAGAACATCTCTAAGAATATTCCCATGTCTGATACTCTGGGAATAAAGGAGATTGAGAAAGAAGCTAAATTTCCCAAATACATCCTGTTTGTCCACTCCTCCCTTTCCCACCAGAGGGTAGCAGGCCTCTGTGCCCTGTGACTGTCAGGAGCTCCCCACGAGGAGGCGTCGTGGTTGACAGATGGCGTAAACAGAAGTTCGGCCTCCACTGCTTTGTGGAGGGGCAGCTGTAAGCGCTTTGTGTGACTGTAATGGGATCCTGACTGTGTTTAGATTTTCCTAATCAGGTCCAGATGTGACCTACCTGTCTATGAGAGTGATTGTAATCGTATCATTCTTTTTGACTGAAATTTCAGGTGAAATGTCCATATAAGAAAGTAGACTTGAGTTGGTTCATTGGAACTGTGAACCCCTGCCCCGGTTTATATCAACCCATCTGTGGCACTAATTTTGTAACCTATGAAAACCCCTGCATCTTGTGTATTGAGAGCCTGTGAGTACTCTTTGGGGGGGGGTGGGAAGAAGAGAACAAAGATGAGTTTAGCCCACAGCAATGACCATGTACCTCTTCTACCAAGTACGTCAGCCTTGAAGCCAGGAATTTGCTCCAGTTTGCACAGATACTAATCAGTCCCCAATCAGAAGAGCATGTGGCAATAGAAAGCCCACCGGGGTGGAAAGCAGACTCAGCGTACTCTGTGGTGTTTTGGGCCCTTCTGGCTGAGCCCTCACACTGCCATATGACAGGTGATGTCCGTTCCCATAGGCCGAGTAAAGCTTCAGTGATTCCATTCAGCCCCAACATTCTTTGACTGGAAGATGAACTGCGGTTTTGCCTTCTCTCAGATACCTTCAATCTCTTATGTGTCTGAAACTCTGAGCTAGGATGAGGTGCCTGCAAAGTTTGGGTCCTTTTGCTCAGAGCCCGTTTTTAGGTTTTTGGGTTTATGGGACACGATTATTAGTGGTTAGACGCTGAGGTTTCCCAAAACCATGGCTTCAGCTTGAGCTCTGTGTAAGCCAGCGCAGTTCACAGGGAGTAAAATTCTCCTCGTGACATCAGACTGCAGCCCTCAACCCAACAATCATTTTGTAGTTTTGTACAAGGAGCAATGACAGGAATGCATAAACCCCACTTCAGGCCAACTCATGAAGAATTGGGCCAAAGCATGAGAGCATTAGGAGAGTAAGATGGATTGATACGCCTTAGCACAAGCTCAGGCCTGGCTGAATAACTCACTTTCAAAGAGACTGTAGCATCGGTCGCAATATTGTCCTCGGCATCTTAGAACCATGGAAGGGTAACTAGGTAGGAGGTCCAGTAACCTGACTCTTGTATGTAGCCATTTCCCTTTGTGCTCTGGCTCTTAGTTTCCTTAAATATAAAATAAGGATGCTAGATAAAATAATTTGAGGGGTTTTGTAGTTCTGACATTCTATTCATGAAATGTTGATTCTGCTTTTTTCCTTTAGGAAATCTCGGGGGGAAATTAGGTTTCAAAATGATGGAAAATGCTAGCTGAGTGGATTTGGATGCCCAAGAGGATATCTTTCTTCTCCCCATCATGACAATCCTTCTCTCGCCCTTCCTCCCTCCTTCCGTGTGATGGTGCCAGAGGCCTGCCCCTGCTGAGCTTATATCCGATAACTGAGGGCTCCTTAGATCTCTTCTCTTCCTAATAAATAAACTTCTCTGAAAGCCTGACTTAACTTGGCCCTCAGATCTGTGTCTCAGTTCTCAGAAATAGAACAAAATGAACATTTGAGCCAAAGGTCAAGGACAAGTATTGGGATTCATCAGCTCCTAATACTGTGAACAGTGAAATAATCTATAATACAAATGCTCCAAGTTGTCTTCCAAGGAACACAACAGAAAGTTCTTCTATCTTTCTACGGCATTTCTTAAAAACCAGTTCCTAGGAACTATGGGGCATTGTGCTCTTCCTGGCCATTCTTACCGCCCCCTTGCTGCAAGCCCCTCATTAAACAAACTCACTTTTAGACTCAGCATTGAGACAAGAGGCATTTACACACACCCAGTCCACGGACCCCAATTTTCTCCAGAGAAGGAGGCCTACATCAGTGGTGTCCATGAATGTCCCATTGGTTTTTTTTAAATTCTCTTGACACATTTTAACCTCTGAAACCTATCAGGACACATTTTTCTTTGGGTTCTATTTCTTCTGTGCATATATACATTCCTGATATGGAGAGAAGACTAATACACACTAATATGCTCTCTTCCCCTCAGCCAGCTTGCTCCCTGCTGGCTTAGGAAGAGCATCTCTTCTGCCTCTGAATATTCTTGTAAGACTGTGGTCAAGAGCACTTACCTGTTCTGTTAGTTCTTTGACCTTGACTACTATGCCAATTATAAGGCAGACAGACACAGGGCTCCAGCAAAAAAGGGAAAAATCACCTTTGGCCTATCATCTTTAGACTGTGAAAAGCAAATTGCTCTGGGGGAAATGAAATATTCTCTATCTTGATGGTATGTCTTTTTCTACTCTTCTAAGTGCCGGGGGCAGGAACAGCAAGAACTGCAGGGAGGATTGTTTTCTAACACTATTGCTCTGACTTCATGTTTACAAGTCTCTTCTCTTGTAATGATTAAACTGCCATGAGTGTCATGCAGTAGATTTTTCATCTCAAACATTTTCATTTTCATCTCTACAAGTTTGATCTATCTTTCATGTTTCTAACTTTTTTTGCCATCTGGAATATAGTTTAAATGACTATTTTTATGACTGCTAATTCAAATATTTGTGTCAACTCTGGGATGGTTGATTTTCTTCTCATGATGGATGACATCCAAAGATATGAATTTTTGTGAGTGAATCTATGAATTCATAATTTTATTAATTTTATCTTGTTTTGTTCTGAATATTTTGATATTTGTAGAAATAGTCTTGAGCTTTTTTCTGAGACACGGATCAGTTACTTGGAAACAGTCTGACCCTCTGGGATATTACTGGGATATTACTTTTAAGAGTTGTTAGGTGGGACCAGTGCAGTATTCACTAAGTGGCTAACTGTTGCTCGTTACTGAGGCAAGCTCCTCTTGGGTACTCCACTCAATGTTCCATGAATTTTAAGTTTTTCTAGTGTGGCTAACAGGAACAGGCACTATTACAGGCCCTATATGAGATCTGGGCTCTGTTATCGCTAATGCTCTCCAGTTTTTTCTTGGCTTTGGGTAGTTTCCTCACACACGAGCACCAGTCAGCGATATGCTGAGGTTTCTGTCCAGCTCTTTCATGCTGTGGTCCTGCGAACCATAGCCACATTGGTCTCTCTCCTCTCCGCTCTGTCTCCTCAATTCAGGGAATCCACTTGCTCCATCTGGGCTCCTCTTTCCTGTTCTGGAAATCCCTTACAATGCTGAAACCAAGATCAATCATGGAGCTCACCATATTTATTTCTCATCTCTCTGGAATCAGCGTCCTTCAGTGCCTGATGTCTAGTATCATTGTTTCATATATTTTGCCTGATTTTTTGTTGTCTTTTCAAGTAGGAAGTATATCTGTTTACTCTACTACCTATTATCTGAAGGTTGAAGTCAGCTTTATCTTTATCATTGTACTTAGATTTTCCTCTGATACCTTCTGAAGTCTAGAGTACATTAGTCAATGTATTTAGAGTCATTATTCTACTGTTTTAAAGAATTCCTGTGGCACTTGGGTGGCTCAGTCCGTTAAGTGACTGACTCTTGATTTTGGTTCAGGTCATGCTCTTAGAGTCCTGAGATCAAGCCCCACATGGGGCTCCATGCTCCGTGGGGAGTCTGCTTGAGGATTCTCTTTCTCCTTCTCTGTCTGCCCTTCCCCCTGCCCAAGCATGTGCTCTCTCTCTCTCTCTCTCTCTCTCTAAAATAAATAAATAAATCTTTTAAAAAACAACAACAATTTCAAAGGATAAGACTTGTGTTCTGTAATAATACAAAATTTTTCAGTGGATAATAAAGCATTTACTTACATGTACTATTCACAACAGTAAAAGGGACTTTAATAATGACATTTTTCTGTCATTTGACAGTAGACGTTTCCAAAGAAGGAAAGGAGGGCAGCATATTTATCTAAATACAAGACCTCCCTCCTTCCAGCACAACCTCTAAACGTTGCCCATCGCTGCACGTATCCTCTCACTGCCAACAAGAAAGGAGCTTCCCCCCTGGCATTCCTCGCTCTGGCCGCCACTGCCTGAGCCCACTCTCCCTCTCTGGCAGCTGTTTTGAATTTTGAACTCCTCTGTCACATTCCCTTTATTTTGTATTCTCTACTTGTTGATCCCGCTCACCTCCGTAATCACTCTATTATCTATATGCTTCCAACTCACATGTTCACATGATCAGGCTGTATCCGTAAACTTAGTATCAGATCCTACATATCTGAATTTCATGGGCTCATAGAATCTTTAAAATCAATAGCGCTAATCTGAGTCCTGTTTTTTCTTTCTAAATGTACTCCTTCATGTGTTTTGGTTTAATTAAAGTCAACGTCATATTCTCTTTTCTCGCTCAAACTCAATTTCAGTATGCAACTTTTATATACTTCTTATTTCGTCCTAAGGATAAATTAAACCCATGAATATTTATTTAGTGCAAGTCTTCATCGTGTTTTAGTGGGTTATTTTTATATTCTTCTTAACTGTTACCTCCATTCTATTCTCTTAACCATAATCCTGCCTCCCTCCTAGAAGCATTTAAACGCGATGTGTTAAAAAAATTATCTTTTGTGAGTTACAATACAAACAAACATCTTAGTATGACTTGTAAGACATTTATTTCATCTGCCACAGGCACAGCCTAAAGCCTGACCTCACTCCTAATGAGCTTGTAACATACCCTATTTGCCCAGAAGGTGGCAGTAAAGCGCCGTTGTTTAAACCAGTAACTGTGCAGCCCTAGGGCCAGCTCCAAATGTTCCCCCCGCTTTTTTATTTTATTTTATTATGTTATGTTAGTCACCATACAGTACATCATTAGTTTTTAGTGTTCCCCTTAATTAGGTTCAGAAACAGGGATTCCTATGCAGACAGCGAAGGAGGGCTCTCTTGCTTCTATCTAAGGTTTTGCCCACATTTGTTACTCAACTGGACATCCCCATTTAAACTTTTTTGGAGCGTCACTTCTCCTTAAAATCAAGCAAAACATTCCTCTCTCAATAACTTATTAACTGCCTACAATTTACTTAGCTATACAAGATATGTATTGTGGTTCCAAGGACCTTTAGTTCACATTAGCAACAGGTGATTCGAATTCCTAAAGTAATTATTATGAAGGCAGAAATACATTTTGCAGGCAAGATTTTTTCAATTAAGATTTACTTTTCTGTATTTCAAGGCAAAATAATTTTAAAATACAAATTTAAAATTTAAATTAAAGAAAATGAACCATGGCGTAAGGTGGTCTTATGGTTTGCATGGTATTTCAATGAACATCTTTGGCTGCCTACACATACCCATACTCCAAGCAATTCTTAATTTTTGTATATATATGTGTGTGTGTATACACAATGGAACATTAGCCATAAGAAAATGAAATCTTGGGACGCCTGGGTGGCTCAGTCGGTTAAGTGTCTGCCTTCGGCTCAGGTCATAATCCCGGGATCCTGGGATCCATCCCGGCATCGGCATCGGGCTCCCCCCTCAGTGGGGGGCCTGCTTCTCCCTCTCCCACTCCCCCTGCTTGTGTTTTTTCCTTCTCTCGCTGTGTCTCTCTCTGTCAAATAAAATAAAATCTTTAAAAAATAAAATAAATAAAATCTTTTAAAAATTTTAAAAACTAAAAATAAAATAAAAGGCAAACCTGGAGATATTTACCCTGTGGAAGAGAACATTGATATAGAGCATGAAATATAGGAAGGAAGGAAAGAAATAAAGAAAGGATGAGGGAGGGAGGAAGGAAGAGAGAGAAAGATCCTATGAAGGGACAGAGAAATACTCTGTGATCTGTGTGGCTTCAAGGTGGAAATTAGGATAATTGAATCATCAGGAAGACAGGTCTCAGTTAAAATTAAGGAGGCTTTGGCTAGTTGTGTAATCTAACAGTGGAATGGGCCGCCCTGAAAAGGAGTCCAGTCCCTGTCTTAACAGTACTCAAGCAAAGGTTTAATGACTGCTCTTGCAGAGGTTGCAGGGAGATTGTAGCCAGGTGCAGGCTTTGTGTATCTAAAATGTTTCTCGGCCCTTAGAAATTATGTTCATCTTCTATAAGCAGGCAACTGTGCCACTTGAGGCAAAACTTAGGACAACCGAGCACAGAACAGAGTTTGATCAGTGACCTGAAGAGGACAGATTGTGTAGGTATCTACTTCTGCCCATCCTGTACTAGCACCGGAGAGGCAGGCTCTCAGGAGGAGCGGGGTGGGATGCCTGCTGCCAAACTGGGGTTAATGTCATATCTTGGGTAGTATCCAGGGCAAGCAGATACACGGGAGTCATAGCCCGGTTCCCAAAAGAAAAAAGTCTAGATCTGGGAAATAAAATAGCACATAGCTCCCACATACATCTGGGAAATAAAATTGCAAGTTACAATATATGTGCTTGTAGCTACGGGGCGGAAGACGAGGAGCAGTGTGAGAGAGGAAGCTTTTTCTCAGGCTTCCTTTTTTTCATGGACGTTGTTCCTGAGTCCCAAATGGAATCGAACCTTATTGTACTTATCACAGTGCTAACTGCCTGTATTTCAGAAAATTAAGCACGTACCACAGGGATAATTTTACTAACCTCTTTTTCCGTAATTAGGCCATGAGCTAGAGGGGAGCAGGAACGTTGCATATTGGTATTTATTGTTATATTCCCTATATTCCCTACTCTAGTGCCTGACATAATGTAGGTACTTATTCAACAAATGAATAAAGAAATAAATGCAAAGGAATTAGCGCCTTGAGATCTAGCACATCACTGACGTCATAAATACCAACATGACGTTTGGTCCTAAAACATTTTCATAGTATTTTTTAAACTAAGACATGGCAGAACCTTCTCAGATTGCCTTGTTTCTTGTCCCATTGTCATGACGGCAACTGCATAACAAAGGAGTAGGAAGGAGGAATTTCCTCAGATTATCTGGTCGTTGGTAGATGGAGAACTTCAGCTTTATATTGTGAAGATTTCAACTTCCCTCACAGGTGCTTGTAAGTAGATCAGGCCCATAGCAGGATTCAGAAGATGACAGAAATAGAAATAACTATCAAGGAATGATTGTAAAATTGGGAAAGCAAATAAGTATTTGGAATTGATTTAAAAGTTATACAATACTTACGTATTCAGAATTTTCTGTGTTGTGTGGTGTATTCAACATCTATATGATCACTATCAGATCTTTGAAATCATGCCTTTGCCCACTTCATGGTTTATGATTCCTCCTTACTTAGAGATCCTACTGAGGAAGAATATGCCATCTTAATGACTGGATATTGTACAGATATAAAGACAAGGTAGAGGTATAAATCAAATAAACGTCTGAGATGAACACTCATCCATAATGATACTGCCAATCAAATAAAAAGACATGGAAAAGATGCAGATTCTGTAGCAATCGAGAGGAATTTAGTTTTTGATATATCTTAGGAGCCAGGACTATCAAATAGAAAGCATTTATACACTGACATGACTAAACAATTCTTCTTTATTTCTTTTTTTGTTGAAAGACCTGTCTGACCAAAAGTAAGAATGGAACGTGTACGTTGCTGTGGTGAGGGCCTTGATCAATTTCCTCAGTTTGCCAAACATTCTCTGGCATTGAGAGAGGGATACAGGAGATGGCTCTTAAGGAAAGATGAATATAATATCAAAGCGAGATTTTCACATGTGTGTGTAATAATAACTTAGCTCCAAGGATTACACATTTACTCAAACTCCTCCTACGTCAACATTCCAAGGGAAATTATGATTGTTAGCATCGTGACTAAGTTTTAGGAGAGGAAAGGTCCCCTATTGCAGGGTTGCATCCTAATGAGTCAAGCAGAAATTTTGTGTCTTATTTTCAGTGAAGCTCTGAAGAGTTCATTCTTACAAAATAACCCCTGAGTAAGAGGGGGGAAGTCATGATACCTTTCACAGGAGCATCTACTACACTTCCTTAACACATTAGTTGAGGGACTACATATTTTGTCTTCCACATAAGAATTCTATGCAAGCTGGTATTGTGTCAGTGTAGTGCCCTTTGGGCTGTTTCTAGGAAATACTAGGTGTTTAATATCCATTATTAAGCTATTTACAATCTGGATAGTTAGTTATTGCACATGGTTGTACCACATGTAAAATGAGATAGTACCTCACCTGTTGATAAGTATCTCACAGTTCACAGAACTGTGAGATTCAAAATGAGACAACCCAACGAATGGCTTTTTTAATTTAATTTTTTTTCATCATGGTAAGTATACTCTTTAATCCCCATCACTATTTCACCCATTCCCCCACCCACCTGACCTCTACTAACCATCAGCTTGTTGTCTTTAGTTCAAGAGTCTGTTTCTTAGTTATCATATGGTTTTACTCATATGTGGAACATAAGGAATAGTACAGAGGACCGTAGGGGAAGAGAGGGAAAACTAAATGGCAAGAAATCAGAGAGGGAGACAAACCATGAGAGACTCTGGACTCTGGGAACCAAACTGAGGGTTACAGAAGGGAGGGGTTAGGGGCATGGGGTAACCGGCTGATAGGTATTAAGGAGGGCACGTGTGGTGATGAGCACTGGGTGTTATACACAACTAATGAATCGTTGAACACTACATCAAAAACTTGATGTACTATATGTTGGCCAATTGAACATAATAAAAAATAACAAATAAATAGTCTTTCTTGGTTTGTCTCTCTTTTTTTCTTTGCTTATTTGTTTTGTTTCTTAAATACCACATACAAGTGAAACATGGTATTTGTTTTTCTTTGACTGACTTATTTTCCTTAGCAGTATACTCTCTAGCTCCACCCGTGTTGTTGCAAATGGCAAGATTTCATCTTTTATGGCTGAATAATATTCATTCTAAGTATACACCATATCTTCTTTAACCATTCATCTATTGATGGACACTTGGGCTGCTTCCATAGTTTGGATGTTGTAAATAATGCTACAATAAACATAGGGTTGTGTATCCTTTTGAATTAGTGTTTTTGTATTTTGGGAATGAATACCCATTAGTATGATTATTGGATCATAGGGTGATTCCATTTTTAATTTTTTTGAAGGAACACCATACTGTTTTCCACAGTGGCTGCACCAGTCTGCATTCCCACCAACAATGCACAAAGGGTTCCTTTTTCTCCACATCCTCACCAGCACTTGTTGTTTCCTGTGGTTTTGATTTTTTTGTGCTTTTTTCAAATGACATACATAAAGAAAGATGAGTGCATAAGAATACCTTATTTTATGGAGAAAGAGACAAAATAGCAGCTGTTCTACTTTTCTCACATTTTCACAAGTATTCTTGTGTTCTGAAATGTGGTGTCAGGTCTGAGCTACAACTCCTGTCTAAAATACTCAAACTCAAATCATTCAGCTGTGACAGCCAGAGCACCAAATCTGATTTTTTTCAAAACGCAAATAGTTGAGATA
Source organism: Callorhinus ursinus (assembly GCF_003265705.2). Classification (NCBI taxonomy): domain Eukaryota; kingdom Metazoa; phylum Chordata; class Mammalia; order Carnivora; family Otariidae; genus Callorhinus; species Callorhinus ursinus. The sequence goes on along the minus strand of NW_027397085.1, from coordinate 20,587,192 downwards.
ACAGAAATAATTAAAATAGCAATCATTACAATAAATATAATACTGGAATCTCTCCTTGTACAAAAAAAAAGATGAAAACCATTAAAAAGTCACATTACAAAAGCAATATAAAGATTTAACAAAAAATTGAAAAACACAATGTCAAAACTATAACCATCAAGTGGAAAAAGGAAATAAAGTGCAGATCATTAAGGTCAAAGTTAAGCAAAGCTGAATTCAAGTCAGAAAGCACTTCATGTGTCTCGTTCAACATCCTCACTCTCAGAAACTTCCTCCTTGAGAAAGTAGAAGCAATCCTGAAAGACTGTGCTAGCCTCCCACCACCAACCTGCAACCTCCAACTCTTTCTCATTACTGTGGTAGAACACTCTACCCGATCCTGAAAATTTCCTACTTTTATTGAAAGAAAGAACATCTCAAGCCAATGACTTCAAATTCCACTTCGAGAAACTAGAAAAAGAAAAGAAAAGAAATCAAAAATAAGTATAACAAAGGAAATCATAAATATCAAAGTAGAAGATAATGAAGCAAAAAAAAAAATCAGTACAGAAAAATCAGTGAAACCAAAAGCTAGTTCTTTGAGAAGATTAATAAAACTGGTAAAATTCTAGTTCACCTGACTGAAAACAAAAAGAGAGAAGACATGAATGACCAATATGAAGAATGATAGCAATAATGTGTTGCTGAAAATGGCAGGATTTCCTTCTTTTTTAAGACTGAATAACATTCCATTATAATTAATCCTTACTTCAGTGTACATATCAATAACATTTCAAGTGATTAAACACTCCCTCCTCTAAAAAGTACATTTTCCCCCATCACTCTTCCAAGATGCTCCATCTCAACTTCTGTGAGTCCCCTTCCTTGTGTGGCAATTACAGGTTTTCAGCCTTTGGACCCATTCTGGATTTTACCCATACTTCTTCTCTTAGTGATCTCTCCCACTACCAGATTTGTACCTCCAATCTGTACTTCTTCCCCAAAATCCAGAGTCTTGTATACAACAGCGCATTCAACACTTTTACTTGAGTATCTAATCAGAATCTCAAAACTATGGTGTCCCACACAGATCTCCTGACATTCTTTCCCTCCACAATTGTTTCTTCCTCATTGCTCACCAGCTCGTAAAATGGTAACTCCAGTTTTCCCAGTCGTTAAGCCAAAAACCTTATAATCATCCTGACTGCACTCTTTTTCTCACACCCAGCATCTGATCCAACAACAAAGTCTTTTGGCTCCATCTTCAAAATACACCCCAAAGCGAACCACTTTTCATCACCTCCTTGTTAATTCCCCAGTGCGGCCACTGTCTTATTTCACTTGAATTATTACAATAATCTTCTAATTACCACCCTTGCTTCCACTCTTTCAGTATGCATTCAACATTCAGCATTACATGTCCGCATGATATGTTCAGTCAGAATAATCCAGTCTAAATACACTTTTTATCACGCCACTTCCTTCATTATAGATCTCCAGTAATCAGGCACAAGTTGCTAGTTTTTGATAAAAGCCCCACACTGCTATCTGGGAGTAATTGTTTTCAGTCCTGTCCTCTGGTCTCTTGGTTATTCGCTCTAAGTTGCCTTCCCCTGCCCCCCATCCATCAAAAACACACACCCCATAAAACATGGCCTGTGTTTACAGCTGAGTGGTTTTCTGAGCCTGCCTCCAGTCCATAGATGTTTTGTATCATATTGCCCAAAACGTGGCCTCTTCATTTCTTACTGTCTCTTTCAGTCTAGGCTTGTTTAATTTCTTCAAAAATGTTTTGGGTTCTTTACGCATCATTTTGCCTAACACTTTATTGAACAAAAGGTACACTTCAAATCTATTGAACGTGCACACCAAGAAGGAACATCCTAAGAGCAGGCATTCCAAGACAGCCGGGTGCACACTGTGGAGACTTATATGACCTACCCTCAGAGCTTACACAGCCTTACTTCTGGCATACTCCACTGACCAGCAAAATCCCGAACCTGCCCAGGTTGAAGGAGATGGACTATGGACCTTATTGTTTGATGGGAAGAATGTGAACAGCTTTGAGACTGGGTTTTACAACTGATGAAGTTTTACACACATGGTTTTACACCATGATGAAGCAAGAGCTACACCAGATGCCTCCTGAGCCTGTCATTCTGGGGGAAAAGATTGGAAGGAGTCACAGTGAGAGTATATTCCAGTTTTTCTTTTCTTTTCTTTTTTTCTGTTTAAGATTTTATTTATTTATTTTATTTGAGAGAGAGAAAGAGACTGTGGGCAGGGGAAGGAGCAGAAGGAGAGGGAGAGAGAGAATCTCAAGCAGGCTCTATGCTGAGCACGGAGACCCATGCGGGGCTGGATCTCATGACCCTGAGATCATGATCCTAATTGAAACCAAGAGTTGGATGCTTAACTGACTGAGCCACCCAGGAGCCCCCCAGTTTTTGTTTTCTTATTTTAACATATGATGAAAAAGACGTGAGTTGAAAAAAGTATTTGGAGGCTTACTAGTAGAAATTAAAGGGAACATAGAGAACACCTAGATATGTGAGCCTTCTGAGGAAAGTAAAAAGCTTTTTGCCTTCTAGACCTCTCAACGTAAGAAACAGACTGAAAAAACCCATTAGTAACAAAAGTCACGTGCATTTTCTCCATTGAAAAAAGTCATTCAGGTTTGTTGCCAAGATCATATTAAAGATGTTACTTTCCCACCTACGCTCATTATTTCAGATGGCCACAAACTCCATCCTTAAATGTAGAACTAGAGAATGGAGATCAGGAAAGAAAAGACTTTAAGGTAGGCCTTAGAATTACAGCAATAGGAAAGGATTTTGAATGTAGTCCCCCAAATGGAAACAAGTAAAAGGAAATAGTTCAGGAAACTTCTAAATTTTGAGGATTTGTATTGCTGGAGAAACCATTTTTTTCTTCTTCTTTTTTCTTTTCTTTTCTTTTCTTTTCTTTTCTTTTCTTTTCTCTTGCCAGAGAAACTAGAAGCCAAGATAAAAAACCACTTACCTTAAGCCTCTGAACTGGACCATGAAGTAGTTTGAAAGTAGTGTAGCCCCGGGGTTAAATGTGTTTCCAAACTCTATCTTAGATTGGTCCTTGAAAGAAGAAAGGGAAATAAGATCCTATCAGAGGGCAGAGCCAGAAACTGCAAAGAACTAGGGAAAAGGACATTCTCTAGGTAATAAAATCAGAGTATTATCAAAGAACGTGCCCCATTACCAGAGCAGGAGACTTCACTAGCCCAGGGAAGCAGATTTTGTCAGTGCTGTGTTCCGGTGATGGGCTTGTGTATCTCATCGCTCTTGTTTTCCAAATGGGAGCCTGAATTGTGGTGACCCTGTGCAAGCTCCTCCATTATGTATTAGTATAGGAGAGGAAATAGGGGCTGGCAGCATTCCTTACAATGTATGTGTCGCCATAAAAAGCTACTCTCAGAAATCAGGATTTTTTGCTGGTTGCAGTGACTGGATAGCACTTTGGATTGCCTCTCGTGAGAAGTCAAGTGTGTATGTCCTAAGATTGGGAAGAGGAGTGTGCATGGTTATCTGGGAGCCAGGGGGACAAGTTCTCTACAAAATTCATACCCCACCGATAGAATATAGAATCATTGCCAGGAAGTAAAAGCCCAACAAGGAAATTGGTTTTTCCACCCTTGTTACATGTAAGTGTGATCATGTGACTAGTTCTCAGCAATGGTGTGTGATGTTTCACTTTTAAGCCAAGTTGGTGAAGAATCATGTGTGAACCCTTCACAATATTATTTTTTTTAAAAAGACTGTGTTTATTTTGGAGAGAGAGAGACAGACAGCATGAGCAGGCAGGGCAGAGGGAGAGGGAGAGAGAATCTTAAGCAGACTCTGCGCTGAGCATGGAGACCGACCTGGGGCTCCATCTCATGACCAGAGATTATGACCTGAGCTGAAATCAAGAGTCAGACGCTTAACCAACGGAGCCACCCAAGCGCCCCACAGTATTTGTCTTCTTCCTACCACCTTGATGAAAATGAGCATAGCAAATTTAAACCACATGTGGAAACCCAAATTGAAAGGAGACTGGGTCTCTTCATCACTGCTTGGAGAAAAGCTGTCTGGAAACAGATGTCACCGGGACATTACACAGTTGAGAAGCACTTCCTCTTGTGTAAATTATTTACATAGAGGTAATGTGTTATATCAACTGGGATTATCTTACATAAAACAATTTGTTATAAAAGGCATGGTGCAAAATTTACCTGCATCAAGGATATGAGGATAAGGGAGTTACTGGGTTGTACTATCTGAGTGATACAGATTATTTCTCTTATTCTCAAGCATCAAGCCCAAGTCAAACACATAGCCCTCTATATGCAATGTAACCAAATACAATAAATCTAGCTTTTGAAAATTGAATCATACAAACATTGCTTCTTCTACCCAACATAGTTATTTAGCTTCTCCTAATTTTTTTTACTATTATTAAACTCTTATTTATAGTTCCTACTATTTTTGACGGGCATATGTCAAATAAATCTCTACTCTCAAAAGCTATATAGTATCTTAAGTAATAATGAATAACTTCTGTAAGGTAGTTCTTCTACCTTAAAGACTACCATAAAGACTTCTACCACGTGCTATAGGCCATGAAAGGTAAAATGCTTTTTATTATAAATGAAATGCTTCTATTTTAATATAAGTTAGAAGAGAAAGACTGATTCCTTCCTGGGCAACTGCGGAAAACATTTTAGAATGGGCCTTACCTTAGCTTAGTCGAGAAAGTTGAGTCACCGGGGCACCTGGGTGGCTCAGTTGGTTAAGCAACTGCCTTTGGCTCAGGTCATGATCCTGGAGTCCCGGGATCAAGTCCCACATCAGGCTCCCTGCTCAGCAGGGAGTCTGCTTCTCCCTCTGACCCTCCTGCCTCTCATGTGCTCTCTCTCTCTCTCATTCTCTCTCTTTCAAAATAAATAAATAAAATCTTAAAAAAAAGAAAGAAAGAAAGTTGAGTCAGATTGTGATAGGCAGAGGTAGCAACAATGTGTTTTAGGCAAAGAAAATATTAGTGGGCAAAGTATAGGAAGAGAAAAATGAAGATTACTGAGGATTTTAGTGGTTTGAGCCTCTGCTATTTGGCAAAGACACTGGGAGATGAAATTGAGACAGAAGATACGCCAGATCTCAGAAGAACCTTGCATCCTGAGCTAAAAGCTCTTTAATTTTATTGGCTAAGCTTTGTTAAGCAATGGGGAGGCACTCCCACTTATTTTTCCCTAGGGTAGCTGCCCCCCACCCCGAATTGATAGTCTTGGAAGAGAACATAGATAGCAGAAATAATGGGATTGTAGAACGTAGAAATAAAAATCTTGCAGAGGCTTTTCCTCCCGATTTAGGGCAAACCAAATAATTATTTGTTTGAACTAAATCACCTGACCCGGGCAACACTGCTTCCTTGTGATTTTAAGACTTTGGCGAACTTTCCCCTCATATTGTACTGTTAGCAAACATTTAAGAAGCTTCTTCTGATGGTTGTAATTAAGCTTCAAAGGGAGCAGGCACAGCCAGACATTTAGTTGGGCTGAAACTATTTCTTTTTTTCCATTGTTACCAATGTGCAATTCACCCTAGCTTGTTTTCCAGAGGGTGAATGAATTTCAATTTAGGGTGGTAGGAAAAGTCAGTGTGCCAGCAAGAATTTTTATTACGGTCTGATTCAGAGCTAGCTCTAAATCACCTTGGGCCACTGCACGCTCTGAAAACACCATGACATTCCAGGAACTACTTGGTCCTGGCCCGTTTTCAGGGCTCTTCAACCATCTTGATCAGGTAGCCTGTGTTTCAGCCTGCAAAGCTATTTGGTGTTCATACAGTCAATAGTCTTCCCACACTTGTGTCTGTTTGCCTGGGTTTTAGTTCAGTTGTACCTCTGTCCCTGTGTCCTCTTCTTCTTCTCAACATCCAACCCCCACCCAGTCTTACTTTGCCCCAGAACTCTTAATTATCCTTCAAGACTCACGGTTGTGCAAGTGTATTTTTTTTTTAATGAGCTGATGATACTGTCTTAGAAAAATTAATCAGATCTTTATGCATTCATGGCACTTCAAAAACAAGGTATTTTCTAGAATGTTACTACATGATACTTGTATTGTATGTATCTTACTTGCTAAACTGTAAGTAAGCTCCTAGAATACAGGGATAACGCAATAGAAACCACTGAGGAACCTCAGCTTCAAAGAGTGACAGAGAAGATTAGGAGGCCATTTAGATAAAAGAACCAAAAAATTAGTAAGTAAGGAATGTAAGTGGAGATGAAAACCGTTTATACTTTGTCATTCAAAAAATATCAGTAGGAGAATTTAAAAGAGAATAAGATGAACCCCTGTCTTGCTTTCAAATCATTATAATCTCGTGTTGTAGATAAAGCTACAGAGCAAGACTCATCAGTCAATAACATAACATAGCCATCCAGTACCGGTTTCTGTGGAACAGTTTATAGAAGTTCTAAGAAGAAAGAGATGAATGACCACAGGGGTGATCTCCAGCCCTGACACCTTGAACACTTTAACTGATGAATTCGATACAATGGGTGAAGGTGATGCAGTGATGACCAGCCAAAATGAACAAGATGAAACGTTCTCTATATGTCAAGGAAATGAACCACAAAAGGAGAGGATAATAGATAACTTCATATTTAAAGCATGCTTTCTACATCTTCACTGAAGTCAGTTACGAAAGCACTGACTGGGACAGCACTCTATTCTTCCCAGGTGTGTTAATTCATCCATCAGCATCTTTTTGTTTGGTTGTTGAACCAGTTAAAGGAGTCTGCTCCTAATTCTCTGTCCCTTCACAATTACAGCCCGAGAGACTGTCCCACGCCTTGCCACTGTTTAGTCCACTGCATCCACTCTATACCCACACCTACCAGTCTAGCTACCTTGTCAAAGAAGGAAACAAGGTGACCCTGACCTTTTTTTAGGATGCCTAAGGAATAGTGTTACCCTTTCATAGTGTTCCTAAGTTTACGCTGTGGTAATCTCTTCTTGAACCTTATCCAAACTGATGTGGAACTATAACACTGAGGTTTAAAAATAAGACATTTGAGGAGGCTTAATATGAAAACACATGCAAAATTCAACCGTAAAGGTGAATTCATGAAGAAATACACGAAAACATGAAAAAGAAAGAAAATCAGGAAGACAGAAATCTTTGAATGAAATGGACATTTTCCTGATACTATATTAAGATTCATAACAACAGTCAACTTCCAAAAGTGTACTTGATAACTTAGTTTGATTTCTGTTGGGGCTAAAGTAATATAAAAAAACCTAATAGCCTTGGTCATAATGAAACGGGGTATGAAGGGAGTATGGACGGTGGCGCAAAGGCAGTGACTAGAGACGATTATATGAATTGAATAGAGAGACAATTGCCGCTCAAGGATCAGCAGGTTACAACATCTGACTCCCAATTATGTGATTGGCAGTCTACGCGTTCTTGCATGAGAGTCAGTGAGTATTAGGATGTAGTCCCTCTATCTTGCTAGGAAGCAGGTAAATATATAGGGGTTTACAAGTGAGGTTTACAGTCCTGTTGAACTATATCTAGAGGAAATCAAAGAAGTGAAAGAAATCATAGTAAACTAGACAGCAAATACCTACATGTGTAAAAGAAGCAAGAGAATAGATTTTGAAAAATGTTGGCTACAAGTAACTAATGATCTCCGATGAATATATAATGCTAATTTTTTAAAAATCTCATATGTATTTTGAATAAATGCGGAGTGATTCCTAAATACAAGACAAAGATTTGGAGGATAAAAGACTAATAAGATACAGATTCTGTTCCCAAGGAACATCTAGACAAATAGAGGAGATGTCAGATGGGCATAATTTTACAAAGTAGAACAGTTTCACAAGAAAAGTAAAGATACATGTCAAGAGAATTCAGAAGAATAAGTAGTATCACAGTCAAAGGACATGATTCTCAAACTCAAAAGCCTTCTAGGGCCAGCAACAAGTAAGGCAAATGAGTGAACCAATGACACGTGCAAATGAAGCAGTTACCCCTAAACTTCAGCTGACTTTCGCCCTGGCAATGAAGGGCCCCAAAAGTTTCAGAAATCTTGTATTTAACATTTTGTTAGAAATTCATATTTTAAAAGTTGTGGATTAATTTAAGTTTTTTAAACCATTAAAATACAAATGAAAAATACAAATAAAATACATCAATAAGTCAGAGCCAATCTTCATGCTACCAGTTTAGGACGCCTACCTTAGAGGATTAAGAAATGTTCTGTGAGGGGCGTCTGGGTGGCTCAGGTCTATGAGCCTGACTCTCAATTTTGGCTCAGGTCATGATCTCAGGGTCGTCAGATCCAGCCCCATGTCAGGCTTCGTGCTGAGCTTAGAGCCTGCTTGGAATTCTCTCTGTTCTTCTCCCTCTACCCCTCCCTGCTTGTGCTCTCTCCCTCTAAAAAAGAAAGAGAGAGAGGGAGACAAAGAAAGAAAGAAGGAAGGAAGGAAGGAAGGAAGGAAGGAAGGAAGGAAGGAAGGAAGGAAAGAGAGAGAGAGAGAGAGAAAGAAAGAAAGAAAGAAAGAAAGAAAGAAAGAAAGAAAGAAAGAAAGAGAAAGAAAAGAAAGAAAGAAAGAAAAAGAGAGAGAGAGAAAGAAATGTTCTGTTAAGAGATTATAACTTGGACTTCTCATTGTATGATATGTAGAATTTAGACATGTAGCAATTAGAGAAAAGAACATCCCAGGCAAAAGCAACATCATGACTTAAGTTAGGAAAATACAAGTATAATGCAAATAAATGAGAAACCATGAAGAACTTATTTTGAAAGGGGTGCCGAATCTATGACGGGAGGAGCAGGAAATACGATAATATGAGCATTTAGGAAAGAAGGTGAGGATGACCAGGAATGTACATAGATTCTTTAAAAGCAAGTCATGCCCAATATGCGTCACTGTGTTTCATAAGGGTGAAAAATTGCTACCATGCCAAAAACACGAACATTGATTTAAATAGAGCAGCCTTGGACATAAGTTGGTGAAATATCTTCAACCCTGTTTTGTTGAACACTTGTCAATGATATTGATGATGATCAAGAGTACATTTACTAGATTTGTAGTTGACACAAGGTTGAAAGGGATCGCTAATATGATGACAGACTCAAGCCTAAACAATTTTGAGACCGAAGGCAAGTTTTTGACAGAACACTAAAGTTGTTTCTGAGCCAAGAAAGTGAAAGAAATAAGTATAAGATGCTGGAAAAGAACCCAGAAAGCCATCTTATTAAGAATATTAAGATTCAGGGACACCTGGGTGGCTCAGTTGGTTTAGCATCTGCCTTCAGCTCAGGTCATGATCCCAGGGTCCTGGGATCGAGTCCCACATCAGGCTCCTTGCTCAGAGGGGAGCCTGTTTCTCCTCTGCCTGCTTCTATCTCTGCCTGCCGCTCCCCCTCCTTGTGCTCTCCCTCTCTCTCTGACAAAAAAAAAAAAATTAAGATTCAGAAAGGTTAATTAACATCCCTTAAATCATACAGTTCATGGCAGAAGTGGAATGCACATTCCAAGTCTATCTGGAATCAAACTCTATCTCTTTCCTATCCATCACAGAACCAGTAAGTATAAAAGTACTATGTACTTCTCTCAGGAGAACATTAGTTTGATTTGTATTGAGTGGGAGATTGAGGTAAATGTCCTTAAAGATCACAATTAATTATAAAATCTATTTTTTATTTTCTTCTGATAAAACATTAATGAAGTTTGGACCTAATATACTGAGTAGAGTGGATTCAATTTTATATAAGCTAAGATTTCTGTGTCAAAGAATGAAATTTTATTTTTATTATTTTTTTCTTCATGTCGCAATAATAGCGGAATACATTGCTCTTGCTGGTTAAAGATAATTCAATCTGTTATATATCAAATATTTTCTGAGCACATATTAATTGGTAAGAATATTTGGAAGCCACAGAATTTCTTCCCATGAAGCATTCAAGAAAAATTTAAAGATAATTGTTAAGGTTGTTCATTAGTTGTCTTTGAAACTTTTAGTACTTGACATCTGACCCACAACTTTCTGCAGAGGACTTCAAGAGTATGTATATGTGAGCATGTATGTGTCTACGTGTGTGTTACACCATACTCCCTAGAATGAAAACCAAGCAGGTGCTTTTCCTTCTTAGTCCTTTCCTCTCTTTCCTATGTGTACTCCTCATCCCCCCATCTCCTCTACCCTCCATTTCACATCTTTTAAAACTGTCAGAAAAGTAAATAAAAGAAATTAATTCTTATTTTTATTACAGTCAAGCTTCATTTTTTATTAAACAGCAGTATTTTATTTGATTACCAAATTCAGTGCAATATAGTTGCCATTTCCAAAGACTGAAGACACATCCTAAATTCTGAGATGAATCAAATTAATATGTCAATTTTCAAAAAGAAAAGAAATATCCTGAAATAAAAGGAACAATATCTGAACTACGTATATATTTTCTCAAAGTGATTACTCGAAAAGGAAACCCATCGTTTAGAAGTAGAATTTCTGAGGTATTTATACATAAAACACACTAATCACTTGTGTTTATTTTTTTATTCTTTTAATTTTTTTGTTTGACTATCATTGGCAGACAGTGTTACTTAGTTTCGGGTGTGCAAAACGGTGACTCGGCTTCTCTATACCTTACCCTATACTCCCCACCAGTGTCTGTCACCATACAATGCTGTTACAATGTCATTGACGGTATTCCCTCTGCTGTGCCTTTTATTCCCGTGACTTCCTCTTCCATAACTGGAAGTCTGTATCTCCCACTCTCCTTCACCCATTCTGTTCAACTCCTCACCCGCCTTCCCACTGACAGCCATCAATTTGTTCTCTGTATTTATAGGCCTGGGGATTCTGCTTTTTGTTTGTATATTCAATTGTTTTGTTTTTTATGTTCCACATAGGAGTGTTTAAACTGGACACATTTTGCATGTTCTTCCAGCACTTTAAAGTGCTGTTTTTCTTCATGGTATTTTACGTAGCTGTTTGTGATTTGAGACAGACTTTCTCATTATCACTATAACCATTGTTTATTTTTGTTGTTGTTCCCACAAAGAGAGCTATGGACATCCCACTCTTTGAATTGACCATAATAGTTAATGGGATTCACCTATGTGTATGAACAGTATATTTCAAGGAGCTAAAACAAAAAGTTTTATGATAACTATTTTTTTAGTTTACAGAGAAAAGGGAAATAGTTCATATTCCTTACTTTAAATATTCCTTAATTCAGTAACTTTTAAAAATAATTTTTTAGCTTTTCATTTAAGCTCCAATTAGTTAACATACAATGTAATATTAGTTTTAGGTGAACAATACAGTGATTCAATACTTCCATACAACACCATCGATTAATGAATGGATAAAAATAATTATTACAAATAAAAAAATACATTGACTCCCTTCTTCATTTTGACTTCAGAATTGAAAATCACATATGACATACTATATGTTGGCTAACTGAACATAATTAAAAAAATAAATTAAAAAAAAGAATTGAAAATCACTGGCATTTGACTATGGTAATGATTTTTAAAATTAACAGGCTGATTCCTCCCCAGAAAATGCTTTTGCTAATGCAGTTCTGGTGACAATGTAGAATACCTATTTCTTTGGGGTACACCTTGGATGACGTGGACTTTGAAAATGCAAGTTACACCCTAGATTCCATTCCCCTGTGGTTACTCATCTGGACCACATACATGCAGGACCTGTCTGAAAGAGACCTAGGCATCAAGCGGGCTCCACCAGTGAATCATCCCTTTAATGTAGCAAAACCTTAGAGGGAAGAGTAGGGAGGATATATTGGTTGTTAGGAAAACGTAAACTACAGGTAGAAAATGACATCCTCAATTAATAAGATCTAAGGTGCGACTCACATAATTGTTCTAATTTTTAAGAATGATGGAGAGCATGAAGCATTTCTTTAAGTTGGTAAGAGGTCCCAATAAATGCCTAAATTGTGTAAATTTGCATATGGTTTTAGAATGTGATTTATAAAGTAGGTGGAGATCCCAGCTCCCTTGATCATGTCTACATATATTTGTCTCAGTGTGTGTTTTAGTACCCTGGGAAGTGTCTTGACACAGAAGCTGAGCTAGACAAAGGAGCCTTGATCTGAGTGAGCTAACTGGCACCATGAGAATATTGAGGGTCTTTCTGCTCCTCTCTCTGGCTCTTTTCAGCATTTTCTCGGGTAAGTTCATTTTTTTTTTCTTAAAATTAAAATCCAGTATTCATACTGAACTGGAAATAAGGGTATTTATCTACCATATTTCAAAATCCTAACAATTGATATTAAAGGCCAATTCTGAGATCATTGTAATGGTGATAATGATTGTGATGATGAGAATGGTGATAGTAACGATAAAAATAATGTTTTGTTGAGCATATACTATATTCTAGGCATGTCCTGAGGGCTTTTCTGCATCATCTCCAATACACACGGCAAGGTATTCATGTTTATACTGTACATATAAAAAAAACTGTAGCATAAAGAACTTAAAATTGCCAAAGGACTTGTAACGAGGAAGTAGAATTTAGAATTTGAATCCACGACTTCTGGATATTACAGATGTTTGTTCCACAGAACTAGTCTGGAGGATGAGTAATTGTTGTAACTGGTAGTTTGGCTTCCAAGACAAAAGAAAGATTTCCTGCCCTCATTATTCTTATAATTGGAATTTAAATAACTGAAACTGAAACAAGGAGGAAGAAGGCAACTCGGAGAATGCTTCCGGAAAGTTATGGAATCTTAAAATGCCAAAATGTATATGCTGGTGGTGAATTAATTCTTCAAGCAAGGGAATATCTTTGGCCACTTTAATGAGCAAGAGTCATATATTCTATCAATTCGGGTTGTTTAAATGATAAATGTCAGTTCAATCTGATATTTTTCATCACAGGATCATATGAATGAACCGTTTCACTGTACCTATTTCTTTCCTTCTTTATTATTCTACTCTTTGCTGTTGCAGTGGACAAAGCACATGCTAGAGACTCTGGACCCAGCACCTAGGCCCACCTCTTCCACTAATGACCTGTGTCACCTGGAGAAATAGCACAGCATCTCGAGATCTTCTCTCATCTGTAAATTGCCAGAAATGAGATTGCATCCTGGGAACTTCCATGTCTGATACAGCACTTGCGACAAAAGTAGTTGGAAGTTTGCTGCTATCAGAGATTTTTTTTTAAGATTTTATTTTTTTATTTGAGAGAGAGAGTGCATGTCAGAGTGTGAGGCGAGGTGGGCTGAGGGGAGGGTTGGGCAGAGAGAGAGAGAGTCTCAAGGAAACTCCCCACTGAGTGTGGAACCCTAGGTGGGGCTCAGCCTCATGATCCTGAGATCATGAACCAAAACTAAGAGATGCTTAACCGACTGAGCCACCCAGGTGCCCCAGGTCCTGTTTGATCTCATAGAACGGAATTTTCGAGCGACTGTCCTAAGAATCTTTATTTTTTGGTTGTTGTTGAAATTGTGCTTTTGTTGTTGTTGTTTTAGTGGAGAAATCCTCCTTTTTTTACCGAACTATAGTTGACATGGAGTGTTACATTAGTTTCAGGTGTACAACATAGTGATTCACCTAGTATGTACGTTCTGCTGTGCTCACCACAAGCATAGCTCCCATGTAATAACCAGCCACGTGGCTGCAGTAAGGTGGGCAATCACTACAGCAGATGTTCATTAACTTCCTTTTAAATTTAAAGCCTTGTTTCTCCTTTCCCCTTGAATAGAGAATACACTTGAGGTATTTCCAGGTGTTCTCCTGCAAGTGCAGGCCAGCACTTGAGAAGGACTGCACTCATGCAATTCTGTCAACAAAGTGCCCTTGGGCTTACACGTGAGAAGTGTTGTTGGCATTAGGAATTCTGCAGTTATGGCCAGATCAAGATTCAACAGCTCATACTAGAATTCAACCCAAGACCTTTATTATATCAGTATTTTATTTATTTTTTTAAAAGAAAGATATCAGAGTTTTTTTGTTTTTTTAAGATTTTTATTTATTTATTCACGAGAGAGAGAGAGGCAGAGGCAGAGGGAGAAGCAGGCTCCCCAAGGAGCAGGGAGCCTGATGTGGGACTCAATCCCAGGACCCCGGGATCATGACCTGAGCCAAAGGCAGACGCTTAAACATCTGTGCCACCCAGGCACCCTATTATATCAGTATTTTAAACCACTGAGCTAATTAGCCACAACTTAAAATCACACACATAATCCTAAAGATGGAGGGAGAGAGAGAGAAGCAAGACTGTATTTGTGGACTTTTCTTTCAGGAATTTAGAAAGATGTAGCAGGAGAAATAAATCACAAAAAACGAGAATGAGTTTGTCCTTACGAGTCTATATTTGGGCCAAGTCTCCAAAGCTGGTTGAGTATAAAGGGCAGAAGAGCAATCTGGGGCTCAAAGAACAAACAACAAACGTACTGTCTTCCCCAGCTGCCTGGGACAAAGGCTTTGGGGAGGGTTTGCATGCGCTGAACCCTGGACTGTCAAAGTAAGAGGAAACTTTCCAACCCAACTTCTCTATCTTGAAGCCAGAGATGACAAGGTCATTCCCATAGTAAATTCGTGACTCAACCAGGACTGTCACATGAATCTCCAGATCCTTAAACTATTTCCTCTAACTTCCCCCCAAACCTCCAAGAAATATTACCCATTGTGGTCCATGTACTTATATCACTTTTGAGGTGTCTGCTGCACCCTGAGAAGTGAACAGGTGTAAACAATAAAACTACCATATCATGACTTGTTCAGGTGACCAAGAATCAAGAAAAGGTATGAGAAAAGCTCGAGGGTGTCCTAATTTCACAAATCCTGCTTTTTACACATTCAAAGACTACATTGTTTGGATTTTGTGCTTTCTTTTCAGGTGTCTTCAGTCAAGGAAGACAGGTCAGTGTATATTTTTTACCTATTCTTCAGACCTGGGTGGCGTTTGGCTAGAGGTTTGCCTATGGGTAAAAGAGCAGAAACAAGGAACATGCGGCCCAAATGCAGAAATCAGAAGTAATTCATTTTTTTAACTACACCATCTCATTGAATATACTGTTTACAGTTTTAAAGACTCTAAATGCCTATTCTCAGATTTTGTTAAAGTGAAATGAGTGTAAATTAAAATAGGACAAATCTGTCATCGCACTAATGCTTAGTCTCTGATTTCACTGTGTGATCTTGGGCAAGTTACTCAGCTTTTCTGAGCTGTAATTTCCATAACTATAGAAAAACAATAATATTATTCACCTCATAGAATTAGATTTAAGTTACATAATCTCTGTGGGAGCATTTGGTAAACCATAGAAGGATAACTTAGTGATCAATCATGAGCAGCTTCTAAAGGAGATATTAGGCCAGAGGCTCTTATTTTCTGCTTAGAGAGCAAGCTTGTTCAGTGTGTTGCACTGAGTATGTACAAAGAGATTCACTCGAAATTAAATACAATTGGGGTTAAAAATTGGAATAGGCACAAGTTAAATTCTTTATTTGGCTGATTTTTTTTTTTCCAAATTAATCCACCACCTTTTTTCCAGTCTCTTGTTCTACCAAAAGACAACACAAATAAGTGGTGTTTGTTCTGCCAACCCTGCTCTTGTGTCTATACTGAATGTGTTCACTTGACTTTGGCCTTGGTTCTTGGTTAGCTTCGTTGTGCTCAAGAACTTTTGGCATCAAAAATTCCCAGACACTACTGCCAACTGATTGGAGTTGGCAAAGGAGCTAAAAAATATTTTCCAACGCTAGTATACCTACCACTTGCATAAAACTTTTTTTTTCAAATTTTAGCATCTCAGAAATTGAGATGCATCTTCCAATGGATGATACCTTAGAATGAACTGCCAGTGTGTTGTGTGTGTGTGTATGTACACGTGTGCATGTACACTTGTGTTTTAGTGTATGCACACGTGTGTTTGTATCGCTATATGTAATTATACACCTTAAAATGGATTTATTCTTATGTTTAAATGTATATGGTAGCATAATCTATGTTAAATATCAAAACAAACAGAGAAAGGACGTAAGATCCAGACAAACATTCCATATCCCTTTAGGTAGTAAAATATGATAAGGCCATTACACAGAGATTCAAAATAAATGGAATTTAACCCCAGTTTTCTCATTAACACACAAGTTGCTTTTCTTTTTTCAGCATGGAATTCCAGCTTGGATTTTTAGCGATTTCTAGGGTTCATTAAAATCTGCTATTTACTGGTTCTATTCCTATAGACGGACCCAAGTCTTAGAGTCTGCTTGCCTGAGGATCCTGGGGGATGCTTCCTCAATATGCAGATCCCCAGGCACCATGCCAGGCTTACTGAGTAATAATCACACAGCTGAGGAGTTCTGATCCTACGTTCTTGGTATTTATCTGATGCTGGAAAGCACCGACTTTGGAGCACTCAAACACCCTCAAGACAGTATAGATGAGTCCTTGTTCAAATCCTTGCTGGCTGTGTGATCTGAAGGGTGTCTCTTCCCTTCTCTTTGCCTTTGTTTCCACATCTCTAAGATGAACATACAGATTCAAGCATCTCCAGAGCCCTGTTCTGGCCTTAGGTATCTGGATTCGTATGAACAAAGCCTGCCTGGCCAAGACTGCTATCTCTTTTGCACTCAAATATCAAGGGCCAGGAGGGAGCCACCATTCAGATGGCACAAAGGCGACGTTTCTCTTCTGTGTGTCTGGAAGGATGATGGCAGTCCCAACGACAAGCAGAAATTGAAACTAACCTTGGGAGCATGCCTGCTCAAGTCTGATCCAGCCAGGACAAAAGGGAGAGCAGATTTTCTCTTAACACCAAAGTCAATATTCTCATGCCAGGAAGTCTCTCCATGATGGAGCACCTGAGGGGAAATTAGAATGAGCAGCTTAAATTATTGATTTGTAAAAGTTTCATGTTCTTTCAAAAAGAGTGTTCAAACTAAACAAAAAGCATGTTCCTGGACTTTGGGAATTCGTAGTCCTGTAAAATTTTCCCTGTAAATATGAGTGACTGATAAGCTGCCAACTCCTTAATTTGCCAAGTAGGAATATTAAATAACATAAAAATAAAAATCTAATAATAATAATTAAAAATAAAACTACTATTTACCATCATCAGCCTTCATTAAAGAAATTATAGTATAGTACCAAAATGCTTGAAAGACATAATCTCAAAACAAGGATGGTTTTTTTGAACAGAATACATTTTACTTTTAGAACCACTCACTACTTTGTTTTTATTTCCTTACCAGGCTGGGTATTTGGGAACCATATCCTTAGGGAGCTGTTTAAATTAATATTCCAGATTGGAATTAACATAACAAACTGCTCAAAAATAAATGTCAACCATTTTCTTTTACAATAATTTTGAAATATCTATGTTTATTTTTGTTAGCATTTTAAGATAAAAGCATGGTAAATTTTAGTATAATTAGTAAAACAATGCTCCATGGCTAAAATATGTTTGGGGCTGTTCATTTTTCTCATTAGCTTGCTTTAACTTATAATTAAGATACTGACAGGTTACCTAAATATAACTTGGCAATGTTAACCAGCATCTATACTTTAACTACAGATAGGGAAACTCAGGCTTCAGAAAGAGGACCTACCTCACTCAAGGTTACCAACAGCAGTAAAGCTGTGCAGTCACCATCTCAGGACGCCCAGCTCCACATTGAGTGACCATCTGTGGCTCCATGCTGCTTCTTTTTATGGGGGGGAGGGGTACAAGGAAAGGGAGAGTGAATCGTAAGCAGGCTCCACACCCAGCACGGCGCCCAATGCGGGGCTCGATCTCAAAACCCTGAGATCATGACCTGAGCTGAAATCAAGAGTCTGACACTCAACCGCTCAACCGACTGAGCCCTTCCATGCTACTTCTGATCAGCAACGGGAAGCCGTTTTGCAGGGCACGTGAATGCATATTGAGCATCATAATTTTCTGAGCAAATAAACACATGTTAGTGTTTACTATCCTCAGTTCTTAAGCAAAGAAGTACTATAATGAAAACAGTAGTTTAGGGGTGCCTAAACTAGTATTTTTCAGTAAAGGGGAGAATAGATGAAGTCCTACACTCTAAGGTGTATGGGTGTGATTGTGTGTGTTTGCAAATTTTCATTGGCTTTATTTGTAGAACTAAAATGCTAGAGTAAAATATCAATGATCCTGACTCTTTAGTTGATTGAGTAACCATACAAGCTCATTTTCCAGACAAGTTAAATAATTTGGTAGTGCCCATTAGCAAAAAACACTGATTTGGGTACTAAAAGTGTCACTCTATTCCAGAGTATTTTAGAAGGCACAGTTCTTTGAAGAACCACAAGAGGTCGGGCTGATACTAAACACTGGCACCCAAGTGCCTAAACATGGTCTTCAGAAGCTGAACTCAGGATATAAATGGAGGTGCTTATTAAATCCAACACCAATTTTTTAAAAACACCAACGAATTCACTAAAATAGGATAAAAATAATGGGCTCCAAAAATTGTAGATTGTGATTTAATTTATTGTTAATATTCATAATAGCAATCTTGCACATACTTGGAGCTTTACGAAGTGTTTTCAAAGGATTTATCACTACGATAACCCCAGAAGATAGGCATTACCAGCCCCGTTAAAGATGAAGAAACTTAATCTCAGAACAGTCAAGTTTTTGCACAAGGTACTGTAGCTAATCAGTGAAAGAAGCAAAATTCAGAGCCAGGTC
This sequence comes from Callorhinus ursinus, assembly GCF_003265705.2. NCBI lineage: Eukaryota > Metazoa > Chordata > Mammalia > Carnivora > Otariidae > Callorhinus > Callorhinus ursinus. The sequence continues at coordinate 20,568,487 of NW_027397085.1, read as the reverse complement.
TGTCTGATTCCATCTACAGTGCCCCAACATGACAGAGCAGTAGGGGATTCTAAACAATTCAGGGAGGGGAGAATTTCAGCTCTCCTGGGTTTCCTAAATCCCTCATGGGGAAACTTTCAAAGAGGAGGAAACAATCCTACCATCCCCTTAGTCTAGACCTGCTTTGACTTCCACTGAGCAGCCGGTTGTTTGGGTTCCATGTATAGTAAAAGGGGAGAGGACATTTAGGCACAAGAAAGGTATGACATTCAGAAATCATAGCCCACTTCTCCTCCAGTTGTGAGAGCCCTGGTCTCTTCCTAGTCCCAGCCCTGCTATGCCCCTGCCTTGCTCTTTGTTTCCCAGAAGGGATTGCTGGCTGTCCCTGCAAAGGCATCATTCACCTTCCCTGTCCTCCGGGGCTCTCGGGGAGTTGTCCCTTTCTGTCCTCAGTCACCATGCTAAAATTTCTCACACACTGGGTAAAGAGGAGCTTCTAGATATAAAAGAGGAAGCACTTGGGCAAAAGTTGTTATTTCTCCCACCCAATTGAAGATCTAAGGACTTAGCTTTATTTAAGCCACTTTATTGAGAGAGTCACTCACTGCTCAGACTTAAACCATCAAAGGTGGAAGGGTCCTCAGAGACTGTCTAGTCCAATGGTGCAGTTGAAGCAGGCCTGCCATCAGAAGCTTATTTTCCACATCCTTGCCCAGGGCTGTTTCAAATATTCTACCCTGACTTTCTACAATTCCTCTTGACCACCTCTGATCCTCATAACAATGCTCAGAATGAAGCATGGAAACTGTTATTTTTTCCAAGTCTCTAGTAAGCAAACTGAATCTCTGAGTACTTTGCCCAAGATGACACAACTAGCCAACGGTGTGTAGCAGAACAAATCCTGTAACAGGATTCCCTGGCTCCCTTCAGGGATCGCTGGAGGCCAGACCAATCGGAAAGCGCGAAGTGTGGCTATGTTCTGAGGAAGTCTGTTCATAGGCCATTTGATTGGGTTTTCATTGTTGAAATCTTGTATTCTTCCAGGTCATTCCCAGGGGACAGTGGAAGGGGAGAAGTGGGCTTGGGGAGGGGGTGGCATCTAGACACTCTCAACAGCGAACCCTCCCCAACTGCCTCTTTCGTATCGCTTTCTGAAGGACAAAAGAGGCTGGATGGCAAGACCAGAGGGCCAACTGCCAGGGAAAGGTGTCTTAAGGAGGTGTCTCTCTCATGTAAGAGACTTTGTTTTTTCTTTTTCTCACTGACCTGACTGTAGAGACACATGTATCTCTGACCAAGGTGCCCTGTCTTCAGCTTCCACAATGCCCATGCCTGGCCCACTGTGGCATTGACCACACATCGTGCTATGGTTGTCTGTGTGGGTTTTTTTTTAAGATTTTATTAATTTATTTGTCAGAAAGAGAGAGGGCACAAGCAGGGGGAGCAGCAGGCAGAGGGAGAAGCAGACTCCCCGCTGAGCAGGGAGCCCGACACAGGCTTGATCCCAAGAATCTGGGACCATGACCTGAGCTAAAAGCAGACACTTAACTCAGCCACCCAGGCGTCCCAGTTATCTACATTTTCTCTGCTTCCCTCATGCAGATGAGATGGTGAGCTTATATTGTTTATAACTGATTTCTCTCTGTATCACCAGAGCCCAGCACTGTGTCCTCCAAATAGTAGTTACCCATTGGCTGTTTGTGGGATAAATGAAAATATCAGAGATGATTCTGGCGTTTACAATCCTTTCTTGACTCAAGCACAAAGCTGCAAATGTGTACATCAATGACTTAAGTATAAAATACATTAGCTTTTGAGAAAATTATCCTATGATTTATAAGGCCCCAAATATTTTCCAGCCTTTTTTCTGTTTGGAGACCTAAAGGAAAGATTACTGTCCGGGAGGTAGTATGAGAGGATGAAGTTCTTTAAGAGCTTTGGGGAAAAGTAGAACTTTAAGTGGGACTATGAGAAGCCTATCTTCGAGGAGCCATGCCCTGAGATCTCTGATAAGTACCATACTGCCCAACCTCAACAGTACAAGTGCCAAATTTCAACAAACATCTATATTTAATAGTCTCAGGTGCCTTAAGCCTATTACATGTGATAATATTTTTAAACTCAGCAGTGTGATTCTTTTGTTGAGTGTTTCTCCATACAAACCATTAGAGGGCTTTATCAATATATAATGGTTTACTAATATCTTAAACAAATAATTCATCTCACCTATGCCCATACATTTCTCTAATAAGGTATTTTAATGAAGTCTCCATGTCGTGACTGTAAGTGTGGTCAAGGGTGCATAGTGACAGTTGATCTTTATTTCTCTCAGTGAGGATGTGTTGGAAATCTGCTATAGTAGATTGTTGGAAATTCTAGACCAGCAATAAGAAGGAATATGTTTAAGCACTGGTCTCAGTGACATCTGGTTGTGTGGCATTGGTAAGCCACATAATTTTCCTGAGGATCACTATTCACATCTGTAAACTAGTTAATATAACATCGTTCACTGTATATCTCAGGGTTATTGTGAGACTCAAGTCACATAATCCATATAATAGTAGCTTAAATATTATGAATCAATTAATAAACATAAGACAGTGCTGTTTTAATGGAACTAAGATGGAGTAAAGTATGGTACCTGTGTTCATGTTTAAATGTTACTTCAGCCCACACAGCTGACATTTGGAGGAGTTCAGTTTTACCTATTACATATTGCCTGTACTGTGGAATAAAATGACTCAAATGCCATTTGCACACCAAATATTTACTCAGTTGACACTGAATTGAAAACTCTAGACTACTTCTGAGAGACCGCTAAAACTAAGGAGAAATATTAGTGCATAGGTACTACTATCCCTTCTACGGAACCCATGATGATAATTACTAATTAGTCATAGTATGTGTTCTCACCAGGGCTGGATGCACCCTCAGAATCCTTCTAAATAGAGCAACTTAGGCAGCTATTACTATGTTTTGATAGTAGGCACAAAAGTTCAAATTGTACAAATAGACTCCAAGACAGAGTAAGTTAATAATAAAGACATTAGACCGTTGTTTTCAAGAGATAATAAATGGATGTAGCAGCCAACAGGGAAAACTAACAAGCCATCAGATAACATATGGGAACCCCATGCAAGAATCATTCATATCTTTATAGCAAGGCAGAAGGACTGCAATTAGAGTTAAATTAATACAAAGAAAGAAAAAGAGAGAGAGAGGGGAAAGGAGAAAGAAAGAAAGAGAGAGAGAGAGAAAAAGAAAGAAAGAGAGAGAGAGAGAGAGAAAGAAAGAAAGAAAAAAGAAGAGAGGGAGGAGGGAAGGAGAGAAGGAAGACAAGGAAAGGAAGAGAAAGAAAGGAAAAAGCAAGCAGCATTTAAAGTCGAAAAACTACTCTCCGAATAATTAAGTGTTGGAGCAAAAAGTCATACCTACAGCATTTACCTCACTCCTTATATAAGAAGTAAGCATCTGCCTTACATCATTAACTTACTCCTGAATACCATAACTACAGAAATGGGCTTCCTGTGTCTCAAAGAAAGAGTCTCATTTACATTTAATAAGTTCTGGTTAAGCAGATAAGGAAAGCTATTTTTCTATTTCAGGAAGCTTTACATTGGGAGTGCGTGTGTGTGTGTGTGTGTGTGTGTGTGTGTGTGTGTGTTTAAGCTTGCTGTCTGAAGCTTCTGTTCTGAGGGATAGCTCCATAGACTAGAATTCACTAATGTCAATGTCACCGTGCTTACGTTGGTAGATTGACTGTGGTGAGTTCCGGGATCCCAAGGTCTACTGCACACGGGAATCTAACCCCCACTGTGGCTCTGACGGCCAGACATATGGCAATAAGTGTGCCTTCTGTAAGGCGATGGTGTAAGTATCATACTCATCAAAATCAGAAACATGAAAAGAGAAAATTTATCTTGGAGAAAATTTATCATCAATAAAAATATTATTTTATCCAAATTATTTTCAGACATTTTCTTTTATACCAAATTATATGTTACTAAGGTAACAATTTCTATTCATTCCTCTTTTATTTTGATGAAAAAGAGCCATTCAACAAAGAATAGAGGAAAAGATTATCCTTTAGAATGCAGACTAGTCAAACTTTACATAGTATACTAAGAAGATTGCATCAAGGACCCATATGTATTGAATTTACACGTTTATAAGGAACAGAACAGATGCTATCGACTTTAGCCAATAAACTGTGACCTTCCCAAGGGATCAGTTTATAATTAATAAAAATTTATTCAACCAATCTTTTAGTCTAATTGATTGCCCTAAAACCAAGGAAATTATAACCCTTGTTAAAGCCAGATAAAAGTCTCTCACTCCTCGCCATCTTCTGGTATTAGAGTTTTCTGTGAATGTCTTAATTTCACTGAACTTCACTGTAGAATGCCTAAGCACAGGGATTATATAACTACCTATTAACAATAACAGAGCCAGGCACATGGAATGAAATTAATAAATTAATATGTGCCTACTTGCTTATGTAACATATCTGATTAATTAATACCAAACTTTCTCAGAGAAAAAAGGCAGTAGGGTAAACAGAGATTTAATTTAATGGACACATTACTGAGAAGGACTGAATATATAGCCTGCTATAAAGTGCCAAATACCTGAATATTTGGTTCAACCTCTTACATCTTCTATGAGGACTATGACACTAGAGTACCTTTGCCAGTATCTCTCCTGTCACTTTAACCTTTTCTGTTTGTATGCATATTTCCTCTCAGAGAATGAACAATTGAAACCAAGAGGTCAAGCCTGGGTAAAAATCTGAAATTTATTTAAAATTCATGTTTTCTGTAATTTGTCCCGATGTCATCTCTGAGTACATTTAATTAACCTCTGCCAAATCATAAATATGGATACCTGTAGAATCAAATGATTGCAGGGACTCTGCGTAGTCGAACCTTTTTCCAACCTTTGTAATGAATAATAACAATATTACACTGAGCATATATTTGTCTTTCTCTTTTACAGGAAAAGTGGTGGGAAGATCAACCTAAAGCATCAAGGAAAATGCTGAATTTTGTGCAGTGTCTGTGCTGACTTCCAGCCACTTCTTTTCTCACTTCTATTTTTCTCTAATGGAGCCTTTAAATTTATAAAGGTACGCCTTCTACTCTGCCTGGCTCTTGGGTAGTTCAGTTTATATCTATTTCCCTGGATTTGCTCGTTAATAAAGTGAATTCTGTAGAAGCATTGCTTGTGTTTTTACTTTGAGATCAAGAAGACATACGGATACATTATGGAATAACTGACCTGGCATAAACTTGGATAAAAAGACCTGTTTTTTGGATCTGAATCAACCAAGCAGTCACTGGGATCTTGGGAAAACCCCTTCCCCTTTCCTATTCTTGGAGTTGCATGTAGATGATGAGGGATTTTTAACAATGTGACAATACATTATGTTTACAATTATTTTACAGTACCTATTATTTAAATGGTAGATCACATAATATTGTTTCTTCCTAAATTCAGGAAAAGTACTTTATATAAAAATAAAACATTCATCCTCCCTAGACCACAGTTTTTTCATCTCTATGGAATGGTAGATTTATGCACAGAGATGTTACCCTTTATGTATACTATTGAATAGGACCTAACCAAACTGGGGTTGCATCTGATCTTTAGACCAAGAGCCAGGGAGATTAGGTTATGCTAGGGAAAACATACACTTCAACTCCTTCAAGGGTGGGATTTGTGCTCTTCCGTGCCTAAAGACTATTCCCCTTGCTGGAGACAAATGCCCACATAATACATAGTTCAGATAAGGCAATTATAAGAGGGTGGATCGTTGAGTCACATGGACCAGAATGTGAGTCATGGGCTCTCACATAAGCTATGTGTCTTTGAACAAGTCAATTGACTTCTTTCATTTACAATGTACTCACCTGTAAAATGGGGATACTAATACCTACCTCCTAAATTTATTGTGAAGATTAAGAAAATGATACATGTAAGCAGTTAAGTAATCTCTGATGTGTAAGGAGAGCTCGAAAATCAGTAGCTTTCACCGTTGTGCTCCATCATCGGTTTCAGCATGATACTGATGTCTTCACTGCCCAGGATATTTTTGTTCTTTTTCTCAATATTTACACAGTTTTTTTTTTAAGATTTTATTTATTTATTCATGAGACTCAGAGGGAGAAATAGAGGGGGAGAGAGAGAGAAGCAGAGGGAGAAGCAGGTTCCCAAGGAGCAGGGAGCCCGATGCGGGACTCGATCCCAGGACCCCGGGATCATGACCTGAGCCGAAGGCAGACGCTTAACCATCTGAGCCACCCAGGGGCCCTTGTTGTTTTTTAATGTCTAACTTCTGTTCCTTTATTTTTTGAAAATTCTCATCATGTGGGGTTTTTTCTCTGTCCTGCTTTTATCTGTATACTAAGTGCCCTGCTCATTAGCGAAATTAAGCTCTTTTCTCCTCTTCAGTTTCTGCTCTCTGGTGTAATTTAGTTACTTCTAATGTAGACACGTAGGCACTACGTGTAGTTTGGAAACTGAGTCATTGTGCGTGTTTGGACATATTACCTCTCGACGTGGCCCACTTGTCCTCTCTGCTATTAGAACTGTCCCCTCCAGCCGGGCCAGGTTCCTGTCAGCTATCCCCACAAAATGTCTGTGTCCACCACTGGTTCCTGTCCTCCTGGAAGGCCTCTTGTGCTGCCTTGGGCCCCTCCGGCTACCCTTCCTTCCTCATACAAATCTCTTGCCTGCCTTACGACTACCATTTATTTCAAGGCTTTCAGGTGCCATAAGTGGGTAAATAATTCAATTACTATCTCTTGAATAGTTCTGAGCTATTCTTTGGGAGTGGAAGGCCAAAAATCCTGTATTTCTTAGAAAGAAGAGCAAGTCACAAATAAAATAATCAATGATCAGAATATAGGAGTTTAGGTTCAGAGATATATACATTTGCCAAACCTCAGTGAATACACACTGAAGATTTACGCATATCAGAGTTTACAAATTTGACATCCAAATAAAAGAATGTAAACATGTAGAATAGTAGTATAGTCTTAACTGCGATATGCAAGTGATGTTTTTCAGACAGAATGATACTGATGTCTGCCATTTACTTTGAACTTCATCGAAGATGGATTAATGGGCAGATACACGAAAGAACTAGCCTAGTAAAATAGTAAGGATACAATCTAGCTGGTGGGTTCCAAGGGGTTCACTCTAAAATTATTTTAATATTGCTACATATTTAAAATTTTCTCAGCAAAAATGTTTCTTTAAATGGTTTTTAAAAAACACAGAGGTTCTTCCAACAGAAGCAAATATTCATAATTCTGATTATGTTCCTCATTACGGTGAGAGCCAGGACAGAACACACTGTTTTAAGTATGGTTTGTACTCTTCTCTTCAACGCATAAGAAAATAATTAATTTGATCCAAACATTCATATCTATCATTATACCTTTGAATGACCACGGGAACATTGTCAAAACCAGATCATACCAAATTCATAAGCACTAACTATCCTCAGGCGTTTTTCTTTCCCCTCCAAGGGTTGCCAAGTCACGTCTTTCTCATCTGTTCACCTCTTCCTGGTTTTTGGAAGCTAAATTCACTGCAGAAATGATGTGCTGTGTCAGTGAGTAGGCTGAGGGGACCTCGTCCAGAGGCTTGCCCGTGCCTATGTAAAGTTTTCTTGAAGTAGTATACATAAACATATGCACCCCACACACATCCTCTAAAATTGAAAGGGGAACAACAGGGGGAAAAAGGCCAGAGAAAATAGTAACTAAGATAAAAGACTGAAATAACTCACCACAAAAAATTAGGTCAACCAATCTATCACTGATTACCCGTGTTCCCAGTGATTAGCACCCAAACATGATCACATTTAAATTTAGCAATGGTCGTGAAGTTGCAGCCCCATTGCATGAGAGAGGTAGAGAGATATAAATGATTCATCCACAATCTCATACCCGGGGAGCGGCAGAGCCTCTACTTGAGATGGTCACATCAATCCCCTATTCCTAAACAACCTTTCACATAATAGTAGTAATTTGAATGACTTGGATATAAGTGTTGAATTGGAGGGATTAGTCCTATATGTTTGGAGACAACAGAATTAAAAGTATTCATAAACTTAGCAAAGGCTTAAAAGAAGATGCAAAGAGGGTGGCAGCACCTACCATAATTCCTAATGTGTGAACACTGATGTTAATTTTGTGATGGGGCTACAGCTGTAGCCTGAGGATCCTTCAGCTATAGCCTGAGGAGTCCTGGTTCAAAGGGTTTACTAAATCTGAACCAGGCATTCTCTGAAATGTTCTTGGTCTTTCTCTGACTTTCTTCTTTTCTTCCTCAGAGCTGGTATCTGGGACTTTACAGAACTTGAGTGCATTTCAGTTCTGTACTTTGACCTAAGGGAAAATAAGCAGAACATATGTCTCCTGCTTTTGTGTGAGAAGATTTAGACCTAACCTAATAAGAGAAGGGTATCTTTGCATGGCCCCATTTAGCTCCCTAGTCATCCTTTAGATTTGATAAGACACATCCACTAAAAGAATGCACATCATAAAGCACAATTCCATAAGTTTTGGTATATTGTATCTCCATTTTCATTTGTCTCAAGTGTTTTTTTTTTCTAATTTCCCTGTTGATTTCTCCTTTGACAATTGGGTTGTTGTGGTTTCTTTTTTTTAGAACTGTGTTGTTTAATTTCCACATATTTGTGAGTCTTCCTGTTGTCCTCTTATTACTGATTTCCAGTTCCATAACTTTGTAATTGGAAAAGATATTGATATGACTTCAACTTCCTTAAATTTGTTAAGACTTATTGTGAGGCCTAACAAAAGATCTATCCTAGAGAATGTTCTGTATTCTGTTGCTGTTGGATGCACTGTTCTGTTCCACTTCATCCATCTGGCCTAAAAGTAGTTCAAATTCAATATTTCCTTTTTAATGTTATGTCCTGATGATTTAGCCTCTGTTGAAAATGGGATATTGAAGTTCCCTACTATTATTGCTTTATTGTCTATTTCTCCCACTAGTTCTATTAATATTTGCTTTATATATTTTGGTGATCCAGTGTTGGGTGCATATATGTTCACAATTGTTATATCCTCTTGATGAAACAACATTTTATCATTATATAATGACCTTCTTTGTTTCTTGTTAAAGTCTTGATGAAAGAAATTGTAGAAGACACAAATAAATGGGAAGATATCCCATGTTCAGAGGCTTGGAAGAATTAATATTGTTAAAACGCCCATAGTACCTAAACTGTTCTACAGATCGAATGCAATTTCTATCAAAATTCCAATGGTGTTTTTCACAGAAATAGAAAAAATAATCCTAAAATTCATTTGGAACCACAAAAGACCCCGAATAACTAAATTACCCGTGTTCCCAGTGATTAGCACCCACTGAGAAAGTCTTGAGAAAGAAGAGCAGAGCTGGAGACACCACTCACACTGATTTCAGATCATGTTATACAGCCAAAGGAATCAAAGCAGTATGATAGTGGCTTAAGAATGGACACACGAGGGCGCCTGGGTGGCTCAGTTGGTTAAGCGACTGCCTTCGGCTCAGGTCATGATCCTGGAGTCCTGGGATCGAGTCCCGCATCGGGCTCCCTGCTAGGCGGGGAGTCTGCTTCTCCCTCTGACCCTCCGCCCTCTCATGTGCTCTCTCTCTCTCATTCTGTCTCAAATAAATAAATAAAATCTTTAAAAAAAAAAAAAAAGAATGGACACACGAACCAATGGAACCGAATAGAGAATCCAGAAATAAACTCACCCATAAATGATCAACTAATCTTCAAGGAAGGTGCCAAGAATACGAAGTAGGAAAGGTAGTCTTGTCAATAAATGGCATTGGGAAAACTGGATATCCACATGCAAAAGAATGAAATTGGACCTTTATCTTATACTGTATACAAAAACCAACTTGAAATGGATTAACGACTAACTTAAACATAGGACCTGAAGTTGTAAAACTCCTAGAAGAAAACAAAGGGAAAATCTCATGACTTTGGCTTTGACAGTGACTTTCTGGATATGGCATCAAAAGCACAAGCAACAGGTGCAAAACTAAACAAGTGAGACTATGTCACACTGGAAAGCTTCTGCACAACAAAAAAAAATGATCAAGTAAATAAAAAGGCAACCTACAGAATGGGAGAAAATATTTGCAAACCATGTATCTGGTAAGGGCTTAATATCCAAAATATATAAGGAACTCATACAACTCAAAATTTAAAAAATGATTAAAGAATGGGTAGAGGAATGAATAGATATTTTTCCAAAGAAGATGTATAAAGGTCCAATGGACACATAGAAAGATGCTTGACATCACTAATCATTAGGAAAATGCAACAAAAACACAATGTGTTATCAGCTCACATCTGTTAGGATGGTTATTATCAAAAATTCAAAAAGTAACAAGTTTTGGTGAGGTTGTAGAGAGAAAAGAACATTTATACATTGTTGGTGGGATTGTAAATCAGTACAGCCATTATGGAAAACAGTATGAAAATTTCTCAAAAAAAAATAAAAATAAAACTACCAAGCACTTCAGCAATCCCACCGCTAGGTATGTATCTAAAGGAAATTAGATCCTGATCTCAAAGAGATTTCTATGCTCCCATGTTCACTGCAGCCTTATTCACAGTAGCCCAGATATGGAAACAACCTAAGTGGCTGTTGACAGAGGAATAAAGAAAATTTTGTGTGTGCTGTTAAAGGATAAATTGAAGCACACTAAAATTTACACATTTATCTGGGTAAACATTGATTCAAATCAGGCAGCACCAAACTTAAAATGGTACGAAGCACTTACAGAAGCTAGAGGAAAGGCTTTTACACAGAAGATGTGGAAGCAAAACAATTACTCAGCCTGCCCTACCTGGAGCAGTTGCCTTGTTTGGGAGAGCCTAGCTGGCTGTTGGCCATTAGTTATTCCTACATCCCGTTTCCTCGGATTCGAGTGCGTTGACTTTGGCTTAGCTTGGATTCGCTTACCACATAGGCTACCAAGGCCTTAGAGCCACTTCAGTCCAAAGTCCTCCTACTTTAATTACTTTAAGTATGTATAACTGAATGTTACTCAGCCAAAAAAAAAAGGAGAAAATCCTGCCTTTTGCAATAGCAAGGATGAACCTAGAGGATGTTATGCTAAATGTAATGGCCAGACACAGAAAGACAAATACTGCATAATGTCACATATATGTGGAATTGAAGAAAGTCCAAGTCACAGAACCAGAAAGAAGAATGGTGGTTGCCAAGGGTGGGAAGGGCAAGGCAGAATGGGAGGATGTTGGTCAAAGGGTACACATTTTTAATTATAGATGAATACACGAATAAGTTATGGTGATCTACTGTACAGCCTGGTGACTGTGGTTAATAACACAGTATTGAAAAAGTATGGAAGATCATCAGCTGAGAAAAGGAAGATCATCATAACCTGAAAAAAGATCATCAGGTTAGAATGACAATGGCAGTTACCTGAATTATTTTATTTTTTATACAAATAGTTTGACTTTATAAATACAGCCCTCAAGTTCTCATTACACAGAAAACTGTTCACCTAATAAAATCTAACCCATTTTGTGGTCATAATTTTGTTAGATGTGCAATGCTTTGAAAACAGTTTTACAGACTTCAGCAGACATCGTTAAATACTTTCCTACTGAGTATTTCAAGAGGCACTGAGCCCCTCCTACAGGTGTCATAACTAATTATAGGTTAATTTCTGGGACTTACTGAAAACCTTCATACTCTTTTATATAAGTGAAACCGGCACAATCTCAAGAACACATCACCACATATGACTTCATGCCTGCCTCCCTAAGGACAGCAACTTTTTTTTCTCAAATCCTAGAATCCAGGAAGAGATTTGCTTCTTCTTGTTAATACACTTTACCTGGCTTGTTTGAAGGGCATTGTTGCACCATGCTGCCTAGATGGGCAACTACAATGCTGCAGAAACACACCGACAGGGAAGCTCTGTTAGATAGAAATACTCCGAAGACAAAAACAAAAAGATGGCAAAGGGAATAATCATTATTTTTCATGGATTTCCTTCTTGGCTTTTCCAGCTAAAATGTCATCTCCTCAATGTGCGCTTTGGCCATCTTTGTGCTCCTCATCAACTGTATCTGTAGTGTTCTTGGTACATCTGTACCACCAATAGTCTGTCAGTCTATTTTCTCCTGGGATATTGAGTCCTTTGGAAGAAACTGGATTTGGAGTTAGACAGATGTCCTTGGGTTGGGTCCTACTAGCAATTGTGGGTTAAACCCTACCTTTCTAAGCCTCAATACTGTCACATGTGCAATAAAGAGAAGACTTGACATATTTAGAAAAATGAATAAATATAATGTGCAGAAAGTCCCCATACAAACTGTAAAGTGATACATCATGTATCTATAAGGAAATATGTTTTTAATAATAATAATAGTTTTTATTGTTATGTTAATCACCATACATTACATCATTAGTTCTTGATGTTGTGTCCCATGATTCATTGTTTCTGCATAACACCCAGTGCTCCACGCAGAACGTGCCCTCTTTAATACCCATCACCAGGCTAACCCATCCCCCCACCCCACTCCCCTCTAGAACCCTCAGTTTGTTTTTCAGAGTCCATTGTCTCTCATGGTTCGTCTCCCCCTCCGACTTACTCCCCTTCATTCTTCCTCTCCTGCTATCTTCTTCTTTTTCTTTTTTCTTAACATATGTTGCGTTATTTGTTTCAGAAGTACAGATCTGTGATTCAACAGTCTTGCACAATTCACAGCACTCACCATAGCACATACCCTCCCCAATGTCTATCACCCAGCCACCCCATCCCTCCCAACCCCACCACTCCAGCAACACTCAGTTTGTTTCCTGAGATTAAGAATTCCTCATATCAGTGAGGTCATATGATACATGTCTTTCTCTGATTGACTTATTTCACTCAGCATAACACCCTCCAGTTCCATCCACGTCATTGCAAATGGCAAGATCCCATTCCTTTTGATGGCTGCATAATATTCCATTGTGTATATATACCACCTCTTCTTTATCCATTCATCTGTCAATGGACATCTTGGCTCTTTCCACACTTTGGCTATTGTGGACATTGCTGCTATAAACATTGGGGTGCACGTAACACTTCGGATGCCTACATTTGCATCTTTCTGGTAAATACCCAGTAGTGCAATTGCTGGATCGAATGGTAGCTCTATTTTCAATGGTTTGAGGAACCTCCATACTGTTTTCCAGAGTGGCTGCACCAGCTTGCATTCCTGCCAACAGTGTAGGAGGGTTCCCCTTTCTCCACATCCCCGCCAACATCCGTCATTTCCTGACTTGTTAATTTTAGCCATTCTGACGGGTGTGAGGTGGTATCTCATTGAGGTTTTGATTTGGATTTCCCTGATGCCGAGCGATGTTGAGCACTTTTTCATGTGCCTGTTGGCCATTTGGATGTCTTCTTTGGAGAAATGTCTGTTCATGTCTTCTGCCCACTTCTTGATTGGATTATTTGTTCTTTGGGTGTTGAGTTTGATAAGTTCTTTATAGATTTTGGATACTAGCCCTTTATCTAATATGTCATTTGCAAATATTTTCTCCCATTCTGTCAGTTGTCTTTTGGTTTTGTGGACTGTTTGTTTTGCTGTGCAAAAGCTTTTTATCTTGATGAAATCCCAATAGTTCATTTTTGCCCTGGCTTCCCTTGCCTTTGGCGATGTTTCTAGGAAGAAGTCGCTGTGGCTGCGGTCGAAGAGGTTGCTACCTGTGTTCTCCTTTAGGATTGTGATGGACTCCTGTCTCACGTTTAGGTCTTTCAACCATTTGGAGTCTATTTTTGTGTGTGGTGTAAGGAAATGGTCCAGTTTCATTCTTCTGCATGTGGCTGTTCAATTTTCCCCACACCATTTCTTGAAGAAACTGTCTTTTTTCCATTGGACATTCTTTCCTGCTTTGTCGAAGATTAGTTGACCATAGAGTTGAGGGTCCATTTCTGGGCTCTCTATTTTGTTCCATTGATCTATGTGTCTGTTTTTGTGCCAGTACCATACTGTCTCGATGATGACAGCTTTATAATAGAGCTGGAAGTCCGGAATTGTGATGCCGCCAGCTTTGCTTTTCTTTTTCAACATTCCTCTGGCTATTCGGGGTCTCTTCTGGTTCCATACAAATTTTAGGATTATTTGTTCCATTTCTTTGAAAAAAGTGGATGGTATTTTGATGGGGATTGCATTGAATGTGTAGATTCCTCTAGGTAGCGTTGACATCTTCACAGTATTTGTTCTTCCAATCCATGAGCATGGAACGTTTTTCCATTTCTTCGTGTCTTCCTCAATTTCTTTCATGAGTATTTTCTAGTTTTCTGAGTACAGATCCTTTTCCTCTTTGGTTAGATTTATTCCTAGGTATCTTCTGGTTTTGGGTGCATTTGTAAATGGGATCGACCTCTTGATTTGTCTGTCTTCTGTCTTGTTGTTGGTGTATAGGAATGCCACTGATTTCTGTGCATTGATTTTATATCCTGCCACTTTACTGAATTCCTGTATGAGTTCTAGCAGTTTTGGGGTGGAGTCTTTTGGGTTTTCCACATAAAGTATCATATCATCTGCAAAGAGTGAGAGTTTGACTTCCTCTCTGCCGATTTGGATGCCTTTGATTTCTTTTTGTTGTCTGATTGCTGTGGCTAGGACTTCTAATACTATGTCAAATAGCAGTGGTGATAGTGGACATCCCTGCCGTGTCCCTGACCTTAGAGGGAAAGCTCTCAGCTTTTCCCCATTGAGAATGATATTTGCTGTAGGTTTTTCATAGATGGCTTTTATGATATTGAGGTATGTACCCTCTATCCCTATACTCTGAAGAGTTTTGATCAAGAAAGGACTTTGTCAAATGCTTTCTCTGCATCTATTGAGAGGATCATATGATTCTTGTTCTTTCTTTTGTTAATATATTGTATCACGTTGATTGATTTGCGGATGTTGAACCAGCCTTGCAGCCCAGGGATAAAGCCCACTTGGTCGTGGTGAATAATCCTTTTAATGTACTGTTGGATCCTGCTGGCTAGTATTTTGGTGAGAATTTTTGCATCCATGTTCATCAAGGCTATTGGTCTGTAATTCTCCTTTTTGATGGGGTCTTTGGTTTTGGGATCAAGGTAATGGTGGCCTCATAAAATGAGTTCGGAAGTTTTGCTTCCATTTCTATTTTTTGGAACAGTTTCAGGAGAATAGGTATTAATTCTTCTTGAAATGTCTGATAGAATTCCCCTGGGAAGCCATCTGGCCCTGGGCTTTTGTTTCTTGGGAGATTTTTGATGACTGTTTCAATTTCCTTAGTGGTTATAGGTCTGTTCAGGTTTTCTATTTCTTCCTGGTTCAATTTTGGGAGTTGATACATCTCTAGGAATGCACCCATTTCTTCCAGGTTATCTAATTTGCTGGCATAGAGTTGCTCATAATATGTTCTTATAATTGTTTGTATTTCTTTGGTGTTGGTTGTGATCTCTCCTCTCTCATTCATGATTTTGTTGATTTGGGTCATTTCTCTTTTCTTTTTGATCAGTCTGGCCAGGGGTTTATCAATCTTGTTAATTCTTTCAAAGACCCAGCTCCTAGTTTCGTTGATCTGTTCTACTGTTCTTTTGGTTTCTAGTTCATTGATTTCTGCTCTGATCTTTATGATTTCTCTTCTCCTGCTGGGTTTAGGCTTTATTTGCTGTTCTTTCTCCAGCTCCTTTAGGTGTAGGGTTAGGTTGTGTATTTGAGACCTTTCTTGTTTCTTGAGAAAGGCTTGTATTGCTATATATTTTCTCTTAAGATTTGCCTTTGCTGCATCCCAAAGATTTTGAACAGTTTTGTTTTCATTTTCATTGGTTTCCATGAATTTTTTTTATTTCTTCTTTAATTTCCTGGTTGACCCATTTATTCTTCAGTAGGATGCTCTTTAGCCTCCATGTATTTGAGTTCTTTCCGACTTTCCTCTTGTGATTGAGTTCTAGTTTCAAAGCATTGTGGTCTGAAAATATGCAGGGAACGATCCCAATCTTTTGGTACTGGTTGAGACCTGATTTGTGACCTAGGATGTGATCAATTCTGGAGAATGTTCCATGGGCACTAGAGAAGAATGTGTGTTCTGTTGCTTTGGGATGGAATGTTCTGAATATGTCTGTGAAGTCCATTTGGTCCAGTGTGTCATTTAAAGTCTTTATTTCCTTGTTGATCTTTTGCTTAGATGATCTGTCCATTTCAGTCAGGGGGGTGTTAAAGTCCCCCACTATTATTGCATTGTTGTCAATGTGTTTCTTTGCTTTTGTTATTAATTGCCTTATATAATTGGCTGCTCCCATGTTCAGGGCATAGATATTTACAATTGTTAGATCTTCTCGTTGGATAGACCCTTTAAGTAGGATATAGTGTCCTTCCTCATCTCTTATTACAGTCTTTGTTTTAAAATCTAGTTTGTCTGATATAAGGATTGCCACCCCAGCTTTCTTTTGGTGTCCATTAGCATGGTAAATGGTTTTCCAACCCCTCACTTTCAATCTGGGGGTGTCTTTGGGTCTAAAATGAGTCTCTTGCAGACAGCATATGGATGGGTCTTGTTTTTTAATCCAATCTGATAGCCTGTGTCTTTTGATTGGGGCATTTAGCCCATTTACATTCAGGGTAACTATTGAAAGGTATGAATTTAGTGCCATTGCATTGCCTGTAAAATGACTGTTACTGTACATTGTCTGTGTTCCTTTCTGATCTATGCTGCTTTTAGGCTCTCTCTTTGCTTAGAGCACCCCTCTCAATATTTCTTGGAGGGCTGGTTTCGTGTTTGCAAATTCCTTTAGTTTTTGTTTGTCCTGGAAGCTTTTTATCTCTCCTTCAATTTTCAATGAGAGCCTAGCTGGATATAGTATTCTTGGCTGCATATTTTTCTCGTTTAGTGCTCTGAAGATATCATGCCAGTCCTTTCTGGCCTGCCAGGTCTCTGTGGATAGGTCTGTTGCCAATCTAACGTTTCTACCATTGTAGGTTACATATCTCTTCTCCCAAGCTGCTTTCAGGATTTTCTCTTTGTCTCTGAGACTCGTAAGTCTCACTATTAGATGTCAGGGTGTTAACCTATTTTTATTGATTTTGAGAGGGGTTCTCTGTGCCTCCTGGATTTTGATGCCTGTTTCCTTCCTCACATTAGGGAAGTTCTCTGCTATTATTTGCTCCAATATACCTTCTGCCCCTCTCTCTCTTTCTTCTTCTTCTGGGATCCCAAATATTCTAATGTTGTTTCATCTTATTGTATCGCTTATCTCTCGAATTCTGCCCTCGTGATCCTGTAGTTGTTTCTCTCTCTTTTTCTCAGCCTCTTTATTTTGCATCATTTGGTCTTGTATATCGCTGATTCTCTCTTCTGCCTCATTTATCCTAGCAGTTAGTGCCCCCATTTTTGATTGCACCTCATTAATAGCCTTTTTGATTTCAACTTGGTTAGATTTTAGTTCTCTTATTTCTCCAGAAAAGGTTTCTCTAATAACTTCCACGCTTTTTTCAAGCCCAGCTAGTATCTTTAAAGTCATGATTCTGAACTCTAGGTCCGACATCGTACCAATATCTGTATTGAGTAGGTCCCTGGCAGACGGTACTACCTCTTGTTCTTTTTGCTGAGGTGATTTTTTTCGTCTTGTCATTTTGTCCAGAGGAGAATAGATGAATGAGAGAACAAAATGCTAACAGGTTAACAACGTCCCCAGCAAATATACTCTTCAGAAATCAGAAAAGACCTGAAACCAGGCGAAAAGAAAAGGAAAGAAAGAAAAAAGAAAGAAAAAAAAACAAAAAGAAAAAGATAAAAACAAAAACAGAACAATACAAAAAAACCGAATATGATCAAATATGATCAGACTAGTGCATAGATCAGTGCCACACACTAGATTTTGGGCGTATTTTGGTCTGTTAGAAAAAAGTGCCTCCTAAAATTTTAAAGGAAGAAAGACTTATATATGTACAAAATAAGGGTTGATTCAATGAAGGGATGGAAGATGACTGTAAAGATGAAAATATAAAAGATTTCATAAAAGGAATTGATATGATAAGAAGTTGTTTGAAAAAAGAAAGAAGATTTAAAAAAAATGGGAGAGAATGTGATCAGGCAGGAGACTAGATCAAAGCCATACACTAGTGATTTTGGGTATATTTTGATCTGTTAGAAGAAACTGTATCTCAAAATTTTAAAGAGAGAACAACTTATATATATATGCCAAAAATAAGGGTAACTACTCTGAAGGGATAAAATATGACTCTAAAAATGAAAAATAAAAAATGTTTTTTTAAAAAAAGGGATTGATAAGATGTTGGTTGAAAAAGGGAAAAAGAAAAATTAAAAAAAACAGTTTAAAAAAATTAACTTTGAAAAACTAATGAATCATGGTTAAAAAAAAAGCCATGAATTCTTTTTTTTTAATTTTTTATTGTTATGTTAATCACCATATATTACGTCATTAGTTTTTGGTGCAGTGTTCCATGATTCATTGTTTGTTCATAACACCCAGTGCTCCATGCAGAACGTGCCCTCCTCAATACCCATCACCAGGCTAACCCATCCCCCTACCCCCTCCCCTCTAGAACCCTCAGTTTGTTTTTCAGTGTCCATCATCTCTCATGATTCGTCTCCCCCTCTGACATACTCCCCTTTTCTTCCTCTCCTGTTATCTTCTTCTTTTTCTTTTTTCTTAAAATATGTTGCGTTATTTGTTTCAGAAGTACAGATCTGTGATTCAACAGTCTTGCACAATTCACAGCGCTCACCGTAGCACATACCCTCCCCAATGTCTATCACTCAGCCACCCCATCCCTCCCACCCCCAACCACTCCAGTAACACTCAGTTTGTTTCCTGAGATTAAGAATTCCTCATATCAGTGAGGTCATGTGATACATGTGCAGTATTCTTCTAGCGCTGGAGTTCTCCCGTTCTCCTTGATCGGTAAACTTGGTCTTGGCTTGCTGGCTGTTCTTGCTGATCTTCTGGGGGAGGGGCCTGTTGCCGTGGTTTCCAAATGTCTTTGCCAGAGGCTGAATTGCCCCGCCCTTGTCGGTCCGGGCTAAGGAAGCTGCTCGGGTTTGCTCTCAGGAGCTTTTGTTCCCTGCAAGCTCTCGGTACAGCTTTGGAGGATCAGGGCGAAAATGGCGGCCTCCCAATCTCCACCTGGAGAAGCTGAGAACTCGAGGTCCCGGTCGTCAGTGCGCCCCCAGAGAAAAGGAGTCACTCCCGTCTCCCCGGTCTCCGGCCGCACTCCGTGCTCACCTGGCCTGTGACCGAGTGTTTCTATCTCTGGCACCCGACCCCGTGTGGCGTCTGCAAACCCAGCAGATCCCTGCGGTGCGCTCCCACGCCGCTCCTCCCGGGGGAGGAAGGGGAGTCTCCCCAGATCTGCCGCTTGTTGGGTCCCTTGCTGGAGGAGCAGTGGCTCAACTGGGCCGCAGATCATGGTTTATGGCAACCCCGAGCTGAGAGCCCGTGCCTCGGCTCTGTCTCTGCAGCCGG